>NC_090731.1:69521453-69576453 GCF_036898095.1 Palaemon carinicauda | reverse complement strand
TAAATTATCGAACACAATAGAACAAAGTAAAAAAAAAAAGTAAACTAAATTTTGAAAACTAGGTAGAAACATATTTTGCGAAAAATGTTAAAAAAGTACCACGTCAAACAAAGATTAAAGGAAGTACCATGTACAACATAAATATTAAAGAAAGTTCCATGTCCAACATAAAGATTAAAGAAAGTACCATGTCCAACATTAATATCAAAGAAAGTACTATGTCCAATATAAATATTAAATATTAAGATTAAAGAAAGTACCACGCCCAACATAAAGATTAAAGAAAGTAACATGTCCAACATAAAGATTAAAGAGAGTACCATGTCCAACATAAAGATTAAAGAGAGTACCATGTCCAACATAAAGATTAAAGAAAGTACCAGGTCCAACATAAATATTAAAGAAAGTACCATGTCCAACATAAAGATTAAAGAAAGTACCATGTCCAACATAAATATTAAAGAAAGTTCCATGTCCAACATAAAGATTAAAGAAAGTACCATGTCCAACATAAATATTAAAGAAGTACCATGTCCAATATAAACATTAAAGGAAGTACAATGTCCAACATTAAGATTGAAAAAAAAATACCATGTCCAACATAAAGATTAAAGAAAGCACCATGTCCAGCAAAAAAATATTAAAGAAAGTACCAATTCCAACATTAAGATTAAAGAAAGTACCATGTCCAACATAAAGATTAATAAAGAATATTTTACCTTTTGAATTAGTTTCACTAAAATAGCATAATAAAATATGCAAATGGAAAATAATTTGTTCTACAATTCCCTCAACCTCTGAAGCTGAAGATATATATTCTCAATTCGAAGAAAATTTTTGTATCTTAGTGTAAGTATAGAAAAAAAAATATTATAAATTAATAAAGGATTATATAGCAAATTAAATTGTATTTTCACTTAGCTAGTGCTATTTCTTAAAGAAATAATTTCGGATTGACTTTTCAAATAAAAAATAAATAAATGCATGGCTCCTGTTGTTATTCATTTTATGTGTAACGACCTCTCAAATAACAAAGATTTGAAGAAGAGAGAATTGTGGCCTTGCTGAAACCAGAAAAAGACCCATCTTCCTCCATAAACCTATCGACCAATATCCTTACTATGTATCTTGTACCTACTACACGAACGAATAATATTAGCCTGTATCTAACCAACTGTCAAACTAAGCGGATTAGTCCATGTCATTGACTCACTGCTTACCAATCAGTGATTCATCGCTTGAGCCGATGCTATGTAACACCTACTGTTTACAAATTATTATTATTATTATTACTTACTAAGCTACAACCCTAGTTGGAAAAGCAAGATGCTCTAAGCCTAGGGGCTCCAACAAGGAAAATAGCCCAGCAAGGAAAGGAGAAAAGGAAAAAAGGAAAAATAAAATATTTTAAGAAGAGTAACAACATTAAAATAAATATATATTATGTAAACTATATAAACTTTACCAAAACAAGAGGAAGAAAGGTAAGATAGAATAGTGTGTCCGAGTGTACCCTCAAGCAAGATAACTCTAACCCAAGACAGTGGAAGACCATGATACAAAGGCTATGGCACTACCCAAGACTAGAGAACAATGGTTTTATTTTGGAGTGTCCTCCTAGAAGAGCTGCTCACCATAGCTAGAGTCTCTTCTACCCTTAGAAAGGGGAAAGTGGCTACTGAACAATTACAGTGCAGTAGGTAAGCCCTTGGATGAAGAAGAATTGTTTAGTAATCTCAGTGTTGTCAGGTGTATGAGGACAGAGGAGAATATGTAAAGAATATGCCAGACTATTCAGTGTATGTGTAAGCAAAAGGAAATTGAACCGTAACTAGAGAGAAGGATCCAATGTAGTGCTGTCTGGCCGATCAAAAGACGCCATAACTCTCTAGTGGTAGTATCTCAACGGGTGACTGGTGCCCTGGCCAACCTACTACCTTTAAATGACTAGCTTCAGCGCTTGAACATCCGCGAGTACATATATGCAGATGAACTGTGCATTTCCATACAATCTGACTCCTTTACCTCCATCAAAGAAAGACTATCAAGCACCCTGACTACCCTGTCCACCTACAACAAAAAGTGGCACCTCAATGTAAATCCAAGTAAAACACAGGTGTATGCCTTCCACCTTAAAAATCACGAGATAATCAGAATGCTAAAGATCAAATGGAGTGACAAACTAAAGGAAAAATCACCTTTACCCTGTCTATTTTAGGGCCATCCATGACAGAATGCTCTCTTTTAAAGAGCAAACACATGGAAACTAGGAACAACCTTATCAGGCAAACTCGCTATCACTAGCTGAGGAACATGCATTCAGACTCTGAGACAAACAGTCCTGGTCCTTTTTTACTCTACCTTGGAGTACTGTGTACCAGTGTAGGCTAAACAAACCCTAACAGATTATTAATGGCATACTAAAATCAACAACTCTATCATCTTTATATAAAGTAACCGTTATCAAACCAGCCCATATCCGACGAAAAATGCTAGCAAAAACTGAAAAAAATACACAAATTAATGGCTCTAGGTATCCACTTCACAATCATCAGGAAGCATGTGGAAGACTAAAGTCCTGCAAAAGCTCTGCAACAGTGGATGAGACTATAACCATTCTAGGAAGCTGCTCACATGCTAGAGAAGTGGCAGGAAAGTGACTGATGGCCATCCAATTAAGTGCTGTCCATCTCATTCGAAGGTCTCCCTAGCAAAACAACCCTCGCAAGGAAGGACTGGGAAACCCTAAACATAGCAAGGGTAAAAATGGGCAAAACTAGAAAATAACTTCCACAAATGGGGACTAGCCACCAACACTAAACGGCCATGTGGGGCAACACTACAAACAATAAAACACATCCTATAAGGGATGACCAATGAGCCCTCATTGCTCAGATCACCACCTCAGAGGGGGGAAACAAACAAAGCCCTTCTGTGAGATTCGACATTGGCGCGATAAGATATGATGAGGACTGACCAAAAGACCCAGTATTAATAAATTAAAATCTGACTTTTATAAGTTACTTTATAAGGAAAGTTCAAGAAGAAAATTTTTAATGATTTGGAACTTAGAATTTGGGTAATTTAATCCAGTGCTTGGGTCTTTGAGATTATTCAGCACTTTTGTGCAGAATTTGGGTAATTTAACCCAGTGCTTGGGTCTTTGAGATTATTCAGCACTTTTGTGCAACATATCAGTTGCTCTATGAACTGCATCTTAGTAGTAGGAAAAAAACGAAGCGAGAACGAAAGTAAAGCAGAAAAATATACAATAAGGTCAGCTAATGGCTCAAGGAACGTTGCAAATGCAAGTTTCGCCTAAAATGCACAGCACAACAGGGGCACTGACAGCACTACCCCTTCACGTGAAAAATCATCAATGCGTTCTCGAGATCAATCTCGTCTAATTTGCTCATTGGCTGAAATATTTTTTTCTCAAGACCGATCTTTTTGATATGAGAAAACAGTATATATTTATTGAATCCAAAGAAGTTACAGAAGTAATGGAAGTTCAGACGGCCTATAAAGAACCGTGAATAAAGAGGGCTTTGAAATGATTGACCTTTCATTTACAAATGACAATGCCCAAATATTCTTTACCTTTTTTCATAAAACTACTGTATCACGAAATAAATTATACCAGTCCTCCTATTTTAGACGTTTTCATAGTTTATATATAAAAGATCTAATTTAATGTTACTGTTCCTAATTTTTTTTTAATTTGATAATTTATTACTTCTCATGTAGCTTATCTATTTCCTTATTTCCTTTCCTCACTGGGCTATTTTTCCTTAATGGATCCCTTGAGCTTTTAGCATTTTGCTTTTCCAACTAGGGTTGTAGCTTGGCTTTGGATGATAATAATAATAATAATAATAATAATAATATTAATAATAATAATAATTCCTTTTCGTTAAAGGTATTTATGACTATTTTCCATACAACGATTATAGAGAGAGAGAGAGAGAGAGAGAGAGAGAGAGAGAGAGAGAGAGAGAGAGAGAGAGAGAGAGAGAGAGAGAGAGAGAGGTACATTCCTGGATATGACACGAAATATTTCTAGTCTTATTGTATGATATATTCCTTGAACTCCAGGTTACAGAAATTTATTTATAAAACGTTTATCTCTTTGAAGATCCATTTTTGTTCCTTTATTTCCCGATGCAAAAAGCCTGCCCAACGTCCTGCTACTTGTATTTTACTTTTAATCGAGTTCGATTTCGCTCGATATCCATTTCCATCTTTTAATTCCTAATAATTTTTTCCTCATTGCCTTTACTCTTACATTTTCATGGCAATTTCCTGACACTTTAATCCCCGAGGCAATTTAATGCTAGGAATGACTCTCCTCTTTTATTTTAGACGATAAAATTAACTATATTGCTCATAGTTTCTCACTCTTCATCACCATGAAACCTCATCGTTAAATAGTAGTTAAAAGATTCAAATAATTTTTTTTTTGAATAGTAAACAGCTCTTCTAGGAGAAGGCCACTCCAATATCAATCCTTTGTTCTCTAGTCTTGGGTAGTGCCATAGCCTCTGTACCATGGTCTGCCACTGGCTTGCGTTAGAGGGTACACTCAAGCACACTATTCAATCTTAATGCTCTTCCTCTTGTTTTGTTAAAGTTTTTATAGTTTATATAAGAGATATCTATATCAATGTTGTTGCTCTTCTAAAAATATTCTATTTTTCTTTTATCCTTTCGTCACTGGGCTATTTTCCCTGTTGGAGCCTCTGGGCATATAGCATCCTACTTTTCCAACTAGGGTTGTAGCTTAGCTAATAATAATAATAATAATAATAATAATAATAATAATAATAATAATAATAATAATAATAATAATAATAATAATACATGAGATATGAGAGTAGCATACTAAAGAGTAAATTAGAATTTGCTAGAAAAATTTTGAGTTGATTTTCATTATATCTTTCTTTTTACTAAAACTCCAAATTACAAACTCTCTCTCTCTCTCTCTCATCTCTCTCTCTCTCTCTCTCTCTCTCTCTCTCTCTCTCTCTCTCTCTCTCTCTCTCTCTCTCTCTCTCTCTCGTCCGAGTACAAAACAAGCAGAACAGGGTTTCCTGGACTTCTATAAATGTTGTGGAAAACGTTCCTAATTGGTCTAAAGATAGGCAGGAAGGATAAAGAAGTTGGAAAAGAGATAAATGGAGAGTAAAATAGAATATAGAAGTAAAACCAAAAGGGGAGAGCTTTGCAAAGATTTGGTTCCCCAACTGAAAATATAAAAAAAGTAAACAACGAAATGTTTGCCTGGTAATTCTATTTCGAAACAACTATTTTTTGTTTGTTTATCTGGAGAAAATGGGTTGAATATAAAACATGAACATATAATATCAACCAAAGTGGATTGGTAGTTCTGCACTAAATTAATAATAATAATAATAATAATAATAATAATAATAATAATAATAATAATAATAATAATAATAATAATAATAATGATAATAATAACAGGATTCGTTGAAGATTAGGTCTGACTCAGTGGCCTTTTTCTTGCAATTGAGTTCTCAATCGCTCTGATATTTTGGCCTCTAATCAGTACTACAAGCCACCAGTATCTGTATTATGTTGGTCACCGGTAGATGGGATAACGAAATGCATAGAAAAATTCTAAGATTATACAAAAAGTTTACTAAAAATAATGGTCCCTTTCTCTTCAGGAGGTTTTCCTGACAGTACCACTGTCAACAAACACGATCTCAACGTTACAAACGACCTATCAAATACAAAGTATAAACGAGTTCGGTTGCTAAACATTTTGAGAGTGTGCCAGTGTCTCATCTCATCTTCAGGCAAGAAGTGGTTACCTGTAAGCATGGCAGGCTCTATTTATACGGTTCGGTGATGCAGTCACAGCATTGTCAATGGTAGAATTGCTGACACTAAGGTCTATATGGATGAGCATCTTGCCATAGGAGAGAAAATGAGTGCAGAGAACTTGACTAAACTTCAGAAAAGATTCCATGACCCACTGATAAAACATTTTGTCACTATGGAGTCATTGAAGAAGAGAGTGAAATATTGGATACAAATGTTTATGACATGGAAAAAAGTGTATGCCCGTCTACTTGTCGTCTCACAGAACGGAGAGATTCATTTTAGGGAGTTTCTAAAGAATGAACTTTTGTTCATATCATCACAATTTAATGATTAGGGAAACCTACGGCAAGTGTCAAAAGTTCTTTTCACTACACAGCTTAGCTGTTTTCGTTGAAGTCCACCAGTCTACAAGTCTGCTGATTCATGGGACTGAAGCCATATATCACACTCTGTAGCACAAAATGGGACAGTGCTAAACTTTGTCAAGAGATTTGTTATTTTTTTTTTTTTGCCAGATCTAAAACAGTTATCATATTTGACTGTTGCAACCAGAACTTAGTAAAAGCCTCATTAACGTCAAAGGGTAGCAAAAGATATTGTCCCCCTCCCTATGTCTATGAATTCAAAACGTGACACTGTTCTGGCTCCAAGAGAGGCCACCATGGAAAATAACTATAATAAGAAATCACTGATCATTTTCAAACGTGACAAGAAACATAGCCATCAGTCACTCAGTCTGATACGAGAAGGTCCTTAGATGCATGGGGGAGCAGATGTGACCACTACTTGCTACATTTCTAGGCTATATCAAAGTAAAGCGCATATCCTGGCTTTAGCTGATTATACAGACATTTTTACTATATTGCTATATTTCTGCAGGATCCACAAACATCTGACCATGTGACAATGAAAAAGTACGATGGAATGATCATTCACATTATGGCAACATCTGAGAAGCTGGGAAAGATGTGATTAGACTTGCTAGAAACCCATGCACTTCCTGTATGTAGCAGAGTTTCATTCCCCTTTGGCAATGATCATTGACATCATGGCAGCATCTGAGAAGCTGGGAGAGATGTGATGAGACCTGCTAGAAACCCATACACTTTCAGTATGTGGCAGAGTTTCATTACCCTTTGGCAAAGGAAAATTGCAATCAACTTGATTCTCAACTCCTAAGTAACCCTAAAGAAATTGGCAAATCTATTGGCTTGAGATGAAGTGTGGATTAAAGAAGGTCTCTGTTTCATATCAGCCATTGCACCACCCCCAGTTCTGCAAAAAAATTCTTTTAGCTATAAATTATCATGCTCATATCTAAGCCAAAGATACAACCCAGCCACTGAGGGGGGGGGGGTGGCAAGCCAGCCTCAACTTGGTGACAGTCGCAAGCCTGGGTAAATGGGGATGGTTGGCGGCAGCAAAGGCATCCGGCCATGAAAAATTATCCAAAACCAATATAGCCACTGAAGATTGTGAGATTAGAATTAATGCTAGAGCGTTCTCCATACGCGGCATGTTGGGACCTCTCCTGATCCCTCTGAAAAATTGGCAAGGGCCTCCCGGTCATGGGCAGGCTGGGTTAAAGAAGCAAGCTCAGAGGAAAATATCTGAGGAGAGAATGAGAGTAGCAAAATATGCAGTTGCCATATAAGAACCCTGTCCTGTACTTCATACTGTAAGTGTGGTGCAGATAACTGCTGTGCAAATAAGCACACAAAATCCACGAAGCCCTTCACTGCAGTCAGTTCGAGGACCACAATGATACAGATGATGAAGATTATGACAATGATGAAGATAGTTATAATTAGGAAATAGAAATTATATGAATAACCCAGCACATGCATAACTTTTTTTTTAAGTCTACACTACAATTACCTATTGGAAGAACAATAGCCTCTGAGTGCCTTTTTACTGAATGAAAATATTTCCAAAAAGGATGTCAAGGGGGCATTCAGTGAATTCTAAGAATACTGATTCTGGATAATAATGTTATGTAAAAATATAATAATTGACCATGTCAAAACAATGGATGGAAATTGGGTTTGTTTCCTTGACTAAGAGGCTGGAAATGAATATGATTAGTATTTCATTGAATTAGAAAATAAGGTTGATATGAGTTGGGGAGAAAGTGTAAAATTGTAGCAATGAGTGTTATAATAACACACAAGTTGGATGAAAAGGAAATAAAAGGACCATATAATGAAAAATTGGAGCATTTGTGGGCTAAGGTGGAAATAGCAAATGGACTTCAGAAATACCAGAGTGGGATGAGATGGAATTCATATAGTAAGTGATGGGAAAAGATTTAGTAAAGGGAAAGAGATTATTTTATGTGCTGTTGCACGACAGATAAGAAGAGGTAGGCAAGGGAGACGGTAAGATGACCATAAATGATGAAGAAGGAGAATAATGTTAGTAGGAATAATGAATAATGGCAATAAAAATAATAAGTTCTTATAAAGGTAAGTTAGTGTAGGGTTAAGTATTACTAAAACGTTTACTGATCTCATTTATGTTTTAATCACTATGACCATTTTTGTAAAAGATAATAGAAAGGACAGTCCATCCTTACTCAAGTTATCTATCCCTCAATACACACCTTTCTCTAGTAATCAATTTTATTACATTATTCCTTTTCATTACATTGTTTCACGCTGCATCGTACATACCATTTGCTTTTTGCTTTCAGCTTTGCTTATCTCACTATCTTCAAAACAAAAGATTTGTTGTGACCTGATTGGTAACTTCTCTGTCTGGTGTTTGACAGACGGGGGCTGGAGTCCCGCTCAGACTCGTTAGTGCTATTAGTGTCTGCAGCCTTACCATCCTTGTGAGGTATGGTTGGGGGGTTTGGGGGAGCCTATAGGTCTATTTCCTGAGTCATCAGCCACCACTGCCTGGCCCTCCATGGTCCTAGCTTGTATGGAGAGAAATCTTGGGCACTGATCATATAATATATGGTCAGTCTTTAGGACATTGTCCGGATTGCTTGAGCAATGTCACTCTCCCTTGCCTCTGCCCTTCATGAGCGACATTTAAACCTTTAAACCAATAGATGTAGCTTTCATTTTCATGGACATTAAAGCAAAGACTTAAATTATTTTATTCTTATTCATTATTTACCCACTTTCAGTGGAAACTTCTGATGACATATTTGCTACAAAACAAAGTTTTAAAAACACAAAAATCTACTTGATTTTCTCTAATACTGCTCCTAACTTCAACGAAAAATGAAATAATAAAGCTTTCTAGGAAAATTCCGTTTCCATGTTCACAGACACTTTGGTGAGAAAGGTTTTGCAGATAATTTCCTGTTTAAAAATTCAAAACTCTTCCATATCTCAAAATTGAGAATTTAAAAAGTCAGCAGGTTATGTGTCAATTTATATTCCCTCAGCGAGACGTCTCCTTTGACCGGTTTCACTTTTATAAAATGGGATTTTTCTTACAAAGTAATGGGTTGCACATTTCAGAAAATGTTCAAAGATCAATAATGAGAACAAATCACAGCCATTACAAAAAGATTGTCAGTGATCTATTTGGAACATTAACGAAAGGTCAGCTTTGATGAGAGGATGACAGTTTTCAAGTATAATGCAGACTTCAATAGAGAGAGAGAGAGAGAGAGAGAGAGAGAGAGAGAGAGAGAGAGAGAGAGAGAGAGAGAGAATTTTATACAGAATAGGGAATATGAAACTTTCAGCATTGAAAGTCCGCATACCATAATCAAGATCTGCAAAATATTTCCAGTAGTTATTAAAAAATAAAAAATAAAACATTGTAGAAATAAAGATTAGTGAATGATATATTTCAATCTTGTTCATAAATTCTCGCCTCATTCATGATTCTTTATAACTAATAACCATGATGTTTTTTCTCAGATCTTTTGAAATGATAGGCTCCACTTATTCGGTTTAAAGGTGGCAGCGTATTGGAAACATTCCTGCCTGGTGATCGACAGTCTGGGATTCGATTCCCGTTTAAAATCGTTGGTTTCTTTAGTGTCTGTAACCTCACCATCCTTGTGAGCTAAGGATGGGGGATTCGGGAGAGCTTATAGGTCTACCTGATGAGTCATCAGCAGCCATTGGTCCTAGCTTGGATCGAGAGGAGGCTTGCGCCCTCATCATTTAGTTAGTCTCTAGATGCTTGCTAGGACAATTTTTCTGTCCCTTGACTCTTTCATCCACGAGTGGCCTATATACCTTTAAAACCTTTAAAAATGATCTCCTTGACTAATTTTCCTTATCCTTCTTCAAAGAAACATTTCGACTTAAAGACTTCAATCAAGCAATAGTGGGAAGCTGCATAGGCTACAGGGTGTAAATAGCACAGTGACTGAAAGAACAAGTGGAGATTTCAGCTGGCAACCCAACTGTTTACACCGTAATCAAAGATGACTTTGCAATGGTCAATTTTCTATCCCAACGTGCAATGAAAACTTCTGATGACTATGCCCAAGAAATCATACCAAGGGTCCAGTTCTGTCGAGCTAAATTCAAGAAAATAGATTTTGTATCTGTTGTATTAAGGGATTATTGTCTGAAATCAGAAACCAGTTTGAAATGGGGGAAGAGAACTAGATTGAGTCACCTTACCAAGGTGGACTCAAATGATTTGGAAAAACTTCAGGAGATATGACAGAGAATAAACTGAACTTTTAGATTTCCTCTAGTAAAAAATTGTTTAAAGCTCGAGTAACGAACCCGGTACTGTACTCATTACAAGAGAATAAGCCATCAGTAACAATGAAGTAAACCTACAAGCAATATTGGCATGATATAGATTATATGACCCATGCTTACACACAAATTGACTCATAGTGTAATCATTTCGACAAATATCATCAATTATATACACAACATTAATTTTTCAAGGGTGTTCATATGGCCACCTTAGATATTTAAATTAATGATTGGATAATTTTGGCAAAGTCCTCTAGGGAAAGATTCTCTCAAGCGTCATGATTGTATCACAATATGCCTGATTTACTGTAATCTTCTTTGATATGAAGCATTCGTTATAGTAGTTTTCATGACGAGATACTCTAATACTTCTGCAAGAATTTGGTGTTATTTTCTCAAGAGCTACAAAACTTTTAGAGGAATTAAAGAATAGAAAGAAAATCATACACTTCCTTACTCCAAAATTAACTTTGAATATAAAGAGCGCTATCCACTAAATATTTACAATGAAATAAACGTGGGAAAATATCTACCTCAGTCTCTGCACACAGATATCTTGATTTGAAAACTTAAAAAGGAATTACAATGTTAAGAGATGATATGGTATAGATGGGATTTAAAAGAGGAGATTATCAGGTCCATACTATACAAGCGTATATTTTATATATGAATTGTGATACGAGGTTAGAGAAATGAAAATCAACCAAATATCATAATGACTATATTATATTGAGAGTGAGCAGAAATATATATATATATATATATATATATATATATATATATATATATATATATATATATATATATATATATATATATATATATATATATATATATATATTTAAAAACTTCCAGCCATAAAATTACCTTAAGAATTCCTCGACAAGCGAAAATAATTTATCAAACTCCCACACAATTCAACGAAACTTTTTTCCTTTCAATATGAGTCCAGAGCCAATAATCAAGAAGAGGAAAATAAATAATCCCTTGGTGGAGTAACTAGGGTAAAGCATTATAAAATAAAGTTCATAGTAAACCATGCAATCTATCGAAACGTATTTTGATTAATTTTCGCCCAGCACAATTTAATCAATACACATTTAGTACCATCCATATAGCACTTACGCGTACACACGTGACACGTGGGAAAATCCGTAAAAGTAATATAATGCTTAAATTGTACACCATTTGAGATTGTAAAAAAGTAAAAACTTAAAATATATTTCTATTATGGTTAATTTTAAAGTGTTTGTATATAAGCTTGTTGTCTTTTTAAAAGTTTAGTTGAATTCATGTCGCCTCTCTGTTTAAACCTAACAGCACTTCCAACAATTGGTGAACGTCAGAGGACCAGCTCGCTCCCCCCTACCACCCTCCAACTCTGACTCTTCTATCCACACCAAATCTATGAAACTACTAGCCTTCACCAGTACAGAGGCATTTGCCATGTTTCAGCAAGCTAAGGTTGGGTTTCGCATCAACGGCGTGACTTGCTCAAGCATCAAAGCAGACTATGTCTTCAGGGACACTTTCCCTGAAACCTCTAATTGGCTTTGCGACCAAGGGGACATCCCAATAGCGTACAATCCCTTCAAAACATACCTCCTTGAACAATACTTATCATTGCCAGCCACCCGTATAGACAATCTTTCTAAGCTGTCTCAACAATCATTGGAGAACCATAATGACCAGTACCGCTGGCCTGTAAACGGCTCTCATCGGTAGGTTAACCTACTTTGTGTCTTTTGGGTAAGACGCCTATCCGAATCTCTACCCACTGCCATCCACAAATTTGATATTTCGCACATGACGAACCTGATGATCAAAGTAAACGCCCTTATGGACAACAACTTCACCACCTTCAAAACTTCCATCAACACCTCCATTTCTGATGAAGAGGACAACTATTCAACATCATCGTGAAAGTGGTAGGACACTTACGCCCACCACGTGACATGCCAGAGTGGCAACAAAGCAGACCACCACCCACATATGCCACCACTTTCTTACGCCCCAATCAATGACCTCTACAGCCAATTACTAAAGCCTATCAGCCGCAGTTATGCTACTACCACTCCAGATTCAAAGCTGCTGCAAAAAAATGTACGAACAGTTGTCAGTGACCAAAAAAATTATGGCGATGACCTCCGCTATCACTAATCTTTTCTATCTACATGATATAGGTAGGGGCATGCAGTTTTTGGTAGAAACTGATGCTTGCTATTCTCCTTTACCAATGCCACAATCCACGACACGACATAGTCATTCTAAGCCTGCGTATGTCCACCTGGTGGCTGCCAACAGATCTGAGATCCCCATCCCACGGGTACGAGACCCTCGCATTATCGTTTAGGACAACCAAATATCATTAGATGTTTCTCGTTGCTGATGTCACATTGCCAATACTCAGTGTGTTTTTCCTCTCCCATTTCCACCTCCTGGTTGATGTTGCTCACCGACGGTTAGTCAGCATAGATTCGTACTCGTTGACACCTTTTCAACTTGCCACCTTCAACCTCGCTCTCTACATCAATAGAGAGAGAGAGAGAGAGAGAGAGAGAGAGAGAGAGAGAGAGAGAGAGAGAGAGAGAGAGAGAGAGAGAGAGAATTTTATACAGAATAGGGAATATGAAACTTTCAGCATTGAAAGTCCGCATACCATAATCAAGATCTGCAAAATATTTCCAGTAGTTATTAAAAAATAAAAAATAAAACATTGTAGAAATAAAGATTAGTGAATGATATATTTCAATCTTGTTCATAAATTCTCGCCTCATTCATGATTCTTTATAACTAATAACCATGATGTTTTTTCTCAGATCTTTTGAAATGATAGGCTCCACTTATTCGGTTTAAAGGTGGCAGCGTATTGGAAACATTCCTGCCTGGTGATCGACAGTCTGGGATTCGATTCCCGTTTAAAATCGTTGGTTTCTTTAGTGTCTGTAACCTCACCATCCTTGTGAGCTAAGGATGGGGGATTCGGGGGAGCTTATAGGTCTACCTGATGAGTCATCAGCAGCCATTGGTCCTAGCTTGGATCGAGAGGAGGCTTGCGCCCTCATCATTTAGTTAGTCTCTAGATGCTTGCTAGGACAATTTTTCTGTCCCTTGACTCTTTCATCCACGAGTGGCCTATATACCTTTAAAACCTTTAAAAATGATCTCCTTGACTAATTTTCCTTATCCTTCTTCAAAGAAACATTTCGACTTAAAGACTTCAATCAAGCAATAGTGGGAAGCTGCATAGGCTACAGGGTGTAAATAGCACAGTGACTGAAAGAACAAGTGGAGATTTCAGCTGGCAACCCAACTGTTTACACCGTAATCAAAGATGACTTTGCAATGGTCAATTTTCTATCCCAACGTGCAATGAAAACTTCTGATGACTATGCCCAAGAAATCATACCAAGGGTCCAGTTCTGTCGAGCTAAATTCAAGAAAATAGATTTTGTATCTGTTGTATTAAGGGATTATTGTCTGAAATCAGAAACCAGTTTGAAATGGGGGAAGAGAACTAGATTGAGTCACCTTACCAAGGTGGACTCAAATGATTTGGAAAAACTTCAGGAGATATGACAGAGAATAAACTGAACTTTTAGATTTCCTCTAGTAAAAAATTGTTTAAAGCTCGAGTAACGAACCCGGTACTGTACTCATTACAAGAGAATAAGCCATCAGTAACACTGAAGTAAACCTACAAGCAATATTGGCATGATATAGATTATATGACCCATGCTTACACACAAATTGACTCATAGTGTAATCATTTCGACAAATATCATCAATTATATACACAACATTAATTTTTCAAGGGTGTTCATATGGCCACCTTAGATATTTAAATTAATGATTGGATAATTTTGGCAAAGTCCTCTAGGGAAAGATTCTCTCAAGCGTCATGATTGTATCACAATATGCCTGATTTACTGTAATCTTCTTTGATATGAAGCATTCGTTATAGTAGTTTTCATGACGAGATACTCTAATACTTCTGCAAGAATTTGGTGTTATTTTCTCAAGAGCTACAAAACTTTTAGAGGAATTAAAGAATAGAAAGAAAATCATACACTTCCTTACTCCAAAATTAACTTTGAATATAAAGAGCGCTATCCACTAAATATTTACAATGAAATAAACGTGGGAAAATATCTACCTCAGTCTCTGCACACAGATATCTTGATTTGAAAACTTAAAAAGGAATTACAATGTTAAGAGATGATATGGTATAGATGGGATTTAAAAGAGGAGATTATCAGGTCCATACTATACAAGCGTATATTTTATATATGAATTGTGATACGAGGTTAGAGAAATGAAAATCAACCAAATATCATAATGACTATATTATATTGAGAGTGAGCAGAAATATATATATATATATATATATATATATATATATATATATATATATATATATATATATATATATATATATATTTAAAAACTTCCAGCCATAAAATTACCTTAAGAATTCCTCGACAAGCGAAAATAATTTATCAAACTCCCACACAATTCAACGAAACTTTTTTCCTTTCAATATGAGTCCAGAGCCAATAATCAAGAAGAGGAAAATAAATAATCCCTTGGTGGAGTAACTAGGGTAAAGCATTATAAAATAAAGTTCATAGTAAACCATGCAATCTATCGAAACGTATTTTGATTAATTTTCGCCCAGCACAATTTAATCAATACACATTTAGTACCATCCATATAGCACTTACGCGTACACACGTGACACGTGGGAAAATCCGTAAAAGTAATATAATGCTTAAATTGTACACCATTTGAGATTGTAAAAAAGTAAAAACTTAAAATATATTTCTATTATGGTTAATTTTAAAGTGTTTGTATATAAGCTTGTTGTCTTTTTAAAAGTTTAGTTGAATTCATGTCGCCTCTCTGTTTAAACCTAACAGCACTTCCAACAATTGGTGAACGTCAGAGGACCAGCTCGCTCCCCCCTACCACCCTCCAACTCTGACTCTTCTATCCACACCAAATCTATGAAACTACTAGCCTTCACCAGTACAGAGGCATTTGCCATGTTTCAGCAAGCTAAGGTTGGGTTTCGCATCAACGGCGTGACTTGCTCAAGCATCAAAGCAGACTATGTCTTCAGGGACACTTTCCCTGAAACCTCTAATTGGCTTTGCGACCAAGGGGACATCCCAATAGCGTACAATCCCTTCAAAACATACCTCCTTGAACAATACTTATCATTGCCAGCCACCCGTATAGACAATCTTTCTAAGCTGTCTCAACAATCATTGGAGAACCATAATGACCAGTACCGCTGGCCTGTAAACGGCTCTCATCGGTAGGTTAACCTACTTTGTGTCTTTTGGGTAAGACGCCTATCCGAATCTCTACCCACTGCCATCCACAAATTTGATATTTCGCACATGACGAACCTGATGATCAAAGTAAACGCCCTTATGGACAACAACTTCACCACCTTCAAAACTTCCATCAACACCTCCATTTCTGATGAAGAGGACAACTATTCAACATCATCGTGAAAGTGGTAGGACACTTACGCCCACCACGTGACATGCCAGAGTGGCAACAAAGCAGACCACCACCCACATATGCCACCACTTTCTTACGCCCCAATCAATGACCTCTACAGCCAATTACTAAAGCCTATCAGCCGCAGTTATGCTACTACCACTCCAGATTCAAAGCTGCTGCAAAAAAATGTACGAACAGTTGTCAGTGACCAAAAAAATTATGGCGATGACCTCCGCTATCACTAATCTTTTCTATCTACATGATATAGGTAGGGGCATGCAGTTTTTGGTAGAAACTGATGCTTGCTATTCTCCTTTACCAATGCCACAATCCACGACACGACATAGTCATTCTAAGCCTGCGTATGTCCACCTGGTGGCTGCCAACAGATCTGAGATCCCCATCCCACGGGTACGAGACCCTCGCATTATCGTTTAGGACAACCAAATATCATTAGATGTTTCTCGTTGCTGATGTCACATTGCCAATACTCAGTGTGTTTTTCCTCTCCCATTTCCACCTCCTGGTTGATGTTGCTCACCGACGGTTAGTCAGCATAGATTCGTACTCGTTGACACCTTTTCAACTTGCCACCTTCAACCTCGCTCTCTACATCAGTACACCCACGAATGCCTATGGCCACCTCTTAATATCTTACCCAAAATCCTTCCATACGGAATTTCACCAAATGCACATGGTCCGGGTCAAGCTCATTATTTATCAAGACGATGGGCCCCCAGTGTCTGCCAGATTCAGGTGTCTGGCACCAGATCATTTGGTAGCTGCTAAAAAAATGTTTGCTGACATGGAAAAGATGGGCCTTTGCCAAAAGGCCTCAAGCCTGTAGTCGTCACACTTATACATCATCCTGAAGAAAGATGGTTCCCTACGCCTTTTGGAGATTACAGGTGTCTGAATATGCAGACAGAACCGGAGCACTACCCATTCCCAAAAATCGCCGACATTACTTCCTACTTTAGCAAAAAAAAAGGTTTTCTACATGCTCGACCTATTGAAGGGGTATTATCAGGTGCCAATGAACCCAAAATACATCCACAAGACCATCATCACCAATCCCTTCAAGTACATATGCCTTCAATGACTGTTTTGGCCTTTCTAATGCTGTGGTGTTACTTTTATACGCTCCATGGATGGCATCTTACGGGAGCTTCCCTTTTGCGTATGTTACATGGACATCATAGTTATGTTCTCTTCCTCCAAAGAGAAACTCCTCTGTTACACCTACAACGTAATGACCTTGTTGTCCGGTGTGACAAATTTACCTTTGGCACAAACAATATATTATTCTTAAGGCAATACATCAATCCTAAAGGCGTTCTAACCTCCCTTTAGGTGGTTTTAGCCATTGAGAACACTCCCACACTGTCGACTGTCAAAAATTCTTGTGCATGATCATTTATTATCACTGGTAACTGCCAGTCATCATTGTCACTCTTGCCCTTCTCTCCGCCTCCATCAAGGGCAAGCCAAAACCCCTGAAGGGGGTCCCCTTCAAGAAGCGGACAATGCCTTATCAACTGCTGCTTTGCTAATTTCTCCCATGCCACAGGCCCGTCTCCTTCTCTCCACCTATGCCAGAGACGTTGCTATTGGTGCAGTACTCAAACAGGTGGTCAAGGGTCACATTCACCATTGGCCTTCTTCGGTAGAAAACGGTCCAATGTGAAATCTGGCTACTCTACCTTCGACTAAGAATTGTTGACGGTGCATTTGGCTGTTCATCACTTTTGCAACTTCTTAGAAGGTACGTCTTTCGTCATTCGCACGGACCACATGCCTTCACTCATTAGTCCGACGCATGGTCCACTCATCATTACCGACATCTCTCTGCCGTGGCTGAATACAATTGCACCCATCAACACATCTCTGGGAAAATGAATCCCGTTGTTGATGCCTTGTCAAATAACACATTGGCCTCCATTCACCTACGATTGTATTATAATGCCTTGGCAGAGGCCAAATAAAATGATCCAGAGTACCACACATGTAAGATATCCTGCATATCCATCCCTTGGGAGGAAGTCGCCCTCGTCGCCTTTAACGCCACTCTCCTCTCTTTGATTTCATTCATGACCTTACACATCTCTCGCGCCAATCTACTGCACAGATACTGAAGAGGAAGTTTATTTGACACAGTATTACCAAGAAGACTAAGGATTGGTTCCATGCCTGTACTTCACGCCAAACTTCAAAAGTACATCAACCTTCGGATTCAGGAGTTAGCACCTTCCCTCAACCTCGGTGTTATTTTGCCCACGTTCACATCGGCGTAGTAGGTCCCCTACTCACATAGTAAGGACATCGTTACTTGTTTACCGTCACTGACCACTCAACTCGTTGCCTAAAGCTATTCCCATGAAAACTGCAACTTCTGCATCATGCACATATTCCTTACTCTCAGGGTGGAATGCAAAACTTGGTATCCCTGAGGATATACTTCTGACAGTATTACCACTTTAAACTCTCAATTGTGGATATCATTAGTAAATCTCCTGGGCATCACCCTACAACACAAAACCAAGTATAACCCTACTAACAAAGGAATGGTTGAACGTTTTAATCACATATTCATAGCAGATTCGATATTGCACTGTAATGACTCCAACTACTTTACTCAGTTACCCAGGCTCCTTCTGGTACTAAGGACCACTCCTAAAGATGCCTTTGATGTCTCTTGCACTAAAATTGTATACAGTGACCCGTTGGTCGTCCCCTAGTGTTTTTTTTTTTTCTATCTAAAACCTCCTCCGACAATCTCCAGCACCTACATCAAATTGTGGAAAATTTACTCCATGCTGTCAGACTTACAAGACCCTAGCAAAGCAACACACACCCAGGGATTTGCACTCCACAACGGACGTTTTCCTGCGCACTGGCACTAGCCAACCACCATTAATGCCCCCTTACACATACTCGTTCCTTGTGATCAGTCACACACTGAAGGCTTTCTTCAGTGAAATTTATGACAAAGAAAACTGGGTCTCCATTGATCGCCTAAAGCCTATTTATTCCCTGCAAGAACTCCCACCAATAGTGCACCTCTCAAGAGCATGTATGTCACTCCTAGTGGGAGAACCATGTACCACATGTATTTCAATAAACACTCGTACACTGTAATAGTATTGCTTTTTGTTTTATCGCTCGCTCTTCCCCACACTAATAATAGACCAACCTGTGTAAGCTTGCTAACTCATGTTTTGGTTTGTTTTAATTTTGTGTGACGTTCTTGCTCGCAAGTACTTACATAAAAGCTCGCTGTAGGCAATACCTTAACAACTTAAGATTTGCAGATGAGAGTCTTGTTTGATGGATCTTCTAAGGAATTACAAAAGATAGTAAGAGATTTGAAAACAGAAAGCAGAATTCAATGAAAATGCAATCAAAAATCAAATAAAGGTTATGTACGAACCTCTAGATATTGTTAATTGATATACATTCTTAGGACAGAGATTAGGTGCTTTCCCAGGACATGACCGAAATTAAAAGAAGGATAAGTATGGGATGGAGGACTTCTGGGAAACAAATTGAGATATATATATATATATATATATATATATATATATATATATATATACATACATTTATGCATATATATATACACATAAATAAATAAATATATATATATATATATATATATATATATATGTGTGTGTGTGTGTGTGTATAAATATATATATATATATATATATATATATATATATATATATATATATGTGTGTGTGTGTGTGTGTGTATATATATATCAACACATACATATATATATATATATATATATATATATATATGAATGTATACACACGCGCACACACACACACTTATATATATATATATATATATATATATATATATATATACATATATATATATATATATATATATATATATATATATATGTGTGTGTGTGTGTGTGTGTGTGTGTGTGTATATATATATATATATATATATATATATATATATATTTATATATCTATATGTACAAAATTTAATCAACGCCTTTGCTCCAGCTTTTGATATTATGATTTTTCATTGCTTTATAATTTTCTATCCAGTCACACATCAACAAATCTTCTTCAACAGGATAGAGAGTACAACTCATAATATCAAAAACAGCAGGTCCAAGAAATGAAAATAGCGAGGTAATTATTATCGCTACCATAAAATGAGAAAAAAAAAAACAGCTATATATCAATCCTAATTTAACAACATTGCCTGAAAATAAAATCAATACTAAAATACTGGAATCAATACTAACCTCAAAGTAAATCATGAGTGTAGTCTACTGAAGTTCACATCAATAAGGGGTCCTGCAATAATCAAGAATAAAAACAATCAAAGGTTTTTTTTTCAATACTATTGTAACATGGTATATGAAAAATTCCAATGACTAATATCTTCCAAATTCCTATATAAGCTGGAATCATCATTTGTAATATATTGAACAATATAGTTTCTTAACAACAAAGAGTAGTGAACTTGATAAGTTCTAAAGTGCTTCTTGAGAGGTTAGTGGAATTTCTTATTATCATTATTATTACTTACTAAGCTACAACCCTAGTTAGAAAAGCAGGATGGTATAACGTCAGGGGCCCCAACAGAGAAAATAGTCCAGTCAGGAAAGGAAACAAGGAAAAATTAAGTATTTAAGAAAAGTAAGAACGTTAAAATAAATATTTCCTATATTAGTGCGCCCGAGTGTACCCTCAAGCAAGATAACTGTACCCTAAGAGAGGGGAAGATCATGGTACAGAGGTTGTGGCACTACATAAGACTAGAGAACAATGGTTTGATTTTGGAGTGTCCTTCTCATAGAAGAATAGAAGAGCTGCTTACTATAGCTAAAGAGTCTCTTCTACCCTTACCAAGAGGAAAGTAACCTACAAACTAATATCCAGTAGCGCTTGGCACGACTAACGTATTGAAAATACTTGTAAAATACCTGAAGATATCATACATGAATTTGATATAAAAATAAACTTAATAGCACTTGATATATAGCAATGTTAAGTTAGATGAGGGTCATTTATCGATATAAATCTCAGGATTACTCCTAATATATTTCTCTTACTTTAGGGTACTCTCGAACACCCTATTCTATCTTATTTCTCTTCCGCTTATTTTTCAAAGCATTTATAGTTTATTTTCGAAATATTTATTTCAATGTTATTGCTTTTCTTTAAATATATTTTTTAAATTGTCAATTACTCCTCTTGTACTTTTCTTATTTCATTTTGCTTTTCCAACTAGGGTTGTAAATTGGAAAGTAATAATAATAATAATAATAATAATAATAATAATAATAATAATAATAATAATAATAATAATAATAATAATAATAATAATAATAATAATACATTCAGAAAAAAAATCAATTTTATTCATTAATTTGTTTAGGTTCTAGGTACCAATATTCCGATTATAAAAACTTACGTAATTTAAGTAATAATTAGTGGTCTATAACTTCAACGGTCACTAAGAAAAGAGTTTCTAATTTATCCTGGCAATTGGAGGTTCCAGAGCTGCTCCTGAAATTAGTGAAGAGCAGCAACGATTAATTTATGTAAACTTTAATCGTTAATCCAAAACCATAATTCTAAATAGAAAATGGTTTGAAAGTATTTTATCCTTGTAATAATTATTATTATTTAATTCAAGTATTGATTAGATGAAAATTGCTGAAAACTTCAACGATAAACAAGTTTGACAGACTAATTAACACAAATATAATAGTTACTCAAAATAATAAAATTAGGATTAATTTAAAATATATGGCAAATTTATCATCCAAATCTTAATATGAAACATTGGAAGAGAATTTATGTTGAAATTTCAACTCACCTATTAGGCTTCCTCTGATTGAACTTTAGTGTCTCATAGAAATTCTTCTTCTGTTGATGATCTCATTTCTTCTTTCTTCTCTACTAACAAACAACGAAATTTAATTTGACTTTACCGATGAAATTTCATAACCAAATAAAAAAAAAGGGGGGGGGGCGCTTCGTTGAAAATTGACCGATTGCTTTACTCCAAATTTTAATTGACCAAGGATTAAATGAAATTCAAGCTAAAACTCTCAAGGGATTAAATACTTCAAATCTATTTACTGGAAAACTACACTATAATTAAATGCAGTTAAATTCTGAAATATATTTTTATGTTATAGGAATTACTTGAAATTTTTTAAAACTTCTTTCTTCTTTATTAACAACTAACGATCTCTAATTTGACCTTACCAATGAAATTTATAAAAAAAAAAAAAAAAAAAAAAAGTGGGGGAGAGCCTCGTTAAAATCTGAACAAATGCTTTATTATAAATTTTAATTGATCAATGGTTAAATGAAAATAGAGCTAAAAATCTGAATATATTAAGTGATAAAATGAATTAACTTCAAAACGACACACTTGAATGCAGTTAAATTCTGAAATATACTTTCATGTTATAGGAATTTCTTGAAATTTCTAAAACGAGTACAGGAATCGATTCCTTGAAATCCCGAAAAACGAAGTTTTATTCGACCGAAAATTCCAAAAGCAATCATTCCATCAATTGCTTCAAAAGAAATAGCTGAAATAAAAATCTCAAATTAGTAGCAATTGAGACAATACTTAAAGCTCCATACTTTTGGGAATCCTTATCGATGACGTAGGTAAGAAGTCTATCCAGAATGACAGAGTTGAGATAAAAAGCTTAAGAGTTTATAAATTATTAGTTTGTGTACTGATTTGAATGGTAAAAAAAATAAAAAAAAGAAAAAAAAAAGAAAAACTAATTTTAATCGGAAATTCTCCATACAAATCTACTGTTCTCAGCCGTATTTCAGTTAAATACAAGCGGCTGCAATTCATAATTTGTACCCTAGTCTGTCATATTTTACGGATTAGTGACCGTGATATCACTCCTCTATGTCATTATATCCGTTTTTAAAACGGTAAATGCCTGGCAACATTTATTCCAGGATTTTTACGGTTTTTTAATGCAAACTTTTAACAGTGTACTATTAGATATGTTCGATAAAATGGTAATGAATTTAGTCCGGGCAAAGGATTTATAGAGCAATTATACATTGATTTTTTATCATAATTTACACAGAAAGAAAGAAAAAAAAAAAAGACAATTATCCAATATTTACTGACGACTGGACAGGATCGAAGCAAAATACAAAGTTCATAGCATTACTGTTCATGTTATTATAAAATAATCCAGGGTTGCCAGTTGGGC
This sequence comes from Palaemon carinicauda, assembly GCF_036898095.1. Taxonomy (NCBI): domain Eukaryota; kingdom Metazoa; phylum Arthropoda; class Malacostraca; order Decapoda; family Palaemonidae; genus Palaemon; species Palaemon carinicauda. Next base: position 69,553,164 of record NC_090731.1, on the reverse strand, counting down.
CTTTTTCAGTCCAAGAACCTCAAATTTGGTCTTTTATAAAAACTGGTTGACCTTTAGTAATATGAAAAAGGCGGGTCTTAAATACTATATATTTTGCCTTTTTCTACGAATGGTTTGACGTTTTAAAGCTTCTGTTGATTAGAAGTTGGCCTTTTCCCATTTAGAAAACCTGGCAAACATGGAATATTTTACAGACCGAGTGGATGTATGTGATCTTTATCTTAACACTTTTAAAGAACTATTGGAAAACCCGGAAACAATGCAATTTAATCTCTTCAGTTTTTCTTACAAGAATAATCATAAAAAAAAAAATAAATAAACGTAAATGTTTATATACCGAGTGATCTAAACAAATAGGATACACAAAAACTGAATGAAATTAATGAAAATAATATTATTTTGGAAAAGCTTCAAGTTAAATTGCAATTATTACCTGCACTAGATTATAATCAATTAGAATGAGAGTAATCTTCACTTTAGTTAGAAATACGACTTACAGTTAGATTTGAATATTATAAGCGAAGAGAAAATTTAGGCTGGAATTTTTGTTTCTCAAATTTAATGAATGATAATGATATTGAATTATATTTCCATAATATTTATATAAGAAACTTTGGACACATTAAGTCTTGTTGTGACGAGAAAATCGAGCTTAACCAACTAATTTTATATACTTTACAAAATATATATTTTTTTTTTCGAAATACAAATTGAATGTTTGAATCAAATTTACATATTTCTAAATTTAGGTCATTCTGGATAGCCTGTATAATATACCAAAGGTTTTTGGAGTCAAATGGGACAGTGTAGTAAATAAAAAAAGCAAATCTATCCAAAAAATATATACACTTCACATACCACAAAATAAGTTTTAATACCAAAACATTTATTAATATGGGTAAAAGAGAAAAAACAATTTACACATTAAGATTTCAGGAAATACACACAATGAAATATACAAAACATGAAAATTTTGAAATAGGAGCAATAATAAAAGAAAAAGAAAAACAAAAAAAGAGGTAAATAAAAGTACATGCATTTCAAAATAAACATACACCATTTACATACATAATATAAAAATCCTATTAATGGCAATAATGATAAAAACAGAAAAGAACAGGTAAATACAAAGCACAGACAATTTTTAAAAAATGCACAATATATACACAACAGATAAAAAAACAAATAATAGTAATAATAATAAGAACACATAAACAGGTGAATGGCATGCACATGGAATTCGAGATTCAAGAGTCTCATTACTAATAGATGAATCCTCTTTAGGATACCTTATAGGGTTGGCCAGATACAATCAGGCCTCATAAACAACCAGTGTATGAAGAGGTTTCCATTTGCAATTGATCACAATGAAATATTTACGGATATTGTAGATCATTATATTTCATAGCAATGGTCAAGTTTTTAGAAATGTCATAATATTTTGCTTTACAATGAATTTTACTTGTAAAGAAAAAATAACTTTTAACAAACCCTAGACTAAAAAACCTTTAAGATGAGATGCATTAGTTTTACAATCCAACACACACACACACACACACACATATATATATATATATATATGTAAACACTGTACAGTATATATATATATATATATATATTTATATATATATATATATATATATACATTTATATATCTATATATATATATATATATATATATACATATATATATATATATATATTACAAAACTACTTATATCTAAATGATACCTAAATCTTTCAACTTCAGGAATTTATCTTATTTCTATGAAATACACGTAAAAATTAATTCAGTTACATAATGCTTACGTGATAACTAGAATATTACTCAAATTTTAAATGCCATTAATTTTCCTGTTTGACTGAAAACACCCAAGGATTCCTTAATAATACATTACCTTATACATATACTTTTCCTAACTTCGAAAAGACTCTAAAAACACCTTGGCATAATATCACTTACCTGTGGAGGGACACACCCTGAAAAGAAATAGAATATTTAGTTATATAATCATAATATGGAATTTGATTGAAAGAAAAATAAACTAATCTTTTCGGTGAACTCTATTGCTTAACTTCTTTATATATGTTGAATTAAAAATTCTCTGCTCCAATCTTATAGTACTAAAACTCCAAAACATAATCAAACCAAAATTGAGGGAAGATTAAAGAAAGGAAAAACATCCAATTGATGAAAAGATGAATTGGAATAGGGCGCCAATATATGTTTGCTCTCAAGAATGAAAAAGGAAATATCAACAATAGATATGGAGTGAAAAAAATTGCAGAGGATTCCTATACAATGATATACCAAAATGATTTAAGAAATAACTTTGCTAATAGATATAATGAAACACCTGAGCCGTTACCAAAGGTAACAGTATAAGTAAAGAAAGGGCATTGAGAATTTGTAGCCCAGATTACATTGAGGAGGAGTTCACTAAAATAGAAAAAATTGCTACAGATCTTTGTTATCCTAAATATTTCTTAGAAAAATGTATGAATAAGGCTAAGAAAACATTTTATAGTGTCCAATTAGAGAGAAAGGAAACAATTAATAATATGCTTTGTTTGCCATTTCATGTTTGTTTTTTAGATGTTATACCCCTTTTGAAAAAACTAGATATTGCTGTAGTGTTTAAATATAATTGTACTTTAAAAAACATGTTAATTAAGAATAGTTCTGGAAATGATAATAATGTAATATATAGCATTCCTTGTTCAGAGTGTAACCTATTTTATGTTGGCCAAACATCAAAAAGTATACCAGTCAGATTAAAACAACATCAGGTGGCCGTCTCCAGGGGTTCTCTTAATAATGCCTTGGCCTCCCACTGGTTAGGGTCAAGTCACAGAATTGGTTGGTCAAAGACGGAAAAAGTAATCCATATAAATGACTATTTCCAAAGGGATATTGTTGAATCATTTTTAATCTCCTGTACTCGAGGTAGAAATTTGAATCTAAGTCCAGGTCTGTTTTCCGTTAATCCAGTATTATCCTTTTATCTAAAATCTGACTTCTCTGGAATTATTAAGAAACTGACAGCTGTTGGATCCCCTTCTCCTGTATAAATACGATGTCTTTGTATATATATTCTCATTGCTGAGTTTGATAATGTCCTGAGTGGATGAAAGTACTAACTCCAATCAAGTCTTTTTCATTTTTTCTTTCGTGGCTATAATACATCATATATATATATATATATATACATATACACACACATATATATATACAGTATATATATATATATATATATATATGTACATTCTTATATGTACATTCTTATATGTATATATATATATATATACATACATACATATACATACATATATATATATATATATATATACATATATATATATATATATATATATTTGTGTGTGTGTGTGTGTGTGTTTGAGCATGATACAGACCTTCATCCTCCATCTCTTTCTCTGCCGTCTTCTACTCCTCCACACACAGACAGCACGGAAGTTCAAATACCCGTACTTACTGTCCATAAATTCAATCGCTTATAAGACTCTAACGTGATACTTGACCGTGCATCCTTTCATTGGTAATAATTCTATCACTAAAACAACCAATGATGAACATAATTTTATTCAATTAATAGAAACAAACTCTCAGGGAGTTTCCAGTTTTACTCCAAAAGCAACACATGCATTACAAGACAAAATCGTGTATTCCTCCACATTTCAGGAACATTACAATTAAACCAAGTATTGTTATACTACGAATATGTCATTGCCAACGATATATTTTCTAATATAAATGACCTGGGGATATTACCAAAGCTAACTATGTATGAACTAATGTACGCGACCCGTCAAAAAGTATGGCTAAACATTCGGGTAATTATGGATATGCGAACGCACCTATATTCAACACTTACCACCCCCCTCTATTTTACTTACATATATATATATATATATATATATATATATATATATATATATATATATATATATATATATATATATATATATATATATATATATATATATAGTAGCTTATCTTCCAATGATATTCAATTATCATCTTCCCAACGCAAAGTAAAGATCAGAGAGAGAGAGAGAGAGAGAGAGAGAGAGAGAGAGAGAGCACGTCTGTGTGTGTATGCGTGTGTGTTTTAATATTACGAACAAACTATAATACAAATGATGTTGATATATATTATCATACAACACTTTCCCGTTTCCTTCGGAGATGTAAGAAGTTGTCAACAGTTTAAAAGCAGATATATTCGTAAAAAAGCAATTTACTTAACATTAAATTCGATCGTATCAGCACCCGAGAATACTCATGATTATGACGCAGTTCCTATTTAATTAAGATCCATATCGCGAAGAAAATCACAGTTTAATTGACAAAATGAATGGCCCACACGTCATATATAACTTCAAAACGCCGAATGATACCTTCAGGACACTTAGGCCAGTGGCCTACCCCTTCTCTCATCCATGGGGGGGGGGGGGGATACCCCAAATCCTCCCCCAAGACACTAACACTTATTCTAAGACCCCTAGCTGGAAACACCCCCGCGGTAACCTCGCTCATTAACTGTCTAAAATATTTGTTTAAAAAGAACAATTTAGTAATATTTTACTTTTCTACATAAGATTTTTATCATTAGTAATAGTAACAGCATAGAAATGTCATTATCACAAGTGAATCTTGTACTGTAATAAGAGTTTTATTAATGAGGATAACGAAGGATAAAAGCGCTGTCTTCATGGAAACATTTTCTAAATATATGACATTCTTATATAATATTTCTATCATTATTAGTAGAAGAATTGAAATGTTATTATCACAAGTGAATATCGTACTATATTAAGAGTTTTATTGATAATGAATAGGAAGAATGAATAAGTTATCTTCACAAGTACAGTACTTTTAACAATGTCCTCTAACAACCAACTACTTGTTTAAAGCTGCAATTAGGGAGTATGTGTGACCCTTTAAAAAGGTTTAAAGGCCGATCACAGATGGCAGAGGCAAGGAACAGTGACATTGCTCCATCAAGCAGGACAATGTCCTAAAAAGTGACCATACATACATATGATCAACGCTCAAGCTACCTCTCCACCCAAGCTGGGACCAAGGAGGGCCAGGCAATAGCTGCTGATGACTCAGCAGGTAAACCTATATGCCCCCTTCAAAGGGAAAAAAATAAAACAATCCTTAGCTAACTAGGATGGTGAGGTTGCAGCAACCAAAGAAACTAACGAGATTGAACAGGACTCAAACCCCAGTCTGGCGATCACCAGTCAGGGACATTACTACATCGGCCACCACAACCCTAAACATAAATATTCTAGTGTTGGGTGAATCCATATTTTATAGCGTGCTTAGTATTTAAGGTAACTTCGTTACTGCTCCTCTGCAGATAAATTATTCCATGGAAAGCATTTTATTACTTTGGGAAGTGGGGTATTTTTCATAATTGTCGTAACGAGTTTAAAGAGGAGTTACGTAATTGGTTTATATATATATATATATATATATATATATATATATATATATATATATATATATATATATATATATATATATATATTTTTGGGCTCAAGCCATGTCGTCCTGATGGAAGTTCCTATAGGGTAGCTTCCTAGGGTATATTACAACTACGGCGATATTCCCAGAGAATTTACCTTAAGGTACCAGAATTCTAACTCCTGGAGCGAGTATCCCTCGTGAAAGGGATATCGCGACATATCAGAGGACGTATTCTAGACACGTCACATGGCAATCTACGACCTGAACAGAGATTTCGTCTCGTAGGAGGGAGATTGACGAGATACGAATTCGGGAAAGAAAAAGGGGAGCCGCTCCCAAGGCTTCCCTATCCCCCGATTCGTATGCGTGCCTGGCGCCAATCCTGGCGCCATCTGCATTCCTTTTTGCGTAGCTTAACAACTCGGTGTTTTTTCCTGTTTTTCTCGCAAATCTTGGATTTATTCAGCTTTTCATGGCTTCTTCGTCTTCGTTGACCTCGGATAAGTTGAGTATAGTGTCTGTTATGTATAAATGTAGGCTCTTGGTAAAATTTTGAGTGATTAATAGGATTAATCTTTGATACAAGAGCCGTAGCCTACCAGAGGTGTCCTGGACACTGTCACTTGCTAGGTATAAATTAGTTAGTCAGAGTGACATTCCTGGTTGTTTTGCTTAATAAATTTTAGCTATTTAGCTTTACATAGGATTTCCTTTCGTGCTTAGTATTATTTGGCGAAGTATTCGCCATTCTGGCCTACGCTAGGCCATGTAGCCTAGTCGTTTGGTCCTAGTACTTAATGCATGATTTTGGTTTTTCCGATTGTAATTAAAATTTTATTGAAGCTTTAGGCTATATTTTATACATTTTAGACTGTGTGGAATATTTCCAAGATTGTATACGTGAGAGTTTCGGTGAATTAGGTAATCGATTCTCTTGGTGCCTAGGCTAATTGCTTATGGAGCCTTAGTATACTTTATTATACTCCCCGGTTGCTTTCTTTTCTTCGGAGAAGGTATGCAATCCCTTTCCCTCTGTTTAAGCCTTGGGCTTATCCTTAAGTGGTTTTTTCCGAATTTATTTTCGATAGAACTATACTAGGGTGTTACTGTACCTTCCCGTTCCAGCAAAGTCTGGTTCAAAGAGGGACAGAACAACAGAGTTTTTAGTCTAAGTCCGTGTTGTCTGGCTTGGGGCAGAGTCTCCCTCGCTGACCTAACACTTACAAAGGGAGCTTAGCTCCCTTAGGTCACTATCGAAGGTTTCTGTAAGTTATGATTCCTTCTTTTGTGATCGACCAGACTAAGTCCTGTTGCTGTTCTCGGGGAGGATAAAATCTTCCCTTGGGAGTAGCAACGCCTTCCTTGCTTTGGTGCTCTGGAAGCTGGCAAGTATTATACTACTGTGCTGGCCCTTTCCCTTAGATCTCCCTTAGGCTAAGACAAAGTTCTTGGCTGCGGGTGATCTGTCACTAAAGCAAGGTTGGCAGGACCCTCTTGTCCCTTCCCCCTCTATCTCCGTAATGGCCTAGCCATTACTGTACTGTACCTTGCCGGCTGGCAGAGCTGGCCGGCAGGGGTATTACTGTACTGTACGTCATTCTACTTCTGGACCTAGTATAGGTTGGGATGTGGAATTGACTAAGCCCATTGCCGGCCGGCAGAGATGCTGGACGGCAAGGGTCTTATGTTTTCGAGTGCTGCCCGGACCTCTCTTGGTCCCTCATCCATGCCTGCCGGCAGAGCCGGACGGCATTGGTCAAGGAAGCCTGAATTAAGTTTCTCCCCTTCCTTATATGCACTCTTTCGGTTGCCGGGCTCGGGGGGTTGTGTACACTCTTATCCCGGCATCCATTCTATTTTCTTCTAGTGCTGTACCTGTCCCGGCTGCCGGCCTATGAGGCCGGCAGCCGGGCAGGTGTAGTCTTCTGGTTCTTTTGCTGCCGGCTGGCATCGGTCTTGTACCTTTGCCGGCCGGCTTATGTCAGTCCTTGTCTGTCGGTCACCAAGAGTGTGGCCGGCAGCTGGGTACTACCTTGTGTAGTTGCTGGCCGGCAATCATTGCCGGCCAACACTGGCTGTTGCTGGCCGGCAGCTGCTGCCGCCGGCACAGGCATTTGAACCAGAGGGCTGCCGTCTTATAGCTGTTAAGTAGTATACTTTAAAGCTAATTGTGGTGTGTGCCGGCCGGCAAAGGCAGGCCGGCACACATCCTCCTATACTGTACTAGTATTCTTCTGTATAGCATATACAGTAAGAAGAAAACTATAGTAAAAGTTTAGGTACAGCACTGTATCTTCTAACACTAATGTGTTTTCTTGCACGGCCCTTTGCTGTTGCCTTCAGACAAGAAGCAGAGTTCTTCCCTGTCTATTATCCCGGATTTTAAAATCATTGCCTAGGTGTGAGCTCCATCTGTTTCCTCTGGAAACTTTGCATTGGTTACTCTAGTAGAGATAAACCATTTTGATTTTATTATCTGGAAGGCTGCAGCAATGGGTTGTGAGGGAAACACAAGTGTGTGTCTTTAATTTCCGAATTGTTATGCTATACTATGCATATCCAGTGATACATAGTTCACTTGATACTCATGGAAATTTCTTCTCTTTACAGAAGGACACTCCGAAGTGGGGAAGTGCTTTCTGCAATGTCAGCAGCAAGAACCTCTGCGGACATGAGTTTTGTAGGAGACACGCAGCATACGCTGTCTCCAAGGATGATCTCCGGTATTGGGACCCTCAGGTATGTACTGTGTGCACTAACCTGATTAATGAGACATTTAAATAGCTAGGAAGAAGCTTCGTACCTGGGTAAGGGGCTTCCAAAAGTACACTTCTGGCCCTTATCTTCCAAGTGAGAAGATGAGGGCGTATCTTTTCCCTAAGGCATCAGCTGATGCAGTGATTCCCCAGCCTCAAGAGGAGATCCCCTAAGTTCAGATCCAGGTGGATGCTGAAGTCGCGGTCGCGATGCAAGACATCCAGCTAAATGACAGGATATCTGATGTGGACGGGTGTCAGGAGGAACACCTCCTTGCAGAAGCCCAGGATGAAGTTCAAGCCCCTCTACATCGGCCGGTCTCCCAGTAGAGCTGGGACAGGCCCTCTCTTCTATTGTTGGAATGATCCAACAAATGCAGAAGGAGAATCAGGAGAAGGCGGCTGCAATGGAACTGCGAATGCAGTGCCTTGCAGAATCACATGGGCCCCAGAAAAGCTCAATGTGAAAGACCTTCCTTTGTGCTCGGATGCTAACCCATGGAGGTATGCTGAGCACATGTCGATGACGACTGGAAAGATCGTCATCTCGGATATGCTGGGCTCAGTTCCCCTGGAGGGTGGAATTCTGGCCCAGCAAGGCACCATATCCGGACTGTTATGTCCGGCTGAGGAAGGAACCAGCTTCAGAGGAGGAGGCAGAGCCGAAGGAGGTCATAGTGATGACCATGCTAAGGCTCAAGCTCTACTTTCATCTTCGATGAAAGAGAGGGGCTTCTCTAACTCAAAGGTAGCTGCATTGAATAGGAAGCTCCCTTCCTTTGTGTCCTCGCCTACTAGAGCCTTCCCCCTTTTACAGAAAGGGTTTCTGGCTGTACTAAAAGCAATCGAGGCCGGCAAGTCTTGCCCCTCCCTAGAGGAGTGTAAACCCTTGTCGCTGGCCCTGCCTATGGACCACAAAGATTGGAAGGACGTCCATCTTATGTTCTAAGTGGGAAAGTTGGAGGCTGATATTGCCGGACGTCAGTTCGGCAAGGACCTCCCTAAGCTGTCTGACTTTCTTTTGCGAAGTGAGTTCGATACAAAAGAAAGACTGACTGCCTCAATGTCTCTTCAGACTACTCTCGAGACGATGGCAAGTGACCCCAAGGTCCATGAAATGTTCATGGTAGTGGCCAAGCCTCATCTGGCCACAGTGACGAAGGACCTTTATGGCTTCGTCAAGGCAAGGAGAGCTTGTAGGGAGTTCGTGTTTACCTCGGCTACAGTGAGGCACGAGCTAAAGAAACTAATCTCCTCCAACATTTGGGGAAAAGACCTTTTTCCCTACCGACTTGGTCAAAGAAGTTTTTGATAAAGCCACCTTGGAGAATAGAAACCTTCTCCAGAAGTGGGACCTGGCTATCAAAAGAAAGTCTTCCCCGGATGAGGGTCCTCAACCAAAGAGGAAGACTATGAGGACTAGGCTACCGTCTCGGCCAGCCAAGCCTCTTAGACAGCAACAGCAACTGCAATTGCCATTGCCCCCAGTGCCCCAGATCGTGGCACAAACCCCGACCACCTTTCAGTGGGTACCCCAGGCCGTGTCGACACAGTCCACGGCATTCACCCCAGCGTTCGAAGGGCAGTCTACTTCCTTCCGAGCAAAGCCTAGAGGAGCAGCCAGAGGCTCGTCTAGACGCCCCTCAAGGGGAAGGGGATTCAGGGGTGGTCGTGGTCAGGAAGGCAAGACCTCAGGACGGCAGTCCAAGTGAGGTGATACCGGTAGGAGGGAGACTTCTGAAATTTCGGGATCGGTGGACCTTCGATCCCTGGGCCCACAGCCTACTCAAGAATGGATTGGGTGGGAGCTGGTACAGCACTCTACCCCCGTACCTTCGGTTTTTCCAACACTCCACCCCCGTTATGGAGGAGTACGTTCAAGAACGGTTGTAGAAAAAGGGTGAAGCCCATCAATTTCTAAGGGAGGCTGTTTTGTGTTCCCAAGAAAGACTCGGAAAAGCTCAGAGTCATTCTGGACTTGTCGCCATTTAACAAGTTCATAGTGAATTGCAAATTCAAAATGCTAACACTGCAACACATAAGGACCTTACTGCCCAAGAGGGCATATTCCGTCTCTATAGACTTGTCAGATGCCTACTGGCACATTCAAATTAGCCATCGACTCTCCCCCTACCTAGGGTTCAGGCTACAGCGAAGACTATACGCCTTCGGAGCCATGCCATTCGGGCTAAACATAGCCCCAAGGATTTTTACGAAGCTTGCGAGCGTAGCTCTCAAACAATTTCGCCTAAAAGGAATTCAGGTAGTAGCCTACCTGGACGACTGGTTGGTGTGGGCAGCATCCGAGACAGAATGCTTGCAAGCTTCCAGTCAGTGATCCAGTTCCTAGAGTACCTAGGCTTCAAGATCAACAGAAAAAGTCTCGACTTTCTCCATCTCAAAAGTTCCAGTGGCTAAGATCCACTGGGACCTTTTGTCACACCGTTTCTCCACCCCAGCGAAGAAAAGGAAGGAGATAGCGGGTTCTGTCAAGAGACTTCAAGATTCCGAAAGGATATTAAGACACGAGCAGGAGAGAGTACTGCGCTCTCTCCAGTTTGCTTCGGTGACAGACCCAGTGCTAAGAGCACAGCTAAAGGATGCAATCGGAGTTTGGAGAAGTTATGCATCAAACGCGTGAAGAGATCTGAGAAGACCAGCCGCTTCGGCTAAGTACTCTTCTCAGGCCTTGGTCCCAAGCCAGACATCTAAAGAAGTCAGGTTCTTCTTCAGCCACCTCCCCCGTCGGTGACGATTCACTCAGACGCCTCAAAGGAGGGATGGGGAGGTCACTCTCATCGGAAAAAAGTCCAGGGGACTTGGTCCAGGCTATTCAAGACCTTTCTCATAAAATTTCTAGAAACTAGGGCAGTGCTCCTTACCTTAAAGAAAGTCTCCCCGCGTCATTCGTTCCACATAAAGTGGTAATAGACAGCGAGGTAGTTGTAAGATACTTGAATCGACAAGGATCGAGGTCACCACCTCTCAACTTGGTGATGTTGGCCGTCTTCCGATTGGCGGAAAAGAAGAAGTGGTACCTGTCGGCAGTTCACCTTCAAGGAGTCCGCAATGTGACAGCGGACGCTCTATCCAGGTTCACACCGATAGAGTCGGAATGGTCCTTAGACGCAGGATCATTCTCCTTCATTCTGAATCAGTCCCAGAACTGCAGATAGACCTCTTTGCGACGAAAGACAACAAGAAGTTGCCCCTGTACGTGCCCCGTACGAGGACCCCTTAGCGGAAGCAGTGGACACAATGTCCCTCGACTGGAACAGATGGTCCAAGATTTATCTGTTCCCTCCTCACAACCTTCTGTTGAGGGTCCTCAACAAACTGAGATCCTTCAAAGGGTAGCGGCAATAGTGGCCCACAAGTGGCCGAACAGCGTGTGGTTCCTCCTGGCATTGGAACTGTAGCTGAAGTTTGTACCACTACCAGATCCAGTTCTGACCCAGCGAGTCCAGAAGTCAACTGTCTGCGCTTCATTACAGAAAACCCGGACCCTGCAGTTCATGATTTTCTCTCCCTAGCGGTGAGAAAGCGTTTCGGGATTTCGAAAGCCAGTATAGACTTCATTGAGGAATATAAATGCAAATCTACTAGAAGGCAATATGAGTCATCTTGGAGAAAATGGGTGGCCTTTTGTCAAGGCGAAGATTCCGCAGGAGATCTTGACAGACTTCTGCTTATCTTTTTTCCCCACCTCCATGGTCAAGGGTTGGCAGCGAACACGATTTCAGCGTGTAAGTCTGCTTTGACAAGACCCATTCTATATGCCTTCCAGGTCGACCTAGGTAACGAGATCTTTAATAAAGTCTCGAAAGCCTGTGCTAGGCTCAGACCTTCAGCACCTCCAAAGCCCATTTCATGGTCTTTAGACAAGTTCTTCATTTTGCTTCTCTGTTGAGCAATGAAGAATGTGTGTTAAAGGATTTGACACAAAAAGTTATTTTCCTAATTTGCACTCGCGTCCGGGGCCAGGGTTAGTGAGATTGTAGCCTCTCGAGAGAGGCAGGTCGTGTTCAGTTCCTGGATGGGGAAGAACTGAACCTGTTTCCGGATCCTACGTTTCTCGCCAAGAATGAGTTACCCACCAACAGGTGGGGTCCCTGGAGAATCTGCCCTCTGAAAGAGGATGCATCTCTATGTCCAGTAGAATGCCTAAAGGTCTATCTTCATAGAACTTCAGACTTCAAGGGTGGTCAACTATTCAGGGAAGAAACATCAGGCTCAAATTTATCACTGAATCAACTCAGGGCGAAAATAACATATTTTATTCGCAGAGCGGATCCTGACAGTACACCCGCAGGTCAAGATCCGAGGAAAGTTGCTTCATCCTTAAATTTCTTTAATTGTATGGATTTTGAACATCTTCGTTCATACACTGACTGGAAGTCTTCCAGAGTGTTCTTTCGCCACTATGCGAAGCAAGTAGAGGAACTAAAAGAGATCTGTGGTAGCAGTGGGTCGCGGTGTTAACCCTACTGTTTAACTCTGCGAGGAACAGTGGTCTTAATTGGGACGATTAATTCCAGGGTGAGTGTGTAGTTACATACTGTACTACAAACTAAGTGAGGGCACTGTGTTGCCCATCCAGACTGTTCCATTTCCGAAGGTGAACCTAGCATAAGTGCAGACATGTGTGCCGAGCGTTTCTAACGCTAATGTCATTGATTTGTAATACAGGCTTTTATGACTTTGATACCTCGGTATCTTAAAAGTGGCATCTAATGTTTTTCTTTCAGACAAACAAGCCCTGTTTACTATCATACTTATGCTTAAAGATTTGGGTTATCCTCTTCCTATATATATATATATATATATATATATATATATATATATATATATATATATATATATATATATATATATATATATATATATATATATATATATATATATATATATATATATATATATATATATATATATATATATATATATATATATATATATATATATATATATAATTGTGGTTAACCTGTCTATTTATTGCCTGTCAATAATCTGGTTCTTGAGAACCTTGCGTGTCCTTCACCTGTGTCAATTTACTGGTATAATTGAGCATTCATTCTATGTACCTTATCTGGGATAATTCTAATAGAATTGTTCCTTTATGCAAGCTATGTTGCATTGGTTTTCCTCCTATGCGGATATAAAACCTTTGTCCAATACAAGTATTGTGCGGAAAACTGGTCGATATTTCATATTGACGCAGTGGTCCTTTACAAACTATGCTTTACTTAATATAGGGCGAGACCACTATATTAGCTTGCCTGGTATTCGTACATAGATATATGTACTCTTCGAGACTTTTCCAGAGTCTAGTAGGACTCTTCCCTGTAGGGGGCAGGAAGCTCTAACATAGTTTATAGTTAGTTGAAAAGATGTATAACGGTAACATCTTAGGTCTCTAGGTCTAGTCGACCGGGAAAAAATTACCTCCGGGGAGTACGGCACGTTCTGAGAATCCACAGATACAGTAATGCTCTGGTACACTTCCATCAGGACGACATGGCTTGAGCCCACAAACAAGCCCTGTTTACTATCATACTTATGCTTAAAGTTTTGGGTTATCCTCTTCCTATATATATATATATATATATATATATATATATATATATATATATATATATATATATATATATATATATATATATATATATATATATATATATATATATATATATATATATAATTGTGGTTAACCTGTCTATTTATTGCCTGTCAATAATCTGGTTCTTGAGAACCTTGCGTGTCCTTCACCTGTGTCAATTTACTGGTATAATTGAGCATTCATTCTATGTAGCTTATCTGGGATAATTCTAATAGAATTGTTCCTTTATGCAAGCTATGTTGCATTGGTTTTCCTCCTATGCGGATATAAAACCTTTGTCGAATACAAGTATTGTGCGGAAAACTGGTTGATATTTCATATTGACGCAGTGGTCCTTTACAAACTATGCTTTACTTAATATAGGGCGAGACCACTATATTAGCTTGCCTGGTATTCGTACATAGATATATGTACTCTTCGAGACTTTTCCAGAGTCTAGTAGGACTCTTCCCTGTAGGGGGCAGGAAGCTCTAACATAGTTTATAGTTAGTTGAAAAGATGTATAACGGTAACATCTTAGGTCTCTAGGTCTAGTCGACCGGGAAAAAATTACCTCCGGGGAGTACGGCACGTTCTGAGAATCCACAGATACAGTAATGCTCTGGTACACTTCCATCAGGACGACATGGCTTGAGCCCAAAAAACGGATTTTGAGCGAAGCGAAAAATCTATTTTTGGGTGAGATGGCCATGTCGTCCTGATGGACCCGCCCTTGCCTTTCTAAGAAAGGGCTGTAGGACCCCTCCCTACATACAGTATCTGTAGCACCTCGTGTACGCTACAAGGAATACAGATGGCGCCAGGATTGGCGCCAGGCACGCATACGAATCGGGGGATAGGGAAGCCTTGGGAGCGGCTCCCCTTTTTCTTTCCCGAATTCGTATCTCGTCAATCTCCCTCCTACGAGACGAAATCTCTGTTCAGGTCGTAGATTGCCATGTGACGTGTCTAGAATACGTCCTCTGATATGTCGCGATATCCCTTTCACGAGGGATACTCGCTCCAGGAGTTAGAATTCTGGTACCTTAAGGTAAATTCTCTGGGAATATCGCCGTAGTTGTAATATACTCTAGGAAGCTACCCTATAGGAACTTCCATCAGGACGACATGGCCATCTCACCCAAAAATAGATTTTTCGCTTCGCTCAAAATCCGTTATATATATATATATATATATATATATATATATATATATATATATATATATATATATATATATATATATATATATATATATATATATATATATATATCTTCTTCCACGTCTATTGACGCAAAGGTCTTCAGTTGGATTTCGCCAGTCGTTTCTATCTTGAGGTTTTAGATCAATATTTCTCCATTCATTATCTCCTATTTCACGGTTCATAGGCATCAGCCATGTAGGCCTGAGCCTACCAACTCTTCTAGTGCCTTATGGAGCCCAATCGAAAGTTTAGTGAACTAATCTTATCATATATATATATATATATATATATATATATATATATATATATATATATATATATATATATATATATATATATATATATATATATATAAGCATATATATATATATATATATATATATATATATATATATATATATATATATGTATATAGTATATATATATATATATATATATATATATATATATATATATATATATATATATATATATATATATATATATATATATATATATATATATATATATTATAACTTTCATAATGAAAGGAGACTCGATACTAACAAAACTTCAGTCTCTGTCATGTTCCTTTATTAGATCATGTATCAAAGTGATCCCCAGTGTATGAACAAATTCCGTCGGGTCTACGTCTGACATTTCACGACCTTGCAATCTTACTTACAAAGAATGGCTGTAATATCTCTTTAGTCTGTCGTGTTTTTTCCCTTTTGATTTGACATATCCAATTTATGTTATTTTTTAGAACTCTCTCTCTCTCTCTCTCTCTCTCTCTCTCTCTCTCTCTCTCTCTCTCTCTCTCTCTCTCTCTCTCTCCAATTTTGACGTAGACAAATAGTGCCTCTCGCTATACACTAAAAGGGTTTTGCCGAGCCCTTGTGCACATGGCTGCACCCACTTTTTAGCTTTCTACTACACCTCTTTAACCTTTTGCCCTTTTTCATATTTACAATTTACTATTATATGGTTGTTGTGGCCTTAATGAATATGTCTCTGCCTAGTGATCGCTCTTCACATTCACCAAGAGAGATTAATTCATCAAGCTTTCAATTAGGCTCCACAAGACACTAAGAGAGTTGGAAGGCCCAGGCCTACATGGCTGTCGAATATGAAGCGTGAAGTAGGAGATGGTGAGTGGAGAAGTATTAATCTAAAAGACAACTGGCGAAATCTAACCTAGCCCCATTGCGTCAATAGGCGTAGGTGGAAATGATGATGATGATGGTGATAGGTCTATCTGCTGAGTCATCAGCAGCCATTTCCTGGCCCTCCCTGGTCCTAGCTTGTGTGGAGAAGTGGCTTTGGCGCTGATCATATGATCCTTGGTCATCTCTAGGGCATTGTCCTTCTTGCTAGGGCAATATCACTGACCTTTGCCTCTGTCATTCATGAGTTGCCTTCAGTGATACTAAAGGGTTTTTCTCTAGTAGTACAATGCTTCCAAATGGGTTTTAATACACCGGTACAGGAACTCATGGTATGAACTTATAAATCCAATCTAAAATCTTCCATTTTACTTGTGAAGCCACTTAAATTACCCTTATTAAAAGGAGATTATGCACTCCACCCTAAAGACTTGACCCCCTAAAAATAAAAAAAGTAATAGTATACTATAAATCTAAAATGTTAAATCTATAAGATAAAAGAAAATATATGAAATCACTTTAAGAAATGGCCTGACAACAGCTAATTTGGTGAGAGCACGAACACTCATACATGGAATATCTCTACAAAAATGCCTCATCATTACTACGTGAAACCACCGAACACTGAATCAATCATTACACCATTCAGGCCAAATCTTTCATTAATCATCTAACCAGAAGTTTTTAATAATTCATTACCTTTCTTCCAAGATTCCATATTTACAATTAGTTTTTCAATAACTGGTCTCTCCCATTTTCTCCACACGATTAAACGCTCTCATTCATAATTGGTTCATTGTCAGCTATGATCATGCTCTTGAACATTCTTTGTCTAGGTGACGTCCTTCAGATCTACTGTAGAGTCCCCTGAAGGTGTTAGCTGCTAGGAAGCAACATAAGATCCTTTTTCACGTTTTCAAAGTTATCAAGAAGAAATGAGAGGACTTCGAGACAGACACTAAGAGATTATCTGTTTCTACTAGATCTTTCTAAAGGAAGGTTACTGATGATCCTTCTTATTTTCGTTTTCAACTGAGAATGCTGCGGAGACCTCCAGAAGATCAAAGTTTTGTCTGTTTTAACCTTTTTCTTCCCTAAAGTTGCGAAATTACTGACTAGTTATTAGATCCTGAATCTGCTTAGCGGTGGCCAGGTACAGCACAGAAACAGGAAGATGAAGAGCAACATCTTTCCTCTTCAGAGACGATTTGCTTCTGCCGAAGTAAGCACTTCCTAAAACTCCGTCAGATGATTGCCTTAGGTAACTGGTCCAGACTACTGAATCCAAGGAGGCAGAGTTTGAGTCTTTTTTTCTTCAGGTTCTATCCCTGATTAGGACTGTAAGTTGCCTCGGTGAAGCCCTTTGATCACCGATCAAAGGCAGAAAGTGTATGCTAGGTAGGCAAAGTTGCTATCCCCATGAATCCCAACAACGACTTCACTCCCCTTTAACAAAGTTGATTTGGAAGTATATGTGTGTGTGTTTGTGTGTGTGTGTGTGTGTGTCTAAACACTTCATATTAAGAAATATCTAACGTAAATTACGCCATCATTTCAATGGTTTGTAGATTTTCACGTTTTACATTTATATATTTTCTGAATATAATAAGATAGGGTAGCCTAATGTGTATTTTACTATAAAAGGAAAATGGGCTCGGTAAGTACAGTAAATAAGGCTTGTTCGAAATGACTTTTATGGCTTTTAATGACATGATTGGAGTCCTAATCTTATGATCTGAAATTTCATTCCTCAAGGGCATAGGATATGGGTGGATGGATTAAAGGATTTACGGGATAGTCCATGTATTAGGCACTATAAAGGTCATTCAGCGATACATTAAAGCATGAGTAAAATAAATTGTGTATTAATTGATAATAAGTAAATTAATAAAATAATAAAACATTAAAATATCTATACATCTACATATCTATCTATCTATCTATCTTTATATATATATATATATGTATATATATATATATATATATATATATATATATATATATATATATATATATATATATATATATATATATATATATATATATATATATATATATATATATATATATATATATATATATATGAATTAAACACGTGGGTCTTATGGAGAAATATATTTTTCAATGAATTTTCTTTCATCAATGCTCTTCCTATGTATTCCTGGTTTACCTAGAATCAAAATACTACCAAGGTTAATAATTCTTTTCCACTGACCACCTAAATAAAAGAGCAGAAAATGAGAATATATAGGGGATTATGACTGATGGAACCCTCTTGCCTTGAAGACCTTAATCCATCTTCTGTTTCAGGACTTTATTTAAACCGAAATTTCCAGGTAAAATGACCGAAATCGTCAGATTTTGATACGATATATTCTGTCTCACCCGCCACTTTCGTTTGGTTTGACTATAGGAGGGGAGAAAGACTCAGCACATCAATATGAGGGGTAGTCTATGCTGCATAAGGCCATCCTGGAAGAATTCAGAGACAAGTATATGTGATTTTTCAGATATCTGTTTCTGGCCAAGAAACCTTCAATGAACTAGAGGCCAGTAATAGATAATTTAGCGCTGGATTATATTATACCTACGAGACTCGTTTCAGGAGGGAAATGACCAGCATAATCAGACATGCCTTGAGGAAGAACTCCTTTATGATTTCTCTCAACATGAGGGCTGCATACTTTCAGACCCCTGCAAATTGTTCTTCAAGAAAATAGATATGCTTCATCTTGGGTGCAAAGTCTTTTCATTCAAAGGGCTCTGCTTTTTGTTGTCTACGGCCCCCAGGTATTCACTCGTGTATTCCTGTTGGTTTAACATATACCCAGGCCAACAGGTTTGTTTGATTTGATGCCTAGACGACTGGCCAATACTAGTTGATTCAGCGTCCTAACATAGTCTTCATTGAGACAGACTGGATATTGACATTAAACACAGTAGCAAGGAAAGCCTGTCCAACCCAATACAGGGTAATCTGACTCAGGGAAGCAGCTCGTCCCATTCTCCGTTCGGCACAGGTGCCAACAGAACAATGGCTAAACTTAATAGGCCACCTAACCACACTAGAAAAGTTTGTTTCTCGTGTTTCCCTTCACCAGCGAGGATGGCAGTGATGGTTAAAATGACACTGGTTGCCGACCATAGACTCGTCTCGAACTCTATTGCTAACCGAACAAGTCACTAGACCCGCCCTATTTTGGTTGCTATTTGAGGAGTGTGTGTTTGAGGGGTCTCCCTTAGTGTCCCCTTGTAGATCTTCTGTTTATGGTTATGTCAAAGAGAGGATGTGGGCCCCATCTAATGGACCATCTAGCATTGGACCAATGAATGCCCGAGGCCAAGTCTCTCTACATCAATGTGCTGGAGTTAATGGAAGCCTATCTAGCTCCGCAACTCTTCCATCCATTGCTGACCAGCTGTTTGGTTGCACTAATGTACCTCTGTGGCATATGTCAACAATGAAGGCAGCACAGTTTTCAGTTTTTTATGCTTGATAGCTGTACTGATACTAGGAGGTCCGCAATGTAATAATCCTTTTAGCTCTGTTCAGCCCTGTCAAAAAAGAATGTCAAAGCAGACAAGTGGAGTCACCAAGATCAGATAATTGGATCGGAATGGTCTTTATATACCAAAGTGACTACAAGGCTCATGACTTTTTGGGGTTCCCGCCCATGGACATGTTCGCCATTCGCATCAACAAGAAATTATCAGTTCATTCCTCACCAATGAAAGACCCAGCAACAGTACTTGAGGATGCAATACTGCATTAATGGGATGGCCTCAATATCTGTTTTTCCACCGTTTTGTCTTCTTTTGTTTTCTATAGTTTCATCAGTAAATTCAAATTAAATTTCCGTGTTCGTTAATACATAAGAAAGAAGAAATTAGATCATCAGCAGAAGAAGAATTTCTATGAGAAACTGAAGTTCAATCAGAGGACGCTTAAAAGGTGAGTTGATATTTCTACATATATTTTCTTGATGTTTCATATTAATATTTGGATGATCATTTTGCCATATATTTTAAAGTCATCTCAATTTCGTTGTTTTTAGTAACGAATATTTCTGTGTTAATTAGTCTTATGTTATAATTGGTTATCGTTGAAGTTTTAAAAAATGTTCAGTTATTGATACTTGAATTAGATATAATTATTTTTACTGGGAGAAGAGGGTTTCAAACAACTTTCTATTTGGAATTATGGTTTTTGAATAGTGATTAAAGTTTACATAGATTAATCGTTGATGTCCTTCATAAATTTCAGATACAGCCTCGAGACCATCACGTGTTGGGATCAATTAGAAGTTCAAATCTATGTGACAGCTGAGATTCTTGACCACCATATTTTACATAAACTATGTAAGTTTTTTATAATAAGAACATTGATACCTAGAACCCCAAAAATTAATGAACATAATTTATATTTTCTTATGAATGACTTATACATATAGTCTATTGTTATAAAAAATTCATCTTCAGTTATACTGGAATTCCTGTCCGTGAAGGGGTTTCGTCTAACTTAACATTGCTCTATATTAAGTGCTATCAAGTTTTTTTATTCCTATGAAATTTACACTCTATGGTATCGTCAATTGTTTTGATTAATTAGTTGTGTAAAGTGCTATTGGATATCTCTTTGTAGGATATTTGTCATAAGAAAATAACAATGACTTTTCAAGTAACTTATTAGAACTTTTCAAACATTACACTAAGTTTTTAAGAAATTGTGTACTATATTACAAATAGTAACTATAGGTTATGTAAGAATTTGGCAGTTATTCATAGGAATGTTTGAAATCACACGTTTCCGTATTATTGAAAAAGATCTTTGATTGTTTTTATTCTTGATCATTGCAGGACCCTAATTGATGTGACCTTCTGTGAACCACATTCATGTTTGACATGAGGTTAGTATTAAATTCATGATTGCGGTTTATCTAAACTATCTGAAGATGTCTGGTTAATGATTTTTTTCAGGACAAAGGTGTTGAATTATGTTTGACTTGTGGTTGAATATTTCTCATTTAATTGTTATGATAATAATTACCACATTTTTTTTCATGTTTTAGACCTCTTGTTTTCGATATTAAGATTTTTTCTCTTTATCTTGTTATAAATGTGGTTTTTTTTATATGAAACTTCGAAGAGAGTTTTGTAGTATGTACCATTTGTTGATATGACACTGGGTGAAGTCATATAAACTAATGGAAAAACAAAGCATCACAATCTGATATACATACATATATATATATATATATATATATATATATATATATATATATATATATATATATATATATATATATATATATATATATATGTGTGTGTGTGTGTGTATATATACATATATATGTATAACATATGTATGTATGTATATATATATATATATATATATATATATATATATATATATATATATATATATATATATATATATATATATATATATATATATATATATATACATATGTGTATATATATATATATATATATATATATGTATCTATCTATATATATATATATATATATATATATATATATATATATATATATATATATATATATATATATTTATCAAGATTGTCTCATGTCCTAAAAGAGCACTTACTATGTCTTATATATGAAAATCAGTTAACAATCCCTAGTTTGTCGCCCATTACCTTTATTTGTTTTCTGATTGCATTTCCATTTAACAATATCTTTGTTTTACTCACATTTACTTTAAATCCTTCATTAAATGTGAAGGTTGTTTTATTACTACTGGATCTTTTTATCAGTCATTATCATATCGAATTTTGCCAATAGTATTGTGCCAATGTTTTACGACCAGACAAAAAGGAGTTTTATTTGGCCCACGGGACTTATATAACTGGAATTTTAAACTACAAAAATTCTCCATAATATATTTTTTTTTGCATGTTTTTCTTGTAATCTTCAGTTTTTCGTCCGTGCTCGTTATTCCTATCTATTTTCCAGTGTATTTATCACCTGATCGTTTATTGTTTTTGTACTCTTGTCTGTTTGTTTGTTTTTTTTTTTTTTTTTTTTTGTTTTTTTTTTTTTTTTTTGAGGAAAAGGATAAAACTGTCGTTTATTTTTCTTGTTATAACTCTGTATGATTTTATTTCTCCATAGACATATTCCACTTATATTCATTCTTTAAAATTTTCCTTCTCATATTTTTCCTATTTTCCTTTTAATCAATACATTCCCTTTTTATCATTCTCATTATATTATCCCATCTCTTTGTTTACCGTTTTAGGCATTTCTTCGTTTTGTTGTTACTGTTTCTATATTGAGTCGTTTGTTAGGTGGATTTTCTTGAGGTATGCCTCATTTCAAACCACATTTTGAACTTCATTCTCACATATATACTTTTTATACTTTAAGTTATTCATTTTTCTCAAGTTTCTGTGACCCACGTGCCTATATTAATTCATTCTGCGTTTCTTCTCACATTTCAACTTATTATCATCTTCTTTTATTTAATCCATTTCTTTCTCCTCTTTTGCCTCCATACAAAAACCTTCCACATTTTTCACTCCCTTCTTTTTTCCATTGATGACCTAATTACTGAAAAAAGAGGATGAATATTTTCCGTCAATTCCTGTTATTTCGACATGGAGGGGAGAGAGAGAGAGAGAGAGAGAGAGAGAGAGAGAGAGAGAGAGAGAGAGAGAGAGAGAGAGAGAGAGAGAGAGAGAGAATGTTTATTTTTGATAATACCATTTCCTTGATAATTTTCATAAATCTAACAGATATGATATATAACAAACACCTGATTCTATTTAATGCGCTGGCCGTAGTAGCATTTTGGCATTAGTGTAGTGGACAATGGACTTTATTATACCGTTACAAGCACTCTCGACAGCCAGTGGAGTGCAATATGTATGCATGACATCATCCATACTTGTGTGTTGTGTTCTTAATTCCTGCATGGATTTCTGGCGATTGTGACAATATAACAAATGCAGAGTGGGCATGAAAGGCATGTCAATAGGTTGAACATAGGATATCGAATATTTTGGAGGAGATTTCAATGACATACAAAATGACAAGTTAGAAAGTTGGAGACTATTCTTCTGCAATGTCAAGTCAGAGAGAGAGAGAGAGAGAGAGAGAGAGAGAGAGAGAGAGAGAGAGAGAGAGAGAGAGAGAGTGTGTGTGTGTGTGTGTGTGTGTGTGTGTGTGTTTTATAACAATAATTCTGGAAGTTAGAGAGATATAAATTACTACTCTGCAAAGACAAGTGAGAAAGTTCGAAATTAAGATTTTGTGTTTTTGAAAGAAAAAGCCAACTAGCAATTAGTTATATAATGGAAATAACACACGGTAAGTGAAAACCGAATTTAGCTTGCTATATGCTCTGTTCATTTATTCATTTACCGTATATTTTTATATACTTAAAGTAAGATAAGCAAATTCTCTTCGAATTGAAAATACATATCTTCAGCTTCAGAGGTTGAGGGAATTTTAGGACAAGTTATTTTCCATTTATATCTTTTATTATTATAGTTAATTGAGAGTATTTCTTATGGAAGACAAACTATTTTCCTTTTGCTTATCTTATTATTTTATTTTCGTATTTTATAAGGTAAATATTCTTTATTAATATCTATCTTGGACATAATATTTTCTTATAATTGTTAGCAAGAAATGCTTCTACATAGTTTTATTTATTTCTTTGTACTATTATGCTTGGTAAGTTTCTTGATGCTAAGGTCATATGCAAAAGATGAAATTCTCTGTTATGATAAAAACAAAATAGTAAAAATTTCGAGGAAAAGAGATGTGGGAAAAAGTTATGAATATAAATAACGGTAGGAAATTCCTCATGGTAATAACATTAAGATAGTAAAGGTTTCACGGAGACAGACGTAAGAGAAAATATATTGATATGAATAACAGATTATGAGCAAACACTGCATGGTTGTACCTATTAATTTCTTTTTGTGAATATTCTCATATTCGACTCGTATATTACCATTATAGACTAGAAAACTGATTCTATGCAATAAGATTGCTTTAACCGATGTTTTTATATTTTACTTCCAAATATCTCCGGCAAAGTTCAGAAAATATTATTTTTATTTGAAATTTATTCTCCGGCTGGACACAGACCTTGTGCAATTAGTTTTCTTTCGTTCTTTATTGGTTTGGTGAACCAAAAATCTTTACAGATTTTCCCTCAATTGGATTTGCCTTTATTTCTTATTTAACTCTTCGCTCTCTATTGCCTGTTCATTGACTTTTTTCTTACCTGTTCCCCGTTCGTGCAACAAGGAAAGTTTTTTTTTCATAATTCTTAGAGACGCCCGAGTAATTCTATCTGCAAAAAAAAAGGTTTAGATGGTTTAGTACTCGGACGAGAGAGAGAGAGAGAGAGAGAGAGAGAGAGAGAGAGAGAGAGAGAGAGAGAGAGAGAGAGAGAGAGAGAGAGAGGTAAATTGGTGTGTGGTGTTCCATTAACTAGGAAGTAATGAGATTCGATGCAAAGGACTTGTTGTTGTTGTTGTTGTTGAAGATTGCCTGGCCCTTTTGGCCAGACACGGGCTCTTGCAATCTTGCAGCCCGTAAGTGTTTTGGTAGGATTTATTGGGATAGGTAGTTGAGATGGGGGATATTCTGCAACTTTTATTTTAGGATATTGGGATAGGTTTTGGGTTGTGATGGGTTGTTTTTGAAAAGGAATTGGGTGACTGCGGGAAGGGGATATCCTTTCCAAGAGCCCACTGGCTCCAGTCTTTAGTTAGAGAAATAGAATTATAGTAGTAAGTCCCGATAAGTGGGAGAGCTCTGGAAGGAGTTGAAAAGTTTTAGTTGGAGACATTGGTATAGGTGGAGTAAAAAACCTCGTAGTGGTTTCAGCTTAACTTGTAAGGTGGAGGGATAGTGTGAGATTTCAGCTGAGTAAGAGAGAGCTGAAAGGGGGGAGTTGTAACAGCTTGAGTAGTAGAGAAAGGATGGAATAAAAAATTACTGTATCTGTAAATCTAGAAAAAAAAAAAGTAAAGAGTTACTTATGATTGAAATTATTGAGAGTTATGTCGAAAAGTGGTTGGAAGGGATACCTGAACTGAGAAGAGAGAGATTGAAAGTGAAAAAGATGTTCGATACCAAAAAGAAAGGACGGGAAGGCAAAACTGTCTCCTTATAAGGAGTACGAGTGGTTGCCTCATCCGCCAGTACTCGTTCTGACTTCAGCAATGGAGATGAGCTGAAAGGAGAGAGAGAGAGAGAGAGATGTTGGAAGTCAAAAAGACCGCCGACGACTACTCCCCTATTTTCAAGAATGAAAACAGGACCGGAGGACAAAACCGTCTCCTTATAAGGAATACGTACTGTTGCCCTCAGCCGCCAACAATCGTTCTGATCCCAACATAGAAGGTGAAGGGGGGATAAAAAGATTGCTTACATTGCCGATTGGCACTGTTGCAACGTTATCTCGGTGGAGGGTAGCTGCGGAGAAAGGCTGAGAGGGTATCATAATTGTCAATCATGTGTTTGATAATTGCTGTTGCAGTTGCAGGATTGTTGGGGTTAAGATCCTGCCGAAGTAGGCTTGTTTCTTGGCATTGCTGTAGGTAGTGCTGTAGAGGTTCTTCTGTGTGTTGATTACAGTACTTGCGCGGTCTTATTGGTCTATGCTGTGCTGCTGGGTCTTCGCCGTTGTCTAAGATAATTTGCCAGCTGCATAGATATCCCAGTCGTAGTCTGCAGGTGATAACTGCGTCTGGCGGGGTGTTTATCTTGCAATAGGGTGTGGTAACATGTATGTAACTTCAATATACTACTTTACAGATCTTGATCCATTTAGGAAGGCTAGTGAAGGTTGCAGAGTTATGCTAATATTCTGGCATATTAAGGCCGATTTGGCTAGGTGGTCGGCCTCGTCGTTGCCAGAGATTCCGGTATGGCTTGGAATCCAATTCAAGGTTACTTGCCTATAGTTGCTTTGGTGGAACATGGCTAGGAATTGAATTCAATGATGAGGTAAACATCCTTTGGATTTCTTGTTGCTGAGGACCAGAATGGCTCCTCTGGAATCTGTATGGATCGTTATGTTTCCATCTTGTTAGTTAGTAGAGTGTTCTAAAGCTTTTGCAATAGCTACTAGTTCAGTTTGCTGTGTGGAGGCATTGTTGGAAAGTCTCCAGTTTTCTCTGTATCCTGATGTAGAGATAACTGCAGCGGCTGCTGCAGGGATTGCATGGTCTACTGATCCGTCCGTAGATGTGAGGCGCAGGTGTGTTCCTGATTGCATTCTTTGCAGCTTCAATGAGTTGCTCTGGTGTGTAGAGAGCCTTGCTTGTGGCTGGTAGGATGGTGAAGTGGTATTTGATAGGGTCCTGAGCCCATGGGGCAGGAGAGCTGTAGCCATCATGCCTTTGTTGTCCCTTGGTTTTGTGGGCCTCATTTTGCATCTGCACCCTTCTGAGTGTCTATTAGTTTCTTTGCATGGGAGTTTGGCGGGTCTAGTTCTTCTGCTAGAGGTAGAAACTTTTTTAGTTTGTTGTTGAGTGGGCTTTTTCTGTCTGCGATGATTGACTCGAATATAAATATGCTATTCCTAATGTCAATCCCAGCTGACAGGGGAATCTGGTTTGTTTCTGCTCTAAGTAAGCAGAGTCTTGTCCACATTGGAGAGCCACTGATGAGTCTCATGGCATTGTTTTGGACTACTTCCAATGATGCTTTTTGAATGCCAGTCAGTGCAGTGAGTGTGGGTGCTGCATAATCGATGTGGGATCGAATTGCTTGTAGATAAAACAGTCTTAGGAGGTTGTTTGATACTCCTTGTTTTAGAGAAGTCATTCGTCTCATGGCTGATACACGAATCTTTGTTTTCTCTCTGAGGTAGGTTACTTCATTAGCTGGTGATAGGGTTTTGCTAATGATACCCCCAAGGTACATGAATTGAATCACCCTTTCAATGGCTTCACCCCCCAGTGTGAAATTCTGAGGGTTTTGCGAGTGTCTTATAGCCATTGCTTTGGTTTTGTTAGTGTTGATCTTTAGGGCAAGTTCATTGCATTTAGCTTGGATCATATCAAGTGCTTTTTGGGTAGCATTTCTTGCGTGTGCTTTGTGTGGACATACAATGCATATATCGTCGGCATATATGAAGATTTCCACCCCATGTGGGAGGTTTAAAGTGGCTAAGTCCTCCAGTAGTAGATTGAAAATTCAGGGGCTTAGTATGCCTCCTTTTGGTGTTCCGTTTTCTAGGGGGATGAAATCGATGGTTTTTTTCTTGGAAAGTGACTGGCTTCTCGGTTCAGTGTGTAGTTCTGATTCCAGGCTAGTAAGTGTCCTTTAACTCTTTTTCTTTTCTTTTTTTTCAACAAGTGTGAAGAGTATAGCTAGTGAGCTGACTAGCTCTAAAGCTTTCTCGAGATCGAGGAATATGACAAAGGCTTTTTTGTCATTAATTGTTGAGAGGGCATCTGTGATGCTTTCTTGAGTGCCTATACCACTTCTGCAGACATATAGGCAGTGATGTAGTTGGCCTATTTTCCACTGCAGTCTGTTGAGTACCATTCTCTCAGCTACTTTTTCAGTGCAGCTTATCAAAGCTATGGGCTGGTAGGTGTCTGGTTCCTTGGGTTTTGGAATTGGTTCGATATCCTGCTGGTTCCATGTGGATTGGCGTAGTTTTTCTGTGTGCGTCCTGTTGATCAAATGCAAGTAAACCAGCTTGGCGTGGTTTCCCATGTTCCTCAGCATGTTGTATGTGATGAGGTCGGCTCCAGGGGCAGTGTCCTTCCTGCCTTTTGCGAGGGCCGTGTTAAGTTCCTCCATGGTGTAGGGGTGGTCAGTATCATCTACCATGTTGCAGGCGGCTTCTATGATGTTGTTCCTGATTGGGAGCAGTATTCTCTGCCTGTTTATAGTTTGCAGAGTTAGGTTGGTGGTTTTTGCTCTGTCTGCAAAGTTGTTGGCAATTCTATTGGCTTCAGCTAATGGGTCTGGGTGTGTGACTCTGGGTGTATTATACTTCCTAGAGACTTTATTAAACCAGCCTCATATCTTGGCTAGGGATGTGCTGAAGTTGACTTCATGTCACCATGAATACCATTTGTCTATTTTTACTTCCAGTGATATTTACAGATGACCTCCACAAGTAAATTGTGTAGCTCGTCAGTTCTATGTCTTCTGAAAAGATTTTCTGGTCCTATTTATTCTAGCATTCATTTCTTTGATGCAACTATTATAGTACCAGGCATTGGCGTGTTTCTTCTCGGAGTTCTTTTTTTGAGGCATGGAAACACTGGCTGCTGCCTCTAGTTGTTTGTTGAAGTCGAGTGATAGGGTGGAGATATCATTGTGAGGATTTTTTATGTATTCCCGAGCCCACTCTGTCATAGCTGTTTCGAATTTTTCCCAGTTAGCAAACTCCGGGTTCCACCTTTTTGGGGGTGGAGGAGGAGAGGGTGTTTCTCCAATTCGAGTTTATCTTCAATGGCAAAGAGATCACTCGTTAGTACAGGATGTAGTTGCCTTTTGGCGCCTCTTTGTATGGCACTGGAGAGGAAGGTGAGATCTAGGGGACCTCCTTTTAGGTGGGTGGCTTCTGTGACGTAGTTAAGCAGTGCTGTACCAGGATATTCTTGCAATAGGGCATGCAAGTGTCTGTCTGTTTTATTTGCTTCTGATTTCGAGTTTAGGAACTGGTGGTGGGCGTTGAAGTCGCCTGTAATTATTGAGTCATCCTCGGAGGCTGCGGCAAAGAGCGCCTCGGCATTGATGCTTTTTGCTGGGGACTTGTAGATATTGTGGACTGTGAGTTGTGGCTAGCAGAGATATCTGGACACTAAGAGTCTCTGCCTCTGTCCCACAGTCTATGCTTGGTACTATTTTGGAGGGGATGCTGCTTTTGACAAGGGTGGTTATTCCTCTTGTTGTTGGTGATAGATACGTTGTGTACACTTTGTATCCTGAGAATGCAAATGGTGTGTTCTCATTAAGCAGAGTTTCTTTCAGTGCAATAATGTCAGAGTCTTGCACTGAAGTTTGAGATTGGAGGAATGGGAACTTGCTTCGAAGTCCGCGAACGTTCCATTGGAGCACTTTCACTTGGGTGTTTGGGTTATTGTGAGTGGTTGTATTAGGGTCGTTTGCAGGAGGGTCTATGCAAAGGACTATTTGACAATGCGGTAACGTCCCTGACTGTTGAACGCCAGACTGGGGCTCATTAGTTTCTTTGGTCACTGCAACCTCACCATTCTTATGAGCTAAGGATGGGGGTTTTGAGAAACCCTATAGGACTATCTGCTGAGTCATCATCAGCCATTGCCTGAGCCTACTTGGTCCTAGCTTGAGTGGAGAGAGGGCTTGGTTGCTGATGATATGTATATATGGTCAGACTCTAGGGCATTGTCCTGCTTGATAGGGTCAATTTCACTGTCCCTTGCCTCTACCCTTCATGAGCGGCCTTTAAACCTTTAAAGAGTTAGAGAAGTTTTCTAACTAATTCTAATTTACTGTATACTTCGTTTGTCCCACATGACATCTACTGTATTAGCCTAAATTGTTTAACAAATTTAAATATGTGTTTGGTGATAATGAGGGTAATAAGTGAATAATCATCATAATTACTTTTATTATTATTTTTTTAAAAATAAGGAATAGGAATAAATTTCAGCAGTGGATTACCAAGGGGAATATAGTGACCAGGCAAACGACAGAAAAAGAAAAAAATATATAACGCGTAGGCAATGAGAAGAAAAGTTAATGCCTATGAATTAAGGAGGGAAAATGATACGAAGTGAAACAGATCTCTGGTAAAAAGTGATTTAGAAATATTGGATCGTAGATATTCAGCCTCGAGAAATAAAGGAACAAAAATATATCATCAAAGAGGGAAATTGTTTTTATATTAATTCTTAGAACCCGAAGGCAAATGATATACTATACACTATGTCCGGAAATATTCCATGTTATGGAGGTGAATATGTTAAAGATACTGAATTATTTGGCTACTCAGATATTAATTAAAGAAAATCCTGAGTTAAAATTTCTTGGATTCTTTGAAATGATAGATTTTAGAATTAAGTTCGAAATATATTAATGATTTTCACAAGACTTCAGAGAGTTTATTGAATAATCTTACAAGAAATTATTAATTACAACTTCCAAGATGCATACATTTTGATAAATTTTCGACTAAATTTTGAAATATATTGATGTTTTTCACAAGACTTCGGAGAATTTATTGAATCATCTCACAAGCTTACAATGGATTTGGTTCCTTATTATTTCTTTTATTTATTTTGTGTCTATTTTATCTCTCTTATTTCTATTTTATTTCTCTATTTTTTTCTCTATTATTTCTTTTCATGTCAATATCCATGATTTTTTTTAACGGTTTGATAATAGTTCGTTTTTCCTTATATATTTTTCCTGGATTATTAATTTTTTTTTTAGCCAACTAGTTTATTAATTTCAGCCTTCATGTACAAAATCACAATAGATTTTCTAACCTCCACCAACGAAGTTGGGAGGTGCTCTCTTTTTCGTCACTGTTACTAGTAAAAGTAGTAAAAGTAATTGTACTAGAACTAGTACTTGAAATTGTATATATCCTTTTACTTATACTTGTTCTTGTTCTTGAGACCGTTTGTCTTTTTTTTTTTTTTTTTTTTTTTTTTTTTTTGTGAACAACATTCTGGCCCCAATATTACATTAGGGACTAGTTTTTATGTTGAAACATGGAAGTAATTAAAATTTGAAAGTTCTAAGTCAAAGGTTAAGGTCAAAGTCGAGCGAGAGGTAGACCGGATTAGCCCTAATCTTAACGCCAAGTTCGCATATGGTTGTCAAACAGACTTTAAATACGCGTACGGTCTAAATTGATTCTGGGAATGGCAAGCTGATATTAAGAAATAAGCTACCGTGGCGGATTTCTGCACTTTCAGAGTGTTTTTTTTTTTTTTTGTTCATTTTTTGCTTTTGAACTTATTGTTGGTTAATTTCACAATTTTTGCCTGCCCTTCTATTTCATTAACAATTTCTATTTAAAAGTTGATCACCAACTATTCAGACACTAAGCGAATGATTCTTCGAAGTTTTTAAGATTTTGTAGATCAAAGGAAAATTATATTACTGAGTGCAGTGCTGCTGAGGAAATCCAGATAGAATAATCAGTGGAAATATCCCCACTCATTTTTCTATAAGCATTTTCGGTCTTTTATAAACTTGAGAGATTTTGTTACCACTCTTGCATCACTGAAGTTTTCTTAGAGTGTTCATATTGGATATCGCATATAATACTTCTTATTCCAAAGTCAAGTCTCCGATCGGTATGTTCCTTGATCTTTATTAGCATGGAAATATCTTCCACGTGGAACTGAAGTCCTTCAGGATTACAGTTGAATAAATGTTGCTTGGCTACGTATAGCATTCGAGGAGATCATTTCTTGAGAACGGATATACTCCGTGCAATCATAGAGTTCCGAGTATTGATGCTTGATGGAGCTGAATGCTTGGATATTGCCTATTGAAATA
>NC_090731.1:69483953-69513953 GCF_036898095.1 Palaemon carinicauda | reverse complement strand
TTTTTTTCCGTGCTTAGATATAATACAAACATTTTGTTTATCACAATAAGAAAATAAGTAACTGAAAAAAATGTTTATTAGTGATATTTTGTGTTAGGTATAATATGAACAAATCATATAAAAACAATTCCTCGGTGTCCCCTAGGGCACAAACTCATATAGTGATTAATAGGACATCTTTCAGATAAACTTCAGAACAACACAGGTGATGAGGAAAACTTGTGTAAACTTCATCAAAGCAGCCAAGGATACAAACACCATGGAGGTCACAAAATTCCCGAGAGTTTCAAGATCTGTATTATTATTATCATTATTATTAATATTATTATTATTATTATTATTATTATTATTATTATTATTATTATTATTATTATTATTAATTGCAAAGCTACAACCCCAGTTAGAAAAGCAAAATGATATAAGCCCAGTTTCCCCAACAGGGAAAATAACCAAGTGAGGAAAGGAAACAAGGAAAAATAAAAAAAAATAAGGACAGTAACAACATTATAGTAAATAATTCCTATATAAACTATAAATACTTTAACAAAACAAGAGGAAGAGAAAGTAGATAGAACAGCGTGCCCGAGTGTACCCTCAAGCATGAGAACTCTAACCCAAGACAGTGGGAGACCATGGTACAGAGGCTATGGCACTACCCAAGACTAGAGAACAATGGTTTGATTTAGGATTGTACCACCGTTCTTGAATAAAAGTGCATTTGTGTTCTTTGTAGTAGATAATACAGGGTGTGCAGAGGCCACTGCTGATGGGTATGGAACAACGCTTGGAACAAAGAGACTCTTTAGCTATGGTAAGCAGCTCTTTTAGGAGAAGGACACTCCGAAATCAAACCATTGTTCTATAGTCTTGGGTAGTGCCATAACCTCTTTACCATGGTCTTCCACTATCTTGGGTTAGAGTTCTCTTGCTAGAGGGTACACTCGGGCACACTATTCTATCTTAATCTTATTTCTCTTCCAATTGTTTGGTTGAAGTTTTTTTAGTTTATATGAGAGATATTTATTTCAATGTTGTTACTGTTCTTAGAATAGTTTTTTTTCTTGTTTTCTTTCCTCACTGGGCTGTTTTCCCTGTTGGAGCTCCTGGGCTTATAGCATCCTGATTTTCTAACTAGGGTTGCAGTTTAGCAGGTAATAATAATAATGATAATGATTGATTGATTGATTTAAGGTTTTCTGGAATCCTCACATTGTCTCTATTGAGAGGGTCCCCTTTCTAGTGAAGGAGCTCTCATAGAGACTTCTCTTTGGAGACCTGCTGACGATTATTATTATTATTATTATTATTATTATTATTATTATTATTATTGTTATTATTATTAGTATTATATATATATATATATATATATATATATATATATATATATATATATATATATATATATATATATATATATATATATATACGATAGCGTGTGTTATTTATTTTGTGTCACGTTTTAAAGAAAACGGATATATTTTCATGGTATACTCTTATAAATTCACAGTTTAAAGAAAACGGAATTAATTTCATGGTATACTCGTTTAAATTCAAATTAGACTTTGATTACCTTAACCAAAGCACATCTTATATTGTTTTCCCCAATTTTGTCTTCAGCACCTGACTCTTTTTTTAAATATTTGACAAAAAATTGAGTTCTATCAATTTCATTGATCTAGATTATAAAATTAATCCCGAGCCTATGCAACTACCTGCTGAGTCATGAGCAGGCATTACCTGGCCCTCACTGGTCCTAACTTGGAAAGAGAGGGTCTTTGGAATGAATCATATCTAAATGTGGTCAGTCACTAGTACATTGTCCTGATTGCTAGGGTATTGTTACTGTCCCTTACCTATGCCATTCATGAATGACCTATAAAACCTTTAAGAGTTTAGCAATTACTCATCTGCTTCTGAATAAAAGTGAATTATGCTAAACATTCTGTATGATCTTTGGAATCCTTTAGCTCAAACAGGAATAAATAATACGTTAATAAAATACGATGCCGTTTGAGTGATACATAATGTTAATTAGATAAATTGTATGCAATTAAGAAATTCATAAATTCTCATATCACTGTGATTCATCATTAAATTGAGGATATAATGTAAGATAGTTGAAATATATAAAATTTTAATGGTCATCTTGAAAAAGGGATATATTACAATGTTGTCGCAAGTCGTAGATGTCACAAAAGAGATAAAATAATTCAAAAGCAACTGCCAACAAATTGCACCGAACTCCGCTGAACAGAAGGTGCTTCACATCGCAATATCCATTTGCACTGCTGTTCTATAATTCAGGAACAGATTGGAACGGTGGAGAGGTGAAGAGAAGTAAGAATAGGAACAGATTGCAGAGAGGAAGGCAATCAGCAAAGCCATTTCGCCTTTGGTATTTGTTAGAAAATACGTTGTGTAGACGAATCACAGGGCGCGAATAAGAGGGACGTTTTAGGTTTGCATTATGAGTAAACTTCCAGGTTTCTTGCTTTTCAATTCTTGTAAATTGCTCTTTACGTAAGATGTTTTATTGATTTAGGTTTCTGTAATTTTGTTAAAGCTTAAGGATGAAACGCTAATATGCGTATGCTTATTTTTCCGTATAATCATACGAATGAAAGGCCACGAATAAGAGGGGAATTTTTTATTCGCATTATGAGAAGACTTCTTGGTTTCTTGCTTTTCATTTCATGTAAATTGCTGTTCGTGTCAGAAACTTTATTGATTTAGTTTGTCTGTTTGAAATTTTTTAGATTACGGATAAAATGATATTAAGCTTATGATTTTGAATATCCATAGGGGCATAGATTTATTAGTACATAGGCTATATTCTTAATTTGCTTGTTTGTATTTTTTAAAACTGAAGGATGAAACGCTAATATGCGTATGAATTTGTATATCCATACAGGCACAGAACTATTAGTAAATAGGCTAAAACGTTCATGTGCTTATAAATATACTCACGTAAACTAATAATTTATCATCTTTAAAGATTCTATGAAATATTAGTCCCAGTAAGAGAAATAACTCGCTTCTAAAACGTAATGCTCAATAATGTCTATTAATTTTCCAGCAATAAAACTTCAAAGACCTAAACTTTCTATTGTAATGCTATTTTTGTGTCGCTGCAATAATTTAGAAAGGCAAGTATCTAATAGACAAATTGATTACTTATCTGAGATAATGTTACTCTGATACTATTTATTACCTACGTACTAAGACGAACATTCCAACCAAGTATTTAAGCTTTTAATACACATACACACATGCATACACACACACAC
This sequence comes from Palaemon carinicauda, assembly GCF_036898095.1. NCBI lineage: Eukaryota > Metazoa > Arthropoda > Malacostraca > Decapoda > Palaemonidae > Palaemon > Palaemon carinicauda. The sequence goes on along the minus strand of NC_090731.1, from coordinate 69,510,666 downwards.
ACATACATACACACACACATACACACACACACACACACACACACATATATATATATATATATATATAATACACACACACACACACACACATATATATATATATATATATATATACAAGCTGATTCAATACGACCTTTACCCTTATCACATTAAGGACACGATTATATTTTCATTTTAGTTGACGCTCGAACTACTTACATCGATGCTCATACTTTAGTCTATAAATGTGGTTTTGAAGTTACAAAAGTGCTTATAGCTCTTGCTGAAAAGTTTGGATCACCCCAAGTGAAACAATTTTTGATAAAAAATCACGAGTTTATTAAACAAGTGTACGAAAACATAAAAACAAAAATCATTATGACATTAAACATTTCTCTATTATTATTATTATTATTATTATTATTATTATTATTATTATTATTATTATTATTATTATTATTCTTATTATTATTATTATTATTATTACATGTTAAGCTACAACCCTAGTTGGAAAAGCAGGATACTATATGCCTAAGGGCCCCAACAGTGAAAATAGCCCAGCGAGGATAGAAAACAAAAATAAAATATTTAAAGAAGAGTAACAACACTAAAATAAATAGTTCCTATATAAACCATATACACTTCAACAAAACAAGAAGATAAATTAGATAGAATAGTATTGTATAGGCCAAGTTCAAATGTGGTAGACATGCCAATTGTTTAAAATCCTCGTCAGCATTTTGAAGTTTCTAATGATGAATGATAGAAATAACTGGTCTGATATGCTAACTACAAAAGCATTTGCATTAAGCAAGAGTACAATGGAAGCATTGGGGACACATATTATTTAATCTTTAGGTTAGTTCCACAATTTATTTACGTTTTTTCCATAGGGCATGGAATATTTATTTTTATTTCATTACGTAGAAGATTACCGGACGTATTTGGCTAATGGGATAGTGAAATGAGAAGGGTGCACTATTCTATATTATTTCTCTTCCGCCTGTTTTGTTAAAGTTTTGTATAGTTTATATAGGCGATATATATCTTATTTTTCCTAGTCACTCCTGTTAAAATATCTTATTTTTCCTTGTTACGCCTCTTAAAGTATCTTGTTTTTCCTTGATAGTGTTCTTAACATATCTTATTTTTTCCTTGTTTCCTTTCCTCACTGGGCTATTTTCCCTTTAGGAACCTCTAGGCTCATAGCATCCTGATTTTCCAACTAGCGTTGTAGAATAATAATAATAATAATAATAATAATTATAATAATAATAATAATAATAATAATAATAATAATATTAATAATAGTAGTAGTAGTAGTAGAAGTGGGAAAAGATGCAGACAATAATAATAATAATAATAATAATAATAATAATAATAATAATAATAATAATAATAATAATATGAACAAGCGCACATTACAGGTTACGGAGATTATAATCTCTGTTTTAGACGGCCTTATGAAATATAGACAGTGACCGTGTGTAAATTAAGAGAGTACCAATTAAAGAACCTAGATTAAAATGAACTTTTACTCATACGTTCAGGGTTATGTGCCTTAATCAAGATCGAATTAACATTAAGATCGTAGTCCATAAGACGTGCATGCAAATGTAAAGGTGGTGGCAGAGAATCAGCTGAGTGGGACAGATAGTCCAAACGTATAGCAGCTGTACCCAGTAGATGATGAAAATAATATGGGCGGTGGTGAATTGCTGAGAGAGAGAGAGAGAGAGAGAGAGAGAGAGAGAGAGAGAAGTCAGGATGCGAGAAAAGTGATATTGAGGTTGAATGGAGAGAGGACATAGAGAAAGAAATTGAATTTGAATAAAGGAGAGAGAGAGAGAGAGAGAGAGAGAGAGAGAGAGAGAGAGAGAGAGAGAGAGAGAGATTGGTTTCTTAAGATTGTCAATTTCATCCAAAATACAGATACATTTCTCGTTTATTTAAGATGTGTGTCTGTGTCTGAGAGAGAGAGAGAGAGAGAGAGAGAGAGAGAGAGAGAATGTGTGTACGAAGACAAGAGGACGTGAGAGAGAGAGAGAGAGAGAGAGAGAGAGAGAGAGAGATTGGTTTCTTGCGATTGTCAATTTCATCCAAAATACAGATACATTTCTCGTTTATTTAAGATGTGTGTCTGTGAGAGAGAGAGAGAGAGAGAGAGAGAGAGAGAGCGAGAGAGAGAGTGTGTGTACGAAGATAAGAGGACGTGTGAGAGAGAGAGAGAGAGAGAGAGAGAGAGAGAGAGAGATTGGTTTCTTGCGATTGTCAATTTCATTGAAAATACATATACATTTCTCGTTTATTTAAGATGTGTGTCTCTGTCTGTGAGAGAGAGAGAGAGAGAGAGAGAGAGAGAGAGAGAGAGAGTACGAAGACAAGAGGACGTGTCATCTTCGTGTTCCATTGATCCCTTAGCAATGTCCTCTGGGTCAGAACAAGGTGACAGAGATCTTCAGAGGGCTCTCTCTCTCTCTCTCTCTCTCTCTCTCTCTCTCTCTCTCTCTTGGCTTGCTCAAGGGTGCCAAATGTTATAAGAGCAGGTATATCCCTTAAAACGCTGATTATTGCCATATTATTTTATAGGATAATGTTGATAAATAAATTTATTACGAAGTGGATTATGTATCGATTTAAAAAGATGTTTAAACTATAATACCTTTAACCAAATATTATAATACTGAATATGTATTTTCTGTTGAATGTGGTATATTTTTTTTTTTTTTTTTTTTTTTTTTTTTTTTTGGTGTCAGAACACTCAATACTACGTAACTTGTAGCTTTATGTATTGATTTCTTTAATTTGTATTGAACGATTTCTGTGAAATTATTATTATTATTATTATTATTATTATTATTATTATTATTATTATTATTATTATTATTATTATTATTATTATTATTATTATTATTATTATTTTTATTTTTATTTTCATTATTTTTATTATTATTATTATCAATATAAGCTAAGCTATAACACTAGTTGGAAAAGCAGGATGCTATAAGCCCAGGGGCCCCAGCAGAGAAAATAGCCCAGTGAGCAAAGGAAACAACGAAAAATAAAATATTTTAAGAAGAGTGACAACACTGAGATAAATATTTTCTACATAAACTATAAAAACTTAACATAACAAGAGATAGAGAAATAGGATAGAATAATGTTCCCAAGTGTACCCTCAAGCAAGAGAACTCTACCCTAAGACAGTGGAAGACCATGTTACAGAGGTTATGTCACTACCCAAGACTAAAGAACAATGATTTTATTTTGGAGTGTCCTAGAAGAGCTGCTTACCATAGCTAAACAATCCCTTCTACCCTTACCAAGAGGTTTCCAAAATACTGGAAGCTTAGAAATTAATCAAATGGCAATAAATTATAAACAAGAGCAAATTTAGATATTTATTCTACATACAACAGAACTTTCACTGTAATATGTATTAAAGAAAATGGCTCAGGATCGTAGGTTGTCTTATTGCTTCTTGGCATTTAAGCGAGGTATCCGTCCCTATGAAGACCGATGATGGGACCTCACTAATAACCCCCAATACCAGAAAAGTCCTCAGGATCTATAAATATGTCATAAATACGCTCTATTAATAGAGAGCAAATATACGAAAATATATTAACAAAACTATTTCATTACCAGTTAATATAAACGTAAGAAGGTCGAACAAATATGAACTGGAACGAGCAAAATAAAACAAGACACTTCGCAAATATAAGTAATTAAATCGGCAATAAATTCTAAATTTTAAATGAAAACAATATGGTTGGTCCTTTGTATGATTTTTTTTATGGTTCAGGTTAGGTAGACAATTCATTCAAAGTGAATGAGTAACTTGAGTGAAATTTACAAGGCACAAGCATCAATGTGGTTTGCAATTTACCTCCACTCTAAGCAAGCCTCTCTAGGTCAATTACAGCTGTCGTTGTCAATTCACAAGTCTGTGTAACTCCATGGTATAGTAGCCTCACAAAGAAGTAATCCAAGTGCTCACACTTCCAAGCAGGATCATCCTTGAACAACGGTCACACTAGTCACTTAATGCTCCATGATACAATTTAGACTGGATAGGTGAAAATTACAGAAGAGCTGACACGCCCTTCGCGGCTGCTGAGTGAAAATTCACTCCGGTCTTCAAACGCTGGGACTAGATGTAAAATTTTGAGGTTGATTAAGGGTTTTCGTTCAGTCTCAAAACTGTAGTATTAAATTTAATCACTACAAAGTGGGAATTTTATGGTTGCAAACTATTGATGCCCTTTCAATTTTAAAAGGGAACGTTCTGAAACTGGATGAGTGTCCAAAGCAAGAACACGAACTAACCATTATAAATAATTAAACTCCCCCCCCCCACAAAAAAAAAAACTCTAAAAATTTTGAAACCAGCAAAAAGTAAAATTCAAGGATAATAAAGGGTGAATACTACCCTCAAAAGTTAAAAAAAAAACATAGTGAAAAAGTTTCCCCTTTTTTTTTCAACAAGAGGAAAGTAACCAATGAACAATTACAGTGCAATAGTTAATTCCTTTGGTGAAGAAGAATTGTTTGGTAATCTCAGTGCTGTCAGATGTATGGGGACAGAGGAGAATCTGTAAAGAATATGCCAGACTATTCGGTGTATGTGTAAGCAAAGAGAAATTGAACCGTAACTAGAGAGAAGGATCCAATGTAGTACTGTATGGCCAATCAAAGGGCCCCGTAACTCGCTAGTGGTAGTATCTCAACGGGTGGCTGGTGCCATGGCCAACCTACTACCTTTTTCGATACTATTAATTTTGTCAATACCAACTTTAATATTTTGAGGAGCATGACCTAAAGTATATGATCAATTATGTAGGTTGAAAAACTATGTAAGATTGATTAAACCAGAGGTAAAACCATAGACATTTGATATAATTACTGAATCTTTTTTCGTATCTTTCTAAAACAATAAATGTTCCACAAAATTAAAATTTGAATTCTCTTCTGTTCTCTTCCTTTTTGTTATGTACAATATTATTCTATTCTTCGATATTTGAACCTACATGTTTACATCCAACCTATGAATAATTAAAATACAAGATCCAACGTTACACCGAGTATGAGTAAAATATAACGTTCATTTTTTTTCTCCCTTACTTCTGACCTTCAGATAAGATTAATCTATGCGAGTCTTTTGATAAAAAGAAGTTATAAGTTAAAGATCCTTTTATCCTACAGTATTGTCAACTTTAGCCTCACATCCTCCCTCCTGACTTAATCATAGTAGGCCTAAATCCCAAGTATCTAATATTTATTCTACTTATTCTATAACTGAACCTATGCTTTCATGCATAGCTATCTAGTCCCGGCCTTCCTTACTAATCACCATAACTTCAATCTTATCCGCATTCACTCTCAATCCACCCCTCTCCAAAGCCTCTTGATACTCTACAACACTTTTCTGTAAGTCTAATGTAACAATAGAAAAAAAAATTTCTGGACAGAAAATGTATAGTAAATAAGGATGGTTTACGTTTTTGCTGCTGCGAGTCTCCAAGTAAAAAACAAATGGAATCCTGACCTAATTTTTCTCTTATGTTAATCCTTAACTGATATATCTTTTCACGTAGGGCTTAGAATAAATGAGTATTTTTAAGAACTGTTAGCGCAATATATTCCCTTTGGAATTGACTTTTAAGGTATTTTATGTAGGTTCATCTTATAGAGAGTAATCGATTTCTGACTGTAAATTAAAAAAAAAAGTCTGTTTGGAAAATATTTTCACTTAGATTTTGAAGATATAGAATAACAATAGCGAAGTAGTAAGAGTATTTTAGGTCAATACACAGGATTAGGAAGCTTTTAGTTATCTGAAGTAATTTTGATTCAATGTGATTCATTTGTAGCAGGTGGTAATGTAATATAATTTTGGGGCTTAAATTTTTACTGATATCTTTTGACCATCAAACGTTAACACCCAGCTGACATAAGAGTTTTTAAGGAAAACAAAAAAATTAGTAGAATCATTTGTTTGCAAAGATAAGTAAATACTTAAAGTTTCCTCACTTAAATGTGATCTGCCAAAAAGAAAGAAAAAAAAAACACTGGTTTTGAGGGAAATAAAAAATGTAATAGGATAATTTAATTGCAAATATGAGTAAATAATTATAGTTTCCTTAGTAAAGCCAAAAAAAAAAAGAAAAAAAATAGGTTTAGGAAGTTAATGGATTTGGACTTGAATCATTATTTTCTTCTCTTGGTGCAATAACAAGATGTAGCCAGAGATCATGTTCAATGATTTTAGATGTCAGAATGCCAGAAAACTTTAAATCAATCAATCAAACAATGTACACAAAGATTTTTACATCGCGATATGAATAATTTAATCCTTCGTAATAGAAAATCGAGTATTTAATTCAATCTTTTCCAGTATAAAAATGATATCCCTTTCCTGTTTCACTTCATTAACGTAATTATATTTTTCTTTAATTGGTTGAATTATGTGTAATATAATTAGGATGAAAAAGTAATTAATATTACTGGGAACTACTGAATCTCATTTTTCCTTTTCTTCCTTTCTGTTGAATATATAATTTGGTTATTTATTCCATATTACCTCACTTGAGATCCCTCACCCTCTTCCTCTCTTTCAACATATCTATCATTTTTAAATTTCAGTGATTCAAAATTAATCATCATTAACTATATATTTTCTTCATTGAGGTTCATATACTTTTTTTTTTTTTTTTTTTTTTTTTAAACAGGCTCATATACAGTACACTGACTTGCTGGGTGTGCCATTTTGTCTCTGAAAAGTTTCCTAGTAGCTGATTGCTTGGCCAAAATAATTCTAACAAATCAGCTATTAGGAAACTTTTTCGAGCTAAAAGGGTCATTGCGAGTTATTGCAAGTGCGCCTCATTAAAACCAATGAATATAACAACTTAATATGTTTTAGTTGATGTCTCTCTTTATCCTTTTGCATCTCATTATTATTGTTATTTAGCACAAGGATTCACAATCCCAATGGGAAATCTTTGAAAACGTATTCACCAACATTCTTGATACGTTACACTTTTAACTACCTTTACGTATAAAACAACATTTATTTATTCTTGATATTGAACGATAAACTATCCCTGATTATAGATGTTCTTTCCTGAAATTTTAATTCAAACCACTGATTTAGTTTAATTCATGATTACATTTAATTTATCGTTTTGGTATGGTGTTAAAAATTTGCCTAAAAAAAAAAAAAAAAAAAAACATTTTTACCACTTCAAAAACGGTTATATTGACGTAAAAGAGTGATATTGTGGTCATCAACTCATAAAAGATAATAGCAAAGTAAGGTAAAATTATGGTCGCTTGTATTTTACTGAAATACGATTGAAACCATTATATTTTTACGGAGAATTTCCGTATTTTTCTAACAGTGTATATTCAAGTTTTTGTTCCAAGCTTGTTGATTTATAATAATTCAATCCTGTTTTCCTTCTTCTGCTCTTTTATCCATCAAAGTATTAACACGCTCATGGTTATAAATTATAAAAAAATTATATATAGATTAAAGATAAAAAAAAAATAAAAATTCAGATTAAGTGTTATCCAAGAATCCTTTTACTCATACTTTAGTCCTTAACCTGTAAACGGTACTTGGTAGCGATATATGTTTTGATTAATTTGCAACTTTGTAAAGAGTAATGCCATTGTTTACAGACTAAATAGATAGATAGATACACACATAAATAGATAGATACATGGATAGATAGAAAAGAAAGATATATATGTTTCAAAAATATTGTGTGTGATTTTCTTCTAATGTATTGTACGTATTTTCCTTATTTATTGCTTCATTTTCACACTTTTTTTCATATATTTATTCATTATTGGATCAGAGTATTTCACATTAGACATTTTTATATTTGATGTAAATAACAATGTTCTATTAAAGCTTTGCTATTCCTTTACTCTCTCTCTCTCTCTCTCTCTCTCTCTCTCTCTCTCTACATATATATATATATATATATATGTATATATATATATATATATATATTTATGTGTGTGTGTGTGTGTGTTCATATATATAAATATATATATATATATATATATACATATATATATATATATATATACACATATATATATATATATATATATGTATATGTATATATATATATATATATATACATATATATATATATAAATATATATATACATATATATGTGTATATATATATATATATATATGTGTGTGTATATATATATATATATATATGTATATGTATATATATATACATATATATATATATATATATATCTAAATATATATATATATATATATATAGATATATATATATATATATATATGTATGTATGTATGTATGTATGAATATATATATATATATATATATACATATATACATAACTACATACATAAATATATATATATATATATATATACACACACACACACACAGTAGGCCCCCGCCATACGACATTAATCTGTTCCGGAGTCGGTATCGTAATGTGAAAATGTCGTATGGCGGGTAATAGAATAGCTAATGCGTGAAAAACCCCTGGTAAAAACATTGAAAATTAGAAAGTAATAAAATACAATACAGTAGTATAGTAAGCACTGTACTACAGTATACTTATATATAATATTCATGTACTGTACAGTATATAATCAAATAACATTATAAATGAAAAATGTATATTGTACAGTACAGTAAAGGAAAAATTAAATCTTATTTACCTTTGGAGTGATGTGACTTGAGCTGGTAGTGGGTGGAGGCAGAGGGGTGAGGAGACGGTAGATATAAAAACGTATCAATGCTAATTATGTTATGTACACTTAATAATAAATTTATTCTTACTATTGAACACTTAAAATTAAAAATACGTTTTTTATTATTTTTTGTCTTTTGAAATTTTGTTTTATGATTTTTTTAGAACTTAAAAGATTACTCTTCTTTAGCTTTTTTTGATAGAATCACTATTATCGTCTTTGCTTTCTGACACTTCTCTTCTGGAGAAATATCTATCCAAAGAAGCCTGTTTCTGACGATTCCTCAACATATTCCTAAATTACTCATACACTTATCATTAACAATGCATAAGACGAATTGTGTGAAGTTTTTCTGGGTGTTTCTTTTCAATGAAATGCATAACGTTATCATACCAACCGATAGTTTCCCTTATTTCTGACGATGTTGTTTCTTGAGTCTCCCCCCCATCCTCGCCACCACTAGAGCTGTGCTCTTCTTGAATGATCATCAACAGCATTGCCTCCAACTCCTTTAAGTCTTCAGTCGTAAGCTCCTCCCTGTGCTCCCCGATAAGGTTATGGACATCAACCTCATCGACAACAAGCCCTATGGTCCTCCCGATTGAAATTATTTCCTCAACATCACCCTCAGGGGCAGAATCATCAATGGCCTCGTCTTCGGTTGAGGGATCGAAACCCTCAAAGTCTCATTCTTTTGCAACAGCTGGCCACAGTTTCTTCCATGAGGAGTTCAAGGTGCGCCGTGAAACCTCATTCCAAGCTATGTCGATCATCTTCAGGCATTGAACGATGTCAAAATGCTCCTTCCAAAAATCACGCAGGGTGAGTCTAGTGCTTTCAGTCACTTCAAAGCATCTTCTGAACAGATTCTTCGTGTAAAGCTTCTTGAAGTTAGCAATCACTTGCTGGTCCATAGGCTGGAGGAGAGGGGTGATGTTTGGTGGCAGATAGAGAACCTTAATGAAGGAGAAGTCAGGATGAATGATGTCCTCGAGGCCAGGAGGGTGAACAGGGGCATTGTCCAGCACCAGGAGACATTCAAAGGAAGATCGTTCTCTTCTGAATAGTTCTTGACAGCAGGACCGAAGCAGACGTTTATCCACTCAATAAATATGGTCCTCGTGAACCATGCCTTAGCATTAGACTTCCAAAATACCGAGACCCTCTCCTTCGTCATATCTTTTGCCTTGAGTGGTATACCAGTAGGGGCTTAATTTTTAAGTCCCGACTGGCATTTGCACAAAATGCAAGCGTAAGTCTGTCCTTCATTGGTATATGGCCAGGAAGTTTCCTTTCTTCAGCTGTGATATATGTACGGCGGGGCATTTTCTTCCAGAAAAGGCCAGTTTCATTGCAGTTTAAAATTTGCTGAGGAATGTAGCCTTCTCTGGAAATTACGTTCTCAAACTTCTTGAGGAATTCTTCTGCTGCTTTCTTGTCAGAACTAGCCGTCTCTCCATGCCTGACGACTGAGTGAATACCAGTCCTCTTCCTAAACCAATCAAACCACCCACGAGAAGCCTTGTACTCTTGGGGGGCTTGCTGCGACATTCCTTTGCCTCCGCCGTCTCTCTGGGCTTCCACGAGATCGGTAAAGATGGCGCTCGCATTGTACAAAATTACCGATTGCGTGAGTATATCACCAGTGATTTCCTTCTCTTTAATCCACAGAAGAAGGAGTCTCTCCATCTCATCGTTGATTGAGGTCCTTCCCCTGGCAAGGACAGTTATGCCTTTAGAAGACTTACTTGCTTTAATGGCTTCCTTATTCTTAATAATTGTACCAATAGTAGATTGGTTACAGCCATACGTATTAGCGAGGGTAACGATGTGCATGCCTTTTTCATATTTCTTTATGATCTCCAGCTTTGTTTCCATAGTTATCATTTTCTTACTTCTGCCTTTAACATCACTAGCAATCTTGGGACCCATGGCTAAGGAATTAAAGTTATAATTAAGCACTAAAATCCACAAAAAATAACAATATCGCAAGCACTCACAGGAGATCAAGTCTTTATGAAATGCACACGAGATTCTGAACTGAGCGCGTTTTTGAGAAAGAGAGAGAGAGGCAGCATCTCTCTCAAGCATTGTGGGAGGATTTTCGGCCAATAGGGTATCGGCATCTTAGTGACGCCGTGACGCCGACCAATAGCAGACCAGCTTCTTAGTGACGTATGCAGTGACGTATGAGCGTGGTGGTAAGCTACTTACTCGCACAGTCGTACGCGTAGAAACTACCAAATTTGAGTTTCGGAATTCGATGCCGTAAGGTGGGGAAAATGTGGTAACGAGGGGACGAAAAAAAATTGTAATCCACACCGTAACGTGAAAAAAGAGTAAGCTTGGGACGCCGTATACCGGGGGTCTACTGTATATATATATATATATATATATATATATATATATATATATATATATATATATATATTCATTGTGTAATGTCCAGCTTCGTGTTATCACAAATACAAATACGCTTTAAAGTATATCAATGTTTAGAAATAAAAAAATTTTTTAGTGTTGACTTAGTTGAGCTTCTGCTTAACAGATAACATAATATCTTTGATATAAAGGTAAATGTTTTAGGAATTATTCTTCTCTTACATAATATAATTTTTAGATATTCATGTTGAAATATTATAACCCATTTTAGATAATATTTTGTACATGGTATAATTTTCAAGGCATTTATGTTTCCAAAATATTAAAATACTATAAACCATTTTTGATAATCTTTTGTACATGATATTTTCAACACATTTATGTTTCCAAATTTTAGAAATGATTTTCGATAATGTTTTGTACATGATATCATTTTCATGATTTTTTTTCTTTCAAAATTTTAGAAATCATTTTCGATAGTCTTTTCTACATGATATCAGTTTAAGATATTTGTGTTTTCAAATTTTTAAGATATTAAAAACCATTTTCGATAATCTTTTGTAACTATAATTTGAAGACATTTGTTTCAAAAATATTAGAAACCATCTCGATAACCTTTTTAATGGCATAATTTTTGCCATATTTTTCAGAAGAATTGGAAATCATATTCGAAAATCTTTTGTAAACTATATAATTTTTCAGATATTTGTTTCTAAAATATTTAAAAAATTTTGTAATAATTTTTTGTATTTTTGCAAGTTTCTGTCTATTTTTTAAGATATTTGTTTCCAAAATATTAGATTTTTTATCATAATCTTTTGTATTTTATGCAAGTTTCCAACTATTTCCTCTCTCGACGAACAGAAAAAACTCTTACTGTCGCCTAAACTCTGCCAAGGCCAAAATCTCTTTCCGGAGTTATATTAAAACGAATAGAGGCGAAAGGAGAAGACTTAGCCAAATTGAATTCAGACCCACTCAGACCACATTACGTCCCAAGAATGTAAAAGAATGTAATGAAAGCTCTCTCTCTCTCTCTCTCTCTCTCTCTCTCTCTCTCTCTCTCTCTCTCTCTCTCTCTCAATGACTATTCCAACCTTTTTCTCTCCCTTCCTTGGGGAATTTTTATTCTAACCTATTTCCATATCAGAAAGACTCTCTCTCTCTCTCTCTCTCTCTCTCTCTCTCTCTCTCTCTCTCTCTCTCTCTCTCTCTCTCTCTCTCTCAGAATGTCTATTCTAGCCTATGTTTCTATTTAAGAATCTCTCTCTCTCTCTCTCTCTCTCTCTCTCTCTCTCTCTCTGAATGTCTGTTCTAGCTTTTGTTTCTATAAGAATCTCTCTCTCTCTCTCTCTCTCTCTCTCTCTCTGAATGTCTATTCTAGCTTTTGTTTCTATAAGAATCTCTCTCTCTCTTTCTCTCCTGAATGGGTATTCTAGCTTCTCTCTCTCTCTCTCTCTCTCTCTCTCTCTCTCTCTCTCTCTCTCTCTCTCTCTCTCTCTCTGAATGTCTATTCTAGCTTTTTTTTTCTATAAGAATCTCTCTCTCTCTCCTGAATGGGTATTCTAGCTTCTCTCTCTCTCTCTCTCTCTCTCTCTCTCTCTCTCTCTCTCTCTCTCTCTCTCTCTCTATCAATGCCTATTTTAGCCTTTGTTTCTATATAACAATATTTCTCTTTCTCTCTCTCTCTCTCTCTCTCTCTCTCTCTCTCTCTCTCTCTCTCTCTCTCTCTCTCTCTCTTTACTCATTTTTATTCTCTAAAACTCACTCTAAAGGGATTTTCTTTTCCTGGGAGATATTATTCATCTAAAAATCCTGGAAGTATTTCGCGTCCGTTCTGGCAATCCTATCACGTGAGATATTTGTGACTATCCCTGAGTGTGTACCTGTTGTGTTGCAATAGGAGCTAGGCATTGCTGGTAATGGTCCTTTATCCATGGCGGGATATCTAACATTAATTCTGTTTTTCGCCGGTTCTAATATCTGATATGTTAAAGTCTCATTAGAGAGTATTACAGATATTGTTATTCATTTGTTTTCTTCCATTTATTTATGTTATTTTTTTCTTGAATCTATGTGAAGATGACAGGTTCATCCTTGCCATGATCCTTGGACATGGCGTTGTGGAGGATTAATTTTATTTTAATTTTTTTTTTGCCAAATCGAGAGAGAGAGAGAGAGAGAGAGAGAGAGAGAGAGAGAGAGAGAGAGAGAGAGAGAGAGGAGAGAGAGAGAGAGAGAGTTGTTTTTAGTATTGTTAAATCGAGACATTTTATTTGCTTTAGCTTTGTCATTAGAGAGAGAGAGAGAGAGAGAGAGAGAGAGAGAGAGAGAGAGAGAGAGAGAGAAGTGTTTATTTGCTTTAGTTTTGTCAGAGAGAGAGAGAGAGAGAGAGAGAGAGAGAGAGAGAATTTCATTTGCTTTAGTTTTGTTAGATCGCGCGTGCGCGAGAGTATGTGTATGTGCGTTTGTGTGTACGTGTTTTGTGTCCGCGGTGCGCGCCGAAGAACAAGGGTAATTAGCGAATGATTGGTTGTTGGAAAGATTGTTGGTATATTTGAGGTTGTTTGTTTACATTTTTAGCTAGGATAGGGCGGTGATGAATGTCTTGGGCGAAAGCATTGGATCTCCGACTGTGGAAGGAGTCGGTTGTTATTTTTTTTGTTCTTCGAAAGCCGGCTGTTTAGTGTTTTTTTTTATATTTTGAGCCGTGATTCCTCCTTTGGATTCCTTTATACTCCTTGGAGTTTTAGTTTGGCCTGGAAGGTGGTGTTTGCCAGCCGTGTGTATTAGATTGTATATGAATAGCTTGATGATGACGACCCGGACCGGACAATGAATGTAGGAATAGACTGCTGAAATACAGAATTTTTGAACGTTGATGACCTGGCTATAAAATACGGATTTCTCTAACGACAATTGATGACGACGACCACCGCATAAGATTGCATGGTCGAATTGGCCGTACGATAGTGTTGGCCAGTGCCAGTAGGCTACAACTGCGCAAGGACTGTTGCGTGTGAACCAAGAGGTTTTCTTGGTTTGCTATTACATTTTTCGTGTGTTGCAGAATATGATTGGTGTTTAGTATTAAGTAATTTATTTAGTCTTAAGTGTGATTTTGGTACTGTGCGTGGACTAACGGTGTTGGGTATATTAAAGGGATATTGTTTTTTTTCGATTGTTGGCGTTCTCGGTACCCTCACGCACAGATATATACAGCAAATTTTGTGTTTTTTTGTCTATTGAATTTATGATAAATTGTGATTGTTCCTGGTTTATGGCATATGGTGGATGGTTTGGTGATACGTGATTTGTTTTAGTGTTAAGTCAGTTTAATGATTTGTGTTCTGATTTTGGTTGCGTTAATATAGTTTTAAGGCTTTGTTTTGTTTTCATTTTCCTTCTGTCCAAGAGTCTAGTTTAAAGTAAAGTAAGGGGAAAGTTTGTATTGTGGGATATTTTGGAAGTAGAGTGATCAAAGGTGTGGGGGTTTGTTTTTGTTGACATCCTGCCACAGTGTGTCTTACAAAGCTAGTTGGATTTTTAAATTTATTTCAGAAGCAGGTCTTTTTAATGGTATTTAACTTCAATAACATATTTACTTCTCTGGTTTTAAATTAATATTTTTCTTTTTGGCTTTTTGAGTAATCTGTTAATTTTATGATTTGCTTTAAACTAAAAATCATATGATTTCCTATCAGGTTACATTTCTTTAATTAAATGAACTGTCCATTAATGGTTGCTTTTAATGAAATTTGTTGGTGAATGCGTAAACTAAATAACTATTATATTTGGAACCTGCACCAATCATCACAGAGGTACCCTTAAATTACATTCTATTAAAATGCATCTCCGTTGATTCATGATTAGACTGTATTCTGGAAGTCTAGCGAAACTACAGTTGGCTCAAAGATTCCGGGTGAAATAAGCTCCACCCCAATGATGACGTCATAGCCAATCACATTGTCTCCCACATTATCAGCGATCACAATACATCCCCATACGAATTTCATACTAAACTATCTCACTACCACTTTAAGGGGATGCGTCATCAACAGTGAATCATCGAGGTTCCAATTTGACTTCTTTGGGAGACTGTTGTTTTTTTTATCTCAAGTAGTCTTTGACTACTCCAAATTGGGTCTTTGTTTTCATCACTTCAGAGAGTTTATACATTTTTTTAGATGACATCATCCTGGACACCATACACTGATAAAATTGGTCATTTATTCAACTAACATTCATACTATTCACTTCATTTTCAGGCCTAGATTCTTTACTCATACACATTACTTGAGCAGCTGATGCCAGGTCTCTTGTAGATTTTGCATCATGTCCGGGTTCGTCCGGTTTGAAATCATTGCCCTCTGAATAGAATTTAGGACATCAGCTTCATGATTACTAGGGTCGAAGAAGAGATCCAGGCAAAGTAAGCCCCACCCACTGATGACGTCATAGCCAATCATGTCCTGCACATTAACAGCAGTCACAAAACATCCCTTTAAGTGATTATATGTTAATATAATTTTAAATTTGCAAGGGGATATATTGTGATTGCTGCTAACTTGGGACACAACGTGTTTGGCGATGACGTTATCAGGCGGATGGGACTTATATCACCCTGAATCTCTGTGGTGACTGTAGAAGACTTGTAAGAGCAGTCGAATTTGTTATACATTTTTAACTCGTAAAACGTTCGAGGTGCTGCTGCCTTCTGCGGTTTGGAGATCTGTATATTAATAATATAAATAATTGCCTTTGATTTAAAGAAAAATAAATCTTGGTATGTTAATGACTTGTTAACTGCTACTAAACATCTAAAGTCCAAACTACCAGCAAATGTTTTAATGTGTTTATGTATGAATTCGTGAGGGGGAGAAGGATTGTACATGCGCTTTTTATGGGTTCATGAGGGGGAAAATAGTAGTGCAACTATAGAAAAAGACGCTAGATGGACACAAGAAGCTCTTCTGTGCTTTAGTAGATATAAAAGAGGCTTATGACAATATCTAACGAACTGATAATGTGTTTCTAGAAGAAGAGGAAAGTCCCAGAGAAGTTGGTCAGAATGGTTGAGATGATGTTGAAAAGAACAAGAACAAAAGTTATTATAACTGTTGGGGAAACAGGAACATTTGAAGCCCTGTTTTTATTTAAGCTAGTCATGGATATGTTGAAAGAAGAGATGGAAACTGAAGTGTTGTGGGCGTTGTTATTATTATTATTATTATTATTATTATTATTACTTACTAAGCTACAACCCTAGTTGGAAAAGCAGTATGTTATAAGCCCTGGGGCTCCAACGGGGAAAATAGCTCAGTGAGGAAAGGAAAAAAGGAAAATAAAATATTCTAAGAAGAGTAACAACAATAAATATCTCCTATATAAACTATAAAAACTTTAACAAAACAAAAGGAAGAGAAATAAGATAGGAGAGTGTGCTCGAGTGTACCCTCAAGCAAGAGAACTCTAACCCAAGACAGTGAAAGGCCATGGTACAGAGGCTATGGCACTACCCAAGACTAGAGAACAGATGAAAACCAAGGCTGTCCTCCAGAAAACCAAGCCTGTCCACCATCTCTGTTTCAGATGGGCAGCCTCAGGACTGAAACCAAGTCGCACTTGATGCCATGTATGGAAAACCCTTTTCGAGTGAAAGAGGGTTAATTTGGTGATTACCCCTGAAAATGAGGAGGAATTATAGAGAAAAGTTGTACGGGGGTGGCTTGAGTGTAAATGGGGATATGACTGAGGATATTATAGTTATTATTATTACTTACTAAGCTACACCCCTAGTTGCAAAAGCAGGATGCTATAAGCCCAGGGGCTCCAACAGGAAAAATAGCCCAGTGAGGAAGGGAATAAAGGAAAAATAAAATATTTTAAGAAGAGTAACAGCATTAAAATAGACATATCCTATGTAAACTATATAAACTTCAACAAAACAACACGAAGAGAATTTGGATAGAATAGTGTGCCCGAGTGTACCCTCAAGCAAGAGAACTCTAAGCCAAGACAGTGAGGAAGGTAAGGACAGGATAACAATACATGAAAGTGGAGGCTCAGGTATAAAACAGGTATAGCAATTTAGATACTTTGGGATCTACTACAAGTCAGGAGGTAGGATGTGAAGGTGAAGTTGAGAATAGTATGGAAGCAATATGTAACACCTGGAGGCAGGTAGTGTCATGGGTATACTATAAGAAAATGCCAGTGAAGCTGAATGTTAAGACCACTTATATGGATTAGAAGCGGTTGCTCTAAGACGAAAAGAGTAAGTGAAGCTTGAGCGAAATTATGATGAGGTAAAGTGATGCAAAACACACTGACATGAACATTCTAAAAGATAACTAAGTATGTCTTCAAGAAAACAATGCCCAGGTATAAATCCGGAAAAAAATGATTGTCTTTCAACTGTAGAGTGATGAGTATGTATAATTCATAAATAACCTTTCAAACGTAATAGTTTTTTGAATTTCATGATTTATTGGCTAATTTAATGTACTATATTTTCACACTTTGTAGCATAGGGTAAATAATATTTAGGCAAATACCATGCTAAAATATTTCCAAAATCCGATTACCTGTTGGGAGTTTAGTTGAAATAATCTCTAGGCTGGTGAAATTTACAGTGAAACCATAATCACGTCAGAAATATTATTTTATGTGTATGCACCAGCTTACAACTTTTTTTCGTTTCAAAAGCCTGGCACATACATATTCAAAACGAACGGACAGAACCATGAATTATTTCTCTGGAATAATTTGTAAGAGAATATTGTGCATATCAATGTTTGGGCATCCATGGACGAACTACTGTACATTTTGCTTTAATCGACAACATTCAAAAGCGATATAATAAAGTCTAGCAAAATAACATAATGAAGTAAGGGAATGAGTCATTGAAATACTTCGTTAAACTCCCAATTACCATTCAGTTTCGTAAACTTTCTTTTATCTTCGTCAACGAAGTTGGAAGGTGGTTATGTTTTACCCCTTGTCTGTGTTTTTGTTTGTAAACTGCTTCCTGGCCATAATTTTAATCGTAGAGTAATGAAACTTGCAGAGATTAACTGTTATGTAAAATGCTGGAAATTATTAAATTTTGGAAATTCAAGGTCAAAGGTCAAGTTTAGGGTCAAGAAAAATGTCCAATTCACGTAATCAGTCATAAGTTTTGACATCGTTGTCACAGACTTCAAATTTGGTTCATACTTGAGTGTTAGGAAATCCACACCAATGAATACATGTTAAGGTCAAAGGTCAAGGTCAAGATCGCGCAAAAGATCGAAAACTAAGCTGCTGCGGCGGAGGTCTGCACTCTACTGAGTGCCCCTCTAGTTTTTTTTTTAATTGCCTTTCATGTACAGCCATTTTAAAAGATATTCCTGTCCATAAATAATGAAAAAAAAAACAGCAGCAAACTTGCAAGAATTGAATCTATGTTATGTGATAAGAATCTTTCGCAGTTTTAATTAAGAAGAGCTAGGTCCTATGGGAAATTGTTACACATATAATCTTATGTTTTCTTTTAATGTTCACAGAGAAGATAAGAGATATATTACTTAGGTGTCTAAAGAAAAAGAATAAGAACATAGTTTCGCTAATGAGCTTACAGTACATCAGAAATTATATTAGTACAGCACAAGACTGCTAGCTATTTACATCTTTTGATAGTGCCTACCTTTCTCCAACTGAAGGAATAGATATGATATTGTTTTTACAGGTTATGATATAGTTAAAGTAAGAAAAACAAATCCGAATATATCATCATATAAAAATAAACTAATAATATGTTTATAAATTCTTTCTGTTACAGCAGTATTTGCAAAGTGTTAAATGCAAATACTGCCATAATTTAATTTTTTCCATATCCCCAAAATTTCTCTATCTTTATTCCACCACATATTGATGTAACTAACAGTTTTCATCTTTTATTTTTAAGCTTAATCGTTATTCTAGGTTCATATAGGTCATGCCTTTTCAACTTTACAATCTCATACAACTTTTTAGGGGAAAATAAATCCTTTACACATCTTCATTGGTGAAATCCATCCTTTATTTTCCAGATAAATGCGTAATTTTTATATGTAACTATTTCAAACTAGAAAAGCACTCTGAGAGTGCAGAACTCCGCCAAGGAAACCTATTACTCGAAACCAACTTGTCTTTGCCAGAATTAATTTAGAAAAAACAAAGGTGTTCTCAGTTTTGATATTTGTTATATTTTTAATACCTTCTATATATGGGAGTTTTATATTATTTTTAAAATCTCTTTGGTTAGTAACATCATGATCTTTATAATAGTCCCTATCATAAAATTTAAAACTGAATGGAAAAAAGATGGAAAATTAGGTTTTTGGACATACTAATTATAAGGGAATCGACGGGGTATAATTTCACTGTGTATAGAAAACCAACTTTCTCTTTTTCCTACATTAATTTCTTTAGTTATCGCGACATTTCTGTAAAAATTGGAGTAGCTTGCAATCTATTTCTTAGAGATTTGAGAATCTGTTCCCCAGCCTACCTAAATAAAGAATTTGAAATCAATGATAAACAACTCGCCCAGCTATTCTACCCGACATATGTCATAGAAAAGGCCATCAACAAAGCCAACACGATATATTATAAATATCATGATGTTACTAACCAAAGATAAGACTTCCATATATATAAGGTATTAAAAATATAACAAATCATATCAAAACTGAGAACCCCTTTGTTTTTTCATATCCAAAGACCATAGGAAGCGCCCTTATTAATGTTTATCAAAATAAAAGAGATATAGAATCCGGCGTTTATAAAGTACCATGTGGGGATTGTTAAAAGGTCTACGTTGGGCAAACGGGCCGTTCGCTATCTCAAAGATTATCCGAATACAAAAGATCTGTTAGAAATGGCTATGAAAACTCGGGGATTTTCGTTCACCTTAGGGATTTAGGGCACCAGATTAACTGGAGTGAGTCGTCTTTGCTTTTTAAGAGTACAGAAGGAAAATCCTGGAATCAGCCATCTTAAATCAATCAAACGCAATGAACCTATCTGGGGGCCAATGGAAAGCTGACACAGTGGACAATACTCCTCTTAACCCTATCATTAAGAAGATAATCCACGGAGACCGACCACCAGACCTCCGAGCGGCTCAACAATAAGAAGACGCACCTGGACGTAATTAAATTTGGCTAATCCTTCCAGCAATTATAACAACTATAGAACAATTGAACACACCCTTTTGCTTTCGTATATAAACCGTCACTCTCCATTGTATTCCTCATTTTTACTTTACATCCTGAAGAGGGTCGATGTTTATTGACCGAAATATAGTGTGATTTATTCATATTTCCTGTGTTTCTTTTATGGGCCTTTTTGAAAAAACATATATGTGATTGTATCAACACAAAGCCAGTTTCTCTAACGTAGTCTGTCATCCCTTTTTGGACGCTACTAAGGTATTGGCTGTTCAGTATAAATGTAAAGTAACATGTCCAAATACCATGTTTAGAAGTTGCGGGGAATGGATTACCTGTATGGAGATGCAAAAGAGAATACTGGAGCCAAGCAGGGACACTCCAAAGAGGTCAGTCGGACAGAACTACCACCTTCCCTCCTCTCTCTGATTGTCTGACTGTGACGTCATGCTGGCCACAACTTGTGATTCGCTGGTTCGTGGCCTTGCGTAATAGGGTATTATTGTTATTTCCCTTTGAGTAATTGTTGCTCTTGACTAATTAATCTGATACTTCCGATATCGGAAAATTCCAAGAATGCCTAATGGATATTTTGCCCTCGTCAAAAATTCTCCCATCCCCCCAAAAATAATGAGATTTTTACGAGAATAACATTATTACTTCACTATGATGTTGAGGTATCGCCCAATCTTCAACCAAAGAAACAAATCGCCTCCTTCACGAAGTGGTTTGCCAGGACTTCATAAACTTGACTGCGACTTTGAATGAGATTCAAACAGAAGTTTACTCAAGGAGATTGAGCATCCACTTTCGGGGGGTTTGTTGAAGGAAACCGGAAGGATATAAATGAGCCCTTTGGAAAACCTTTTTCATAAAAATCATCAACTGGGGTTGAAAAAATTACCAGTCAGCAAGAAATTATCGGTTTTGTTGGCCTGTTGGTGTTGTCTGGGGATCGGATAATGAGGCGTCAGCATATGGGTTTTCTCCAGTTATTACAGAAGGTTCGTTTGTAAGTACCCAATGCACAATTGCCCTCTCATATGACGGACTTATCAACTCGGGTGCTCACCGGCAACTAACTACTGCCTTCAGTATCAAAATGCACCCATTGCAAAACTTGCAGACAATAGGTTTTTGTGGAATACTCATGAATATTGAGTTCATTTACCTTGATATACAAGACATCTACATACACTAATTAGGACATCCCCCCCCCCCCCCGAAGCTCCTCACTCTGGGAGGAGGTGTGCACTCGCCCTCACTAGTCAATGATATATGGAGAACACTCCAACCTAGAATCGGCATAGCATGTACTGAATAGAAATGCAACATAGAATATATATATATATATATATATATATATATATATATATATATATATATATATATATATATATATATATATATATATATATATATATATATATATATGTATGTATATACATATATATATACATATCTATATATACATATATATATATATATATATATATATATATATATATATATATATATATATATATATATATATATATATATATATATATATATATATATATGTATATATATATGTATATATATATATATATATATATATATATATATATATATATATATATATATATATATATATGTATACATATATACCTACACACACACACACTCCCACACACACATATATATATATATATATATATATATATATATATATATATATATATATATATACATATATATATATATATATATATATATATATATATATATATATATATATATATATATATATATATAACATAAATAAATAAATATATATATATATATATATATATATATATATATATATATATATATATATATATATATATATATATAATACACACACACACACACACACACACACATATATATATATATATATATATATATATATATATATATATATATATATATACTTATATATATACACATATATATATATTTATATATGTATATATATATATATATATATATATATATATATATATATATATACTATATATATATATATATATATATATATATATATATATATATATATATATATATATATATATATATATATATATATATATATATATATATATATATATATATATATATACTGTAAATGTATATATATAGAAATCACCAAAAAAAAAATAACACATCTTTCACAAAAATATAAAAAAATTGAATATTGCATGTAAAAATGTACACAACAATATAAATAATTCCACTCATTTCTTCTTAATACCTCTGCAACCAAAACACAGAATACCCAAAGTGAAAAAGAATCATAACTTCGTGTCTATATAACCTCATCAATAACTTCCCTCTGGTTGCGGGCAATACGGGCTTCCTTGGCGGGACAGGGGTAGGAATAGATATTCCTTCATCCTTCGATTTTACTTGTCCAGGTTTACGGCACAATTTTGAAACAGAACTCACCACCACCGTTTACCATTTATTTAAATCACTACAACACTTACACTTGCAACTTTCAACTGGTGACCACCAGCAGTTTTCCCGAGAAAATCATTCATCTTCTCGCCCGTCTCTTATAAAAGTAAGTAAAAGGTATTCACATCTACACATTCTCTAACACTGCCTATCCTCAAGGCTGAACTTTAATCCCACAGCCACTTGCCATTCGGGAACCTCCCGGCCCCAGCAACCATGAATCATATAAATACATGAATTATACATCATCTGCCTGACGGATCTCACTTGACCTATTTAACCTCTGTTTTTTTTTCAGGTTCACTCAACAATGTTACATGTATTTCCCCACTCAGCAAATTACCACAACATTTTACGTATAAATTTAGCATCAACTTAACACATTGTTATCATCACGTTTATTTAAAAGACGTCGAAAGAAGAAATGAGGTCTGTTCAAACAACAACAACAGCAAAGGAAAAAAAAATCCTACTCATAAACTCGTGGGATGTCACGTATGCAGGGATAAGGAGGATTACTTTAGAAAACTACCTCTTCATGTACCACATGTATGTGTGCCTGATGATGAGGTCCGTTCAAACAACAACCACAGCAAAGGAAAACAAAAATTCTACTCATAAACTCGTGGGATGTCACGTATTCAGGGATAAGGAGGAACACTTTTGAAAACTACTTCTTCAAGTACCACATTTATGTGTGCCTGATGATGTTCGGACACTGTGTCATTAACAGTTCTTTGTATCACAACTGTGTTAAACTTAACCATCTTCTCTCGGTATGGACCCAAATACGCTGGCTCTAGTTTGTGTTTCCTAGGTGGTATTCGTTTCAAATACACACGATCGCCCACAAATACTTTTACCGGTGCAGTTTTCAACCGAGCACCATACTTTAAGCTGTGATTTTCATTAGCTCTTTTCAAAAACCTTTATGTGGTGTTCATTACTCTCCTCAATAGATTTAATAAACATACACGGTATTGCTCAGTTGAATAATTTGGCACTTGTTGCGAATTACTGAGAACCATATATGGTAACACAGGACCCTGTCCATACACTAGAAATAAAGGCGTGTCCCTGAGCGAAGTACTATATGCAATGTTCAAAGCTAGCTCAGCTGTAGGAAGCATGGCGTGCCAATGAAGGGGGTCATCAGCCACTAAGTAGTGCATAATTCTCACTACTTCCCTATTATGCCACTCTACTAAGCCATTTGCTGAAGGCCTATATACGGTCACTGAAAAGTACTCAATTTTCATCAAGTCCGTGACCGATTTCACCACCTTATTTATAAACTCAAGACCATTATCACTTATAAAAATCTTCGGGCAACCAAACCTAGCAATGAAAGTGCACAGCGCCGGAGGTAATGAATTTGCAGATTTATCCAACATTGTGTAATATGATTGTACCGAGTAAATGCATCCACAAATGTTAACCCAGTTGGAAATAGTACCACTACATCCATATGCACTCTATAAAATCTAATAGAAACAACCGACCACTTTCAGGCTTCCGGTACAGTGTTTTTATGTTCTTTGAAACAGTTACAAGCATGGCAGCCTTTTATATAATTTTCTATAGATTTTTTCATTCCTAACCTAAAAAAGGATTCACATGCTCTCCTTAATGTTCTATCAATCCCTAAATGCCCTGCACAAGGACTTGCATGTACAATGTGGATGGCTCATTTAATTAAAGAGGGAGGAAGAACTATCGGTGCACAAAATTCCCCTCCCCTCTTCTCGTAAGCACAATATAAGAAATAATTTTCATCCAAAAAATTCTTGCAGGGCACATTCAGAAATGACGGATAACTCTCCGATTCCCCTTTAATCACTGCTTGCACTCTTTCCATCCATTCCTCTTTTTTCTGTCCCTCTCGAACTTCTTTTATGTCCCAACCTCCCAAGTCAATCAAAGCTGCATCATCAGGACATCATTCTGGACACCCCTGGTTATGTCCACGGTCATCCACATATTCCTTTCGCTGTTTGTATCTCTCTCTCCCTCTCTCTCTCTCTCTCTCGCTCTCTCCCGTCTACTGCATGTGCATTGCGAGAACTCTCATCCCGTTCTCTATTTTCTCTATTATGATGGGGGTTTTCAGTATTTTGGTTACATTCTTCATTCCTCTTTTGTGCCCTAGTTGTTACTCATAATACTGCACCTCTGGAGTGAGAGCTTCAGCTTCCTTGTTAGCTTTACCTTCTATGTAGTGAAAACCCTTTATGTTAAACTCTAACAATCTCTCAATCCATCTCGCTTGACGAGAGGTCAAATCATTTCTACAATACAAATCACGTAAGGGACGATGGTCACTTTGCAACTCGATCAACTGACCTAATAAAAAGAACCGATGCCTCTTTAGAACCCAAAGAATAGCTAAAGCCTCTCGATCGAATGTACTAAAATTCTTTTCTGCCCCTTTTAATGCCCGGGAAGCAAAACAAATGGGTATCTCTCTGCCTTTATCATCTCGTTGAGAAACTATACCACCAATAGCTACGATACTTGCACCTGTTGTCACTAAAAATGGGAAATCAAATCTACGATATGCGAGTAATTCATTGCTAGTTAAGGCAGCTTTCAAATGGTTAAAGGCCCTCTCTTCTTCCTCTCCCCAATTTATTACTTTTTGTTTCTTTAAAGCATCTAAGTGTCTTGCTATCTCTCCAAAACCTTTTATGAATTTACGGTAATACCCAGGGAGCCCAAGGAACCCACCTACTTCCTTAGAGTTATGTGGCCTGCGGAAATCTGTAATAGCCGCTACTTTACTGGGGCAGGGTTGGATACCTTCTGGAGTTATTATGTGACCTAAAAATTTTTACCTGTTTACAGAAAAAGTTGCACTTTAACAAATTTATTTTCATACCATTACGTTGCAATGCTTCTAAAACTTCACGAATATTATTATGTTCTTTGGTAGTTTTCCCTGTGATTATGATATCATCTAAATAAACAAGAACATATATGGCCAATTAAGGGCGACAAAACCGTCATCATTACTCTAGAAAAATGACTTGGAGCATTTTTAACACCGAAAGGAAAAATATTAAACTGAAATAATTGATCATTAGCTATAAATGCTGTTTTACTTTTACTTTCTTCCTGAATGGGTATTTGACAGTATCCAGATTTTATATTAACAGTTGTAAAATATTTGCTATCCCGTACTTTCACAAGTAATTCTTTGATTGAACGTAATGGGAATGCATTATCCTTAGTGACTGCATTCAATTTCCTATAATCAACGCACAATCTTACCGAGCCATTCTTTTTCCTAACAGCTACAATTGGAGAAGCCCAGGGGGATTCGCTCTCCTCGATTATTCCTTGTTCCCTTAGTTTATTAATTTCCCTTTCTACCTCTCTCTGGAAATGAATGGGTACCTTATAAGGCCTTGACCTGATCAGCTCTGCCTGCCTAGTTTCAATGCTAAAGGGAAATCGATCAATCCTCCTGGGTGTTTCATTTCCAATTGCAATTACATCGGAATAATTATTGATAATGTCACTAACTACAGGTTGATATTCTGAGGGACATAATTTTCGCGCTTGCATAATCAAATTCTGAGTGCGTTTGTCTGTGCGGGCTGGAGTTGAGGCTCCCAACATCCCATTTTAAGCAATTTCACATAACTCTAATTCATAGAGAATAACTTCCTAGAACAACTCTTTTATTTGACAAATTAACTATCGTCATATCAGCTCTGCTCTCTTTAATTTCTGCCAAGCCCTCTAATATCATATGGGCCCAATTATCATGGGGTTTAACAACTACTTGCTTCCTTCCGCAAGAGGACAACACGGGGTCACAGATATGCTTGCAAGGGTCTGGGGGGACAAAACTTCTCCTCTCTCAGGTACAGCTGTTACCCTACTTAAATGTCTCTCCGAGCCAACACATGTA
>NC_090731.1:69471453-69478953 GCF_036898095.1 Palaemon carinicauda | reverse complement strand
TGCCCGGATTATTTCCACGTAAAATGGACAAGTAATTGAACTAATTTTCATATCCTCCTTAATCCGATTAAATTCAGAGTCCATTCTGCTTCTGCTTCTCCAGTAACCGTGTGATAGAGTTGATACCAATATTTTCAGTTTCAATAGAGAAATAATTAACCTTTTTGAATTAAAAAAAAAAAGAAATGGACTTATAAGTTTAATAAGTCAGTTTTTGATATTTCATTATTATAATTTTTTATTAGTTATACGGATTTGAAAGGACATACATAATAAGCTTTGACATAATTAGAATTTGTTTATTTTTTAAATTATTGAGAATAACACCATCAGCATAAATTCATAATACGTATAGCATCAGGTATGCAGTCACTACAAGGAATCACAAAACTTAAAACTAAAGTAAAGAGAGAGAGAGAGAGAGAGAGAGAGAGAGAGAGAGAGAGAGAGAGAGAGAGAGAGAGAGAGAGAGAGAGAGAGATTCCACTCACAAGCAGCGAAAAATATATTCATGCTAAGTGTTTTAGGAGGGCAAAGTTATGATTATATGATATGGACGTATTGCTCGTCCGTGACCTTGACCTTTAGCTTTCCAAAATTTAATCCGTTCCAGCTCTTTATATGACAGTTAAAAATCTCTCCAAGTTTTATCAATTTACGATTATAATTGATCTTTTGCTTGACCTTTAATTCGACCTTAACCTTCGACCTTATCACGTATTAAATGGCGTCTATTTTCATACACTCAAATATGAACCAAGTTTGAAGTCTCTGTGACAACGATGTCCAAACTTATGGGTGATTACGTGAGTTGGACATTTTGCTTGACCGTGACTTTGACCTTTGCCCTTGACATTCCAGAATTTACCCATATCCAGCTTTTCACATAATAGGTAACCAATGCAAATTTCATTACTCTACGATTAAAATTGTCCTGGAAGGTGTTCAATAACAAGACACACACAAACATTGGGTAAAACATATCCTCTTTCCAACTTTCTTTTGCGGAGGTAATGAAATCATACAGAATATCTCGTTGTTTATAGTTAGTCTGTGTAGAATATTATCTCTTTTGTGTCTTCTATTAATTTCGCTGAACTGGTAAAATTCATATATTTGCCGAGGATCTCTGGTAGAACGGGTTCCAAAATTTTCTAAACAGAAGTAAAAAACTTCGTAGGGATATAATCCCGTTCTCTTCATTATTCTAAATAATATTTTGCTTCTATCCTACTCGGTTTAAATGTTTCAATATCTCTCTGAGGTCTTTTTTTTATAGCAATAGCAGTGTAGCCAAAATTTCTCAACTTAAAATGCATTTTTCTTTTGAATCTAAAACGATGCTATTCAGCGCTATTTTGAATCAAGAATAGAAAATGTGAAGTAAAATTGTAGATAACATTTACGAATGATGAAAATAGTTTTTGTGAAGATTTGCATCTGTTAACAAAAATTGTGTGACTTTTGGCAAGACTGAACTCCGTTGATGAAAATGGCAGAGAGAAGAAATTTTATGATAATTTTAGACACTCAAATGAGAGAGAGAGAGAGAGAGAGAGAGAGAGAGAGAGAGAGAGAGAGAGAGAGAGAGAGAGAGAGAGAGAGAGAGAATATTTCCAATATCTTTCGAAAGGTTTTATTTTCATAAGATAGGCACTGCCTTGTTGACGTCAAACCTTTTTGATGACATATAACTGTTATAAAGGAGATGGACACGTGTGTTTTACTTCACTTTTATCTCTTTCTCTCTCCACCCTAGCAACAATACGTATAGATGGTTAATAATTTGTTGCAAAATTTGTTGCTTGGACGAACAGAAACATTCCTAGGGTTGTGGTGGCCTATTGGTAACGCCCCTAACATTTGCTCGCCTGTCTGGGGTTTGAGTCTCGTTCAAACTCGTTGTTTCCTTTAGCGGCTGCAACCTCAGCATCCATATGAGCAAAGGTTGGGAGCTCTGGAGGAGCCTGTAGGTCTACCTGCTGAGTCATCAGCAGCTATTTCTGGCCTCCCCTGGTCCTAGCTTGGATGGAGAGGGGCCTTGGACGTTGATCATATGTATATATGGAAATCTCTAGGGCACTGTCCTGCTTGCTAGGGCAGTGTTACTGTGTCTTACCTCTGCCCTAGGAACGCACCCATCTTTCCCCGAATAGTAAATTGTTCTTATCATTTTAAACGACAATGAAGAGTTCATAATACAATTAAGACTCATCATGTAGGCTGGATATTCTGTTCCATCCTGGTACCATGCTCATTTGCCTCTCCGGTTGCTGAAAGAAAAGTAGCTAGAAGTCAGAGTATAATGTTAGTAATATACACAAAGTTCTTTAAACACAGGCAAAAGGAAAGGAGATATTGCTCCTGTCTCAACTGGAATTCATCACATATAGGGGTTAGGGTTGTTGTGGCCTATTGATAACGTCTCTGTCTGGTGATCACTAGACTGGGGTTCAAGTCCCGTTCAAACTCGTCAATTCCTTTAGTTTTCATAACGCATCTGCCTGGGGATCGCCAGACTGGGGTTCAAGCCTCTCTCAAACTCGTTAGTTCCTTTAGTTTTGATAACGCCTTTGCCTGATGATGGCCAGGCTGGGGGTCGAGCTCCGCTAAAACTCACTAGTTCCTTTAGTTTTGATAACGTCTCTGCCCGGTCATCGCCAAACTGTGGTTCGAGTCCGGTTCAAACTCGATAGTTCCTTTAGTTTTGATAACTCATCTGCCAGGGTATCGCCAGACTCGGGTTCGAGCCCCTCTCAAACTCGTTAGTTCCTTTAGTTTGGATAACGCCTCTGCCTGGTGATCGCCAGACTGGGGTTCAAGCCCCGCTCAAACTCGTTAGTTCCTTTAGTTTTGATAACGCCTCTGCCTGGTGATAGCTAGACTGGGGTTTGAGCTCCGCTCAAGTCCGCTAGTTCCTTTAGTTTTGATAACGCCTCTTCCTGGTGACCGCCAAACTGGGGTTCGAGTCCGGCTCAAACTCGTTATTTCATTTAGTCTCTGCAACCTCACCATCCTTGAGAGCCAAGGATGGGAAGTTTGGTTGAGTCTACAGGTCTACCTGCTGAGGTATCAGCAGCTATTTCTTAACCCTCCCTGGTCCTTGGAGATGAGCCTTGGTCGCTGATCATATGTATATATGGTCAGTTTCTAGGGCACTGTCCTGCTTGCTAGGGAAATGTCACTATCCCTTCCCTCTGCTACTCATCAGTGGCCTTTAAATCTTTTAGACGTATGAAACTGTACAATACAATCATGCCAGTTTGTGTACTAAACTCATGGCCACGTAAATTCTCTTTGGATTTGTTTTGAGGGAGGAGCAGTTTGGATTCACAATTCCACGAACTGGATGATAGTGATAATAGCTATTTGAATAGTGTTTTTATAGACCCCGGAACATAACTGAGATATTGTATTAGAGCTTGATGTTTGGAAACGGTGGAACAACATGAAAATTTCAATGGCAAATAGACCAGTAAAAATAATACAATAGGTGATATGTAATGTGTAGGGGACAGATAGTTATCTGCTTAGATGAACTTAGGGTCACGAATAATAACTTGGTCTTGGGAATTCCTCTTCCACTGAAAAAAAAGAAAGAAAAAAGAATGAAATAAAATCTCTGGGATTTTATCTTCATTATCGTCATCTGCGCTCAATAATAATAATAATAATAATAATAATAATAATAATAATAATAATAATAATAATAATAATAATAATAATAATAATAATAATAATAACAAATCCTGTCCTGCCATTTAACTTCCAATATTCTTCTGAGGGCTTTGTTCTCAAATCTACAAAATTTGTTGAACATTGTTTCATTGTCATTGTCATAATATATTCACGATTAGGTCACTATTTCTCAAATGACTTTACATAATCGTAATACTTATGTATAATTGACCCTGACCCCTGAGACCATGGACGCTGGATGCTATGAATATGAGGATTTTGATTCATACCAAATATTATTGGAAAGATGACGGACAATGACCACATTTCAGTTGACCGCAATTTATTATAATTTGAGCTTTCTATCAAATGATCTTTATGAAAATATTTCCATTATCCAAAGACAATTTCTCATTGATTATTTTCTTTGTAGATAAACTTGAGATTATGAATTTTCTTGTTACAACAGG
This sequence comes from Palaemon carinicauda, assembly GCF_036898095.1. Taxonomy (NCBI): domain Eukaryota; kingdom Metazoa; phylum Arthropoda; class Malacostraca; order Decapoda; family Palaemonidae; genus Palaemon; species Palaemon carinicauda. The sequence continues at coordinate 69,474,805 of NC_090731.1, read as the reverse complement.
GTGCTCATAAAGCCTGTTTCACAGAAAATAACTATATATAACAATCTATAAACGATTTGTAAAATTTAATAGCAACCGAAATAGATTTTTTTCGACGAAATATTAAAATCACGACATATAAATGGTTATTTTTTTTTAGAATAACTTGTGGTTCATGCCGTTACTTGTGGTTAATGATATCAATAAAAGTAAAACCAGAGTGTGTTTTTTTGGTTGAATGAACTAAAATCAACTGTTACTGTATAAAGTGTCAAATCCGAATAAGCCAATCATGTTGTCTCCCGCATTAACAGCGGTCACAACACATCTTCTTAAAGTGATTATAAGTTAGTAAAGTTTAAAATTTGTGAGGGAATGTTTTGTGACCGCATCTATCATGAGAGACGACGTGATTGGCTATGACTTCATCAGTGGGTAGGGCTTATCTCACCCAGAATCTTTGCGGTGACTATAATAGCAGAAAGTTGTCACACGTGATTGTCTTCTTCAAACCACATTTGAAGAGATTGGATCTCGTGAGCTTTCATGTGGAATCTTGATTGGGAATCTTATACACAGTAGACTTTGAAAGCCATACCTCTAACGATGCTTATCTAATCAACTTTCGTGGACTCTAAGTAAAGGGCCGTTTATGGATGCTACAATTTCTTCATTGATGCGTAGTCCACAAAATATTGGATTATTATTATTATTATTAATATTATTATTATTATTATTATTATTATTATTATTATTATTATTATTATTATTATTAATAGCTAAACTAAATCCCTTGTTGGAGAAGAAGGATGCTATAAGTCCAAGGGCTCCAACACGGAAAATAGCCCAGTGAGGAAAGAAAATAAGGAAATAAATAAACTATATGAGAAGTAATGAACAATAATATATTTAGATTTACATACTTCCAATTATTTAATCATTCATGGTAAGTAATTATCCCCTATCAGATAAAAATTGCATATTATTAATATAATTATTATTGCTAGCTAAGCTATATCTGTAATAGGAAAAGCAAGATGCAATAATCCCAAGGGGTCCAACAGAGAAAAAGGGCCCAGTGAGGAAAGGAAACAAGAAAATATACTGCAAGAGAAGTAATGAAAAATTGAAATAAAGTATTTCCAGAACAGTGACAATATTAAATCAGATCTTTCGTATATGAACTATAAACCCTCCAAGAAACAAGAGGAAGAGAAATAAGATAGAATAGTGTGTCCGAGTGTACACTTAAGCAAAAGAACTTAGGAACTTCCCTTTTCTATCTTTTCTAATTATGTTTGAAACATGAAATTATTGAAGCAACACTATTTTACCTCATGCCATGGTTCACGATGCTGTTCTATGGCGGAATTTCTTATTGGGTTGTTAGTATATCTTCCTCTTCAACGTTCTTAAAGGAATAGCAAATGTAGATTGCAACGATCTATTCACGCTCAACACATTTAGGTCTACAGGAATTGAAAAGATACAACACCACTCAATGTGGCAATTTCCTTACATACAAAATAGCATATACTTTAAAAAGACTTCCTGCGGATGTAATAAACAGTGAAACAGTATAAGAGTTCAAGAATAAGTTAGACAAGATAATAAGAACGCTCTAAAGGCTTAAAAAAAAATTGCTTTACCAACTCCTTGTAACTGCTCTTGGTGTTTGTGTTACCTGCTGTAATATTTGTTTGTCAGAAGCGCAATATGCATCACTTTAACCCAAAGTTTACAGCTTTTTTTTTGTGGTGAGGATGGGGGGAGTTGACGGTGGGGTGGGGTATGAATTCCTGGTCATCATCCAGTAATACTGATGGAGTTTTATCAATTTAAAAAGTTAACTATTGTTAATAATTTATCCCCATGAACTCGCAAACACCTGTCTTCCTTATTTCTTTACACTTAAATGCTCTCATTTAACTATTAATTCTTAACCAGTTAGTAGAACAGGTTAAATATGAACTGAATAATTAATCTAATCAGAATATCTTTTTTGTCTGCAGCTTTTCCCCCTTTTTTTGTGGAGTCATTCCATGATCTTCTTCCTTCCAAAAGAAGATACTCTGATAAGATTAGTTATTCAATTTAAATTTAACCTTTTCCAAATAATCAATGTTATCAGAGTATATAAATATTTTTACGCAGCAAATATTCACTATTTGATTTCTCTCTCTGAACTAACTAACAACTTCTAATACGTAGATTCTGCTCCGCCGTAAACTCGTCCAAGAACTATGTACGGCTCTTCAAGTGATATACAATGGAAGGAATTCCTCCAATAATGTAAATGCCCTCCTAACGCAGGTATACTTCTTGTCGTGAATTCCAATATTGGAATATCTGGAATTGTTGAAAACATTCCAATTCATGGATATTCATTGTAATAATTTTTTTTTTTTGAAAATCTATTTGTTTTTTTTTTTATTTATTTATTCACTTTTTTATATTATTATATATTTTTATTTTTTTATATTTCCCTGTAGTATTTATGCATTGCTGTGAAAAATATTTTAGCGTTGTGGAGGGCTGTTAGTAGCCAGACTGAGGTTCGAGTCCCGCTCAAACTCGTTAATTCCTTTCGTCGCTGGCACTTTACCATCCATGTGAGCTAGGGATGGGGGGTTTGGAGAAGACTATTGGTCTATGTGCTGAGTCATCAGCAGCCATTGCCTGGCCCTCCTTGGCATTATATTGGGTACAGAGTGGGCTTTGGTGTTGATCATATGAATATATGATCAGTCTCTAGGGTATTGGCCTGCTTAAAAGGACAATGTCACTATCCCTTGCCTCTGCCATTCAAGAGCGGAAATTGAATCCTTTAAACATACCAAAGTTAAGTGGTATTATCTTTCTACAGACTTATGGTTTATTACCTTATGGTCATAAATCCTAACTCCTGTCCTTTCTCTTCTGAGTTGTCGATTAGTTTCATGACATTCCAAGGTATAGGTTTCGAAAATATCCCAGTTACCACTGGCTAGTACAGTGGCAACGCGTTCGCCTTGAGCTCGCATGGCAGGAGATCAATCCCAGCCTGGGATCGTGAGTTTAAGCTGTTTACTGGGAGGCAACTGCTGTATTTGGGCACCACAGACTGTTGGGGTTGTCCGGCTGACGCTCTGGTGAGCATCTATTCTGATGAAACTGGAACTGAAACCAGACACCTTTAACCTTTAATATACAGGATTATGTCATTATTTCTTCAAACGACTTTACATGATCTAAATAATTGTGTTTATTAGACCAAGAGACCATGGGCGCTGGACGTTGTGAATCTGAGGATTCTGATTTGACTGCAATTAATAATTTAGGTTTATTTTTATAAGTGTTCATTGGAGAAATAAGGAATGTTATGTAGAATATG
>NC_090731.1:69469452-69470953 GCF_036898095.1 Palaemon carinicauda | reverse complement strand
CTGACAACAGCTAATTTGGTGAGAGCACGAACTCTCATACATGGAATATATCTACAAAAATGCCTCATCATTACTACGTCAAACCACCGAACACTGAATTAATCATTACACCATTCTCGCAAAATCTTTCATTTATCATCTAACCAGAAGTTTTTAATAATTCATTACCTTTCTTCCAAGATTCCATATTTACAGTTAATTTTTCACCAACCGGTCTCTCCCATTTTCTGCACATGATCAATCCCTCTGAACCCCTTAAAAAGTAATTACTTCTAATGACTCGTTTAATAATTACCTGTGGTTTAGATAACTGAAAATTTGTTTTTAACAACCCTGTCTGGAAAGAGCTATCAAGAATATGATGCTATTAGTAACAATAACTCTTGATTAGAGATTAAATAATAATAACAAGAAAAAGACCTTTCTTTAAAGAGAAAAAAAAATCATCTTGTAGAAATTTATTGAACCTCCAGCATTTTTTACTTGATAGAAGAGCAATGATTTAAACTTTAATCTCGAAAATGAGGGATCAATTATATAATCATAGGCCCTAAGTAGAACTCTTTAAAGCTCTAAAAGCAGTAAATAATATGATTAACTACTCGGGGCCATGAAGCGAATTATCCCAGAAGGGCTTGAAGGATTACTAAAGGCCTGACTTCCACTCTGGCAAAATACGATGTGATCCAGTGTGAGACCTTCCGTTTACGGAGGAAAATCATGTAGGTGATAAAACGAGAGAGAGAGAGAGAGAGAGAGAGAGAGAGAGAGAGAGAGAGAGAGAGTGAGAGAGAGAGATAGAGAGAGAGAGAGAGAGATAGAGAGAGAGAGAGAGAGAGTTGTTGCCACAAGAAGTGTTACATACTAACGATATTTTAGACTTTGATATACTCTTGTTATATCAAATTAAGCAAGCTCATTCATATCTTACTAAATATTTACCTTCAGATATGAATGCTGGCAAAAATTATTATTATTACTATTACTTTGCGAGAGATGAAAGGTACGGAGGAAAATCGTACATGAGAGAGAGAGAGAGAGAGAGAGAGAGAGAGAGAGAGAGAGAGGAGAGAGAGAGAGAGAGGGGGGGGGGGAGGTATTAAAGGTTTGCGTTATTCTACGGACATATTTCGTTGTATAAAATTAATTAGGCTCCTTTACAATATCTTGCTAAAAAATGAATGAAGAAACTTATAAATTCTATTAATTTCTCTGAAATTTGTTTTTATTATTATTATTATTATTATTATTATTATTATTATTATTAGCCAAGCTGTAACCCTAGTTGGGAAAGCCGGATGCTATAAGCCCAAGGGCTTCAACAGGAAAAAAATAGCCCAGTGAAGAAAGGAAATAAGGAAATAAATAAACTAAATGATGGATGATGACCAATTTAAATAACATGTTTTAAGAACAATAACACTATTAAAATGGATTTTCCAAAAATAAACTATAAAAAAGAGACTTATATCAGCCTGTTCAACATAAAAACATTTACAGC
>NC_090731.1:69461952-69464452 GCF_036898095.1 Palaemon carinicauda | reverse complement strand
GAGAGAGAGAGAGAGAGAGAGAGAGAGATAGGTAAATTGGTGTGAGGTGTTCCAGTAAGTAGGAAGTAATGAGATTCAATGCAAAGGACTATTTGACAATGCAGTAACGTCCCTGACTGGTGAACACTAGACTGGGGCTCGTTAGTTCCTTTGGTCGCTGCAACCACACCATCCTTATGAGCTAAGGATGGGGGTTTTGAGAAACCCTATAGGACTATCTGTTAAGTCCTCATCAGCCATTACCTGGGCCTACTTGGTCCTAGCTTGAGTGGAGAGAGGGCTTGGTCGCTGATCATATGTATATATGGTCAGTCTCTAGGGCATTGTCCTGCTTGATAGGGGAAGTTTCACTGTCCCTTGCCTCTGCCATTCATGAGTGGCCTTTAAACCTTTAAAGAGTTAGAGAAGTTTTCTTACTAATTCTAATTTACTGTTTACTTCGCTTATCCCACATGATATCTACTGTATTAGCCTATATTATTTACCAAATTTAAATATGTTTGGTGATTATGAGGGTAATGAGTGACTAATCATCATAATTACTTTTATTATTATTTAAGAATAAGGAATAGGAATAAATTTCAACACTGAATTACCAAGGGGAATAAAGTGACCAGGCAAACGGCAGAAAAAGAAAATATATATATATATATATATATATATATTATATATATATATATATATATATATATATATATATATATATATATATATATATACATATATATATATATATATATATATATATATATATATATATATATATATATATATATATATAACGAAAAGGCAATGAGGAGAATAATAAATGCCTATGAATTAAGGAGGTAAAAGGATATGAAGTGAAACAGATCTCTGGTAAAAAGTGATTTGGAAATATTGGATCGTAAGCTTGGCAGATATTCAGCATCGAGAAATAAAGGAACAGAAATATATCTTCAAAGAAGGAATTGGTTTATATATTAATTCCTAGAACCCAAAGGTAAATGATATACCATACACTATGTCTGGAAATATTCCGTGTTATGGAGGTGAATATGTTAAGATACTAAATTATTTGGATACTCAGATATTAATTAAAGAAAATCATGAATTAAAACTTCTCGGATTCTATGAAATGATAGATTCTAAAATTAAGTTTGAAATATATTATTGATTTTCACATGACTTCAGAGAATTTATTGAATGATCTTACAAAAAATCATTAATTACAACTTCGAAGATTCATAAACTCTGATAAATCTTTTAGTCAATTTTGAAATATGTTGATGTTTTTCACAAGACTTCAGAGAATTTATTGAATCATCTCACAAGCTTACGATGGATTTGGTTCCTTGTTGCGATCACTGTTATTATTTCTTTTATTTCTTTTATTTCTCTATTTTATTTCTCTTATCTCTACTTTATTTCTCTATTTATTTCTCTATTATTTCTTTTCATGTCATTATCCCTGGATTTTTTCAACGGTTTGATAATAGCTTGTTTTTCCTTATATATTTTTTCTCAGATTATTCAGTTTTTTTTATGAGCCAACTAGCTTATCAATTTCAGCCTTCATGTACAAAATCACAATAGATTTTATAAGATCCACCAACGAAGTTGGGAGGTGCTTATATATTCGCCCCTGTTGCTAGTAATAGTAGTAAAAGCAATAGTACTAGAACTAGTACTTGTATTTGTGCATATCCTTTTACTTATACTTTTTGTTGTGACCGTTTGTCTTTTTTTTCTTTTTTTTTGTGAACAACATTCTGGCCACAATATTACATTAGGGATTAGTTTTTATGGTGAAACATGGAAGTAATTAAAGTTTGAAAGTTCTAAGTCAAAGGTTAAGGTCAAAGTCGAGCAAAAGGTCGAAGCGAGTTGGCCCAAATCTTAACCCCAATTTCCCATATGGTTGTCAAACAGACTTCAAATACGCCTACAGTCTAAATTGATTCTGGGAATGGCAAGCTGATATTAAGAAATAAGCTGCCGTGGCGAATTTTTGCACCTTCAGAGTGTTTTTTTAGTTAATTTTTGATTTTGAACTCATTGTTTCTTAATTTCACAATTTTTTCCTGCCCTGCTATATCATTAACAATTTCTTTTTAAAAGTTGATCACCAACCATTCAGACACTAAGCGAATGATTCTTTGAAGTTTTTAAGATTTGGTAGATGCATTTTTGGTCTTTTATAAACTTGAGAGATTTTATTACCACTCTTGCATCACCGAAGTTTTCATAGAGTGTTCATATTGGATGTCGCCAATAATACTTCTTATTCCAAAGTCAAGTCTCCGATCGGTATGTTCCTTGATCTTTATCCGCATGGAAATATCTGCCACATGGAACTGAAGTCCTTCAGGATCACAGTTGAATAAATGCTGCTTGGCTACGTATAGCATTCGAGGAGATAATTGCAATCATAGAGTTCAAAGTATTGATGCTTGATGGAGCTGAATGCTTGGATAGGCCTATTGAAATATTGTTGATGCTTTTATTACTTGTAAGACAA
>NC_090731.1:69449452-69456952 GCF_036898095.1 Palaemon carinicauda | reverse complement strand
TATGAAATTGGCAGTCTTTGGACATTCATATGTTTCTGATCTCGAAAGGAGATTTGAGGGATCAGAAATAAAAATTGATAATGTGAAATTTGAAGTGTCATTTTTTGGTTGGAGAGGTGCCACATTTTCCATCTTTCTTAACAATACTAGTCTTTTAGATCCTTTGGTATCTTATAATCCTGACTATTTAATTGTATATCTGGGAGGTAATGACTTAAAAGCTGACATAGACTTATCCTTAGTCAAAGAAAATTGCAGAGCATTTTATATCTTTGTTCGTGAAAAACTACCAAATACTTGCCTTATTGCCTCGCAAGTAGAGCTGAGGTTTCATGTAAACAGGAATAGGTTTGATGCCCCTCTTACAGAACACTATAAATTACTTAGACGCTATTTCAATAAGTTTGTACTAGGTTTAAAGTGTAAAGATTTTCTGTTTAGGGTGGAAAGCCAGGGGAGATTAGATAACCAGAGGTTGTATAGAGATTCGGTACATTTAAATACAGTAGGTTTAAATCATCTATTTAAATTGATGAAAGATTGTTTGAGGTTTTGTTACAGAAAAAATAAAAGTTTGTAATCATGTCTAATTTGTCTCTTTTAATCAATAGTCGGAAATATATCCGAGGACAAGTGACAAAGTATTATAACAATAAGATTTCACTCCAAACTAAAACCACCTCTGAGAAACATGTACTCAAAGCTAAGTTTAAATCGTATCTTGATGACTTGAGGGACCATGATAGCAAAATTCAAGCCTTGATATGGCAAGAGGAAGAAAGTAGTGATAAACTTACAGTGGAATTGGCGAATTGTGAATCTTATATTGATAAACTCAATGAAATGTTAGCCTTCCTTGAAGATACTGTCTCTTTCACTTCTAGTACCTTAGATGCTGCAAGGAGTTTGCTTAAGAGTCCTACTGCTCCCCTTCCTACTTTCAGTAGCACTGAAGGGGAAAATATAAACAAATTCTTAACAGAATTTGAGGATACCACAGGCTCCTTTCAGCTTAAGGATAGGGATAAGTTGTTGTTGTTAAAGCAACAAGTTTCGGGGCGTGCTTCCGTTTTGTTGAGTTCACTTGAAGTGGATAAACAACTTATAATGATGCCAAGGAACTTTTGTTAGCAGCTTTGGCTTCTGGTTCGCTGCTGATATTCAATACTATTAAACAAATAGCAGAGATGAGATTAACGTACAGCACAGATCCATTTTCCTATATTAGTCAGATGAAAAACTGTATTGAATCTGTTAAGTTGCAAAAAATTGAAACTAATGACTTTTTGAATTATTTCTTTTGGCAAGGTTTGAATGATACTTTCAAAAATCAGTTGACTATCATAACAAATAAGACCAGACCTTCATTGGATGAAATAAAGGATAAATTTTTTGAGGCAGCAGAACGATATTCATTAGCTACCCAGAATTTCCATTCAAAGAATCATTCTAAAGGTTTTAATATCAAATCTTCAACAACAAATTTGGCTACTAATGTCAATTTTAGCAAGACTAACGGGCCTTCAGTTAAGTGTACTTTATGTGCTTTAGACAAGGAAAGAGACTCTTCTCATCCTATCTATAAGTGTAAGTATTATGATAGTCCAAAGGCCAAAGTTGACAAATTGAAGGAAATTGGAGGATGTTTAAAGTGCGCTAAAGCCAATCATTCCACCGAATCTTGTAATTTTGTTTTTCGAAAGAAATGTTTTCATTGTGGAAAATGGCATTTTACCTATGTGTATAAATGGAAATGAAGAAAGGAGTTTACTGGGTGCCACCAATAAAATCGAAGCAACCCCTGTTACCTCTGAGTCAAAAAGTGTCCAAAAAAGGGAAAAACTGTAAATCTGCTCCCAAAGAGGAGGTTTCTAGTGGCATGATTCTATCAGTAGGTGCTTTACGGACTACCAGTACAGAGTCAATTTTGCCTACTTTTACTTGTTACCTAAGTAACCGGGTCGAGATTAGGTGTCTTGTAGACAGTGGTTGCCAGACTAATTTTATTACGGAAGCTGTAGCCAATACTAGTAATCTCAAGGTGTTAAAAGAAAGGGTACATTTGACTGTTAACGGTTTTAACTCGAGTAAGCAGTATGTAACTAAGCTTGTGGAAGTAGAGGTAGAGATAGGTAAGGAAAGGTTCAAGATTGAAGCACTTTGTGTACCATCTATTGATATAAATTTGAAACTTCCACAGCTTTCTAGGATTACAACTGCGTTTATTGAGAAGGGCTATGTCTTGGCAGACAATCAATTGTTAAACCATCAGGAGGAGATCAATAACATTGATTTCATATTAGGTACAAATTCTATGTATTGTCTTTTAAGCTCAATGGTAAATTTTGGTCAGCCGATTCCCTCTGTCTATAGTCAATGTGCTCTAGGGGTTATGCTATTGGGTAATCTGCAGAACACTATTTCTAATTTGAAATACTTACCTGATTTAAATTATGCCTCATACAATGGTAATAATTCGGACATTTCTACTTATTTGTCTGTAGAGTCTTCTGTTGTCTATGTAGGCTTTGTTTCAACCATCTTGTGTGATGATTCAAACTTTATGGAAGAGGAGGTAACTCTTGATGTTGAATCAAATTTTGCAGTGTTGAAAGATGATGGAAGTATTTCGGAGACTGAATTGAATAAAGCTGCAAACGAAGTTCTCATGAAATATGATGAGAAGAAGGTATTAAACTATGACCAATTAGAATTCGAAAACTGCTCTTCAGAGGTCAATGATCAACTTGTTAGATTTGCTTTGAATCATTCTGTTCGTACTGAAAAGGGCAGGATATCCATGCCTCTTTTATGGAACAGTAAAGTATCTCATCTTCTTGGTAGGAATTACAATCTTGCTAAAGCTGTGCTAAAATCTAACTTAAAAAAGTTAAGAAAGAATGAGCTTCATTTACATTTGATGGATGATGCCATTAAAGAACAAGAACAACTTGGTATAATACAGAGGATTCCAAATTTGGATCAGTATATGGAGGAACATCCTGAGCATAGTTTCTTACCGCACATGGGTGTGTTTAAACTAAACAGGGAGACCACTAAGTGTAGAGTAGTTTTTCTCTCGAATACTTGTGAAAAAGATTTGTCTAAGCCAGCTACTGTTAGTCATAATCAGAGTTTACATTCTGGACCTTGTTTAAACCAAAAGATTGCTTCAGCTCTTTTACACCTGAGATTTGGGTCTAAGCTTCTATGCTTTGACATCCGGAAAGCTTTTAACCAAATAGAGCTGAATCCCTCTGATCAGAATAAATTACTATTTCTTTGGTATCGTAATGTAAAGAAAGGAGATTTTTCTCTTGAGGGGTATAAGAATGTGCGATTGAGTTTTGGATTACGATGTTCACCAACAATTTTGATGTTGAGTTTATACAAGATTTTGGTCCTGGATACTGAAGGGAATTCTGAGGAGGTTTTATGTTTGAAAAGGTTGATTTATCAATTATTTTATATGGATAATGGTGCTTTCACTTGTAGTGATTCATCAACTTTGAAATGGGCTTATCAGTTATTGCCATCTATTTTTGAGCCCTATAAGATGGAATTACAACAAATTGTTACTAATGATAGTTCACTTCAGGAGGATATTGATGCTGGTCTTGAAAACAAAACTGACAGTAAAGTTAAACTTTTAGGCTTGCAGTGGCATAGGCAAGATGATATATTGTCAACTAGACCTATTGCTCTTGAGGGATCAGCCAATAAAAAACGTTTAATTCTCAGGTCGATAGCCTCTAATTTTGTTTTATATAATTTCAATGGACCAGTTTTTAACAGATCTAGAGTTTTTATGCATGGCTTACAGTGTGACAAATCACTTGGATGGGATGATCCATTGTCACAAGAGCGAATGAAAGAGTGGAACTGTATTTCAAGACAAGGTAATGCAACTCCAGAAATTATGGTAGAACAGTTTGTAGGGGAAAGAGATGCATCTTATAGGATACTAGCTTGTGTTGATGCAAGTAGTCTCATGTATGGAGCCGTACTTTATATTGAGAATATAGATACAGGTAAGGTTAGTTTTGTATTGGCCAAAAACAGAATTGTGAACACAAATTTGAAGACTAAATCAATCCCCTCCCTGGAGTTGCAGGCTATTAGTTTAGGTACAGAGATGCTTATGGAACTTTATAAAGAACTGTCTGGTCCTGCATGTGTCATTCCCATTAATATTAAAGCACTGACTTTGTATTCTGATAGTTTGGTAGCGTTAACTTGGGTAAATTCCTATGCTAGTAAACTTGACAAAATGCAGGGAAAATCCAATTTTATATTGAATAGGTTACATCGTATAAATCAGCTTTGTGAAATCTTCCCTGTGAACTTTACCTTCACAAGTGGGCAGAATAATCCTGGGGATTGCAAAACTAGATGTTTATCATACAAACAACTCAAGAAACCTAACTATTTCTCAGGACCACAAATTCAGTCAAGTGATGTAGCAATAAGTCAAAATGTACTGAGTTTCACCATCCCGAATCCTTTATTCAAGATCAATGATGATAATGTTGAAAGCAAAGACGTTGGTAGTTATAATATACAGTGCAATAAACTTTCCATATCATCTGAATATCTAGTTTCTCCAAACAGATATTCTGACTTTCGCCATTTATTGGCTGTAATTGCTAGGGTTCTGAGATGTTGGAATAAGTGGAAGGCTCGCACAAAGTTGAACAGACCAACTTGTAAGGATTTGATGGTTATTGAATCTGGGTATTACAAAGAGGCTGTTATGCACATAATTTTGAAAGATCAGCTTGTCTATTTCCCTGAAGTCTTTGATTATTTTAGGTCTGATTTGAAAAGGGTCAAGAACATACCCAATCTTGTCAGTCAGCTTAATGTTTATCCTGATCAGGTTGGAATTCTGAGGGTGAGAAGCAAATGTGATCGGTGGAAAGAGGGTGAAAGATGCTATTTCCCTATTCTTTTGCACAAGCATAGTGAGTTAACAAAGTTGATAATTCTTGATTTGCATGTAAGGCTGAAACATGCTGGATGTTATTCACTTTTAGCAGAGCTGCGGAAAGAGTTTTGGATAACTCACTATTTCTCAGTTGTTAAAAATGTCCTTAAGGATTGTGTTACGTGCAAAAGGTATAATGGTCGTTCTGTGAAACTGAATCAGTCCCCATATCGTGATGTTAGATTGCATCCTTCTGAGATTCCTTTTGGGTATGTGTACATAGATTACTTTGGTCCTTATACTGTTAAACAGGAACATAGAAAGCTAAAAGTGTGGGTTCTTTGCCTTACCTGTATGTTTACTCGAGCAGTCAATTTGAAGATTTGCGTGGATATGTCTGTTAAAGAATTCCTTCGTTCTTTTATGCTTCACACGTTTGATTATGGATTGCCACAGTTTTGTGTAAGTGACTTAGGCACACAGATAGTAGCAGGAGGTAACATCATAATGGATTTTCTTAGAGATCCTGAAACCCAGATGCATTTTGATGAGGCTGGTGTACAATCGATAAAATTTGATCGGTATTTTAAAGGCTGCAGTCAGATGGGTTCTTTGGTAGAGATATGTATAAAGATGGTCAAACATTTGATAAATAAGTCCATTGGTACAAATGTTCTAGAATTTAGAGATTTTGAGTTTGTTGTTAGTCAAACTTGTCACTTGGTGAATAAGCTACCAATTGCTTTTAAAGAGGCATTAAGGGATTCGAGGAACGAGCCTGTTCCTCACCCTATCACTCCGGAAAGGCTTATTCATGGCTATGATCTCTTATCCATCAATGTCATTCCTGATCTACAGCCTGATCCTGAGATTGATCTTGAATACATTCTTGGTACCACCCCGTCAGAAAGGATAAAGAATAATTATCAAAAACTAAATGCAATCAGAAAAAATCTCATAGACAATTATCATTCGGAGTTTTTAGCTACCCTAATAAAACAGGCAGTTGATAAGAAGGACCGATATCGTCCTTGTCATCATCAGCATCTTAATGTAGGTGATATTGTTTTAATCAAAGAGACTCATGTAAAACCCCTTAACTGTCCTATGGGAAAAATTACAGAGGTAATTAAGAATACAAGTGGTGAGGTGACTAATGCTATCGTTTTGAAAGGTAAAACAAATGAGCTGGTGAAAAGGCATATAACCAGTCTCATCCCTCTTTTAAAACCCGATATTGCTGAAGAGATCAATCCTTCAGTTAATGAGGAAATAGATGCCAAACCTAAATTTAGAGGAAGGTCAAGGAGAAGGGCAGCAGTCGAGTCAGAGAAAAGGACTAGGCATGTGCTCCAAGACTGAGATTGTTTGATAACTTTGTAAATATGTAATTGTAAATATTCATGTTTTCATTTTAAATTCAACTTTTTACATGTTTTGTAAAAAGACTGAATCCCTTTCATGGAGTGTTGAAAATGATGTAAAATTATTACATCACTTATGTTTTTCTTCTATTTATCATTGTTCTTATATAATGCGTTCTTAAAGGTTTAATATTTGGTTTAATTATTGTTAATTTGAATAATGTAATCATTAGTATAATTTAGTAAATTTAATTGAGTTTTTCTATGTTTACTTCGAGCTTATAAAGGGAATATGTAATTATATTTTCGTTGTGACGGTAAACACCTTTTAAGTCTCGAAGGTATAACAACTGTTAACGAGCAGTTACTACTGTTTGTTTCTTTGTTTTCCGAGGAAAGGAAACGCTGAGCAGCTGAGACAGTCGTAGTGGAGTCCGTTTGGAAAATTCGTACCAGTCAGTTAGTTGGTTTGGTTGGTGGAATCAACATAGAGCCGGTTGCTTTTCTTTCAAGCTCGACGGTTATATTAATAATGGACGGCTAATTACAACGAACTGTGCCCAAATCACCACTCCTGCTCAAGTCTTGCCAGCAACGAAGACATGTCTCTTACCATCTTAGACACAGGATATACTTCATTTATTGCCGAACTTCCGAGGTGCCGATAAGGCTTTAAGGTAGGTCACAACGAAATGATGGGTGTCTATTTCTAAAGTGATCCTAGCCTTCTTATCATTTCACCAATGGAAATGATGGCACACTTATTTGCAAACTTGCTTAATAGTCCTGAATTTAATCGTTATATTTACTGATTCATATTAACATATCTTATTAAACTAAATATATACCTATTGAAGCATAAAAAACTACATAATAATTTGTAAGTAATTTGTTTTATCTCCGGATACTATTCGTTTATTTTAACATCTCGAAAAACTAATTTCTAGGATCAGCTTCATGGAAGTAATGTTCCTATATATAAATATAAGTTTTTGAAGGATCCTTTAACTCTAATTCTTTATTTTATTTTTCGAGATGTGTTTATGCTAATTTAGGTTTTTGCAGTTGTTACCCCCTTGTCGTTACTATTTAAGTTTATTATTATTAGGGGGTAATAGAATGTTTGTTTGTTTTTCTTCAGGGCTCTCTTGAAGTTGCGGGAAATTGGGAAGGACCGAAACTTTCACCCCCTTGTCGTTACCCTTTGAC
>NC_090731.1:69421952-69436952 GCF_036898095.1 Palaemon carinicauda | reverse complement strand
AGTACCTCAACGGGTGGCTGGTGCCATGGCCAACCTAGTACTTGTTTCGATACTATGAATTTCGTCAATACCAACTTCAATATTTTGATCAGCATGACCTAAAAGTATATGATCAATTATGTAGGTTGAAAAACTAAGTAAGATTGATTAAACCAGAGATAACCCATAGACAATTAATATAATTACTGAATCTTATTTCGTATCTTTCTAAAACAATGAATGTTCCGCAAAATTAAAATTAAAATTCTCTTCTGTTCTCTTCCTTTTTGTTATATACAATTTTATTCTATTCCTCGATATATGAACTTAAATGTTTACATCCAACTTATGAATAATTAGAAGAGAAGTTCCAACGTTACATCAAGTATGAGTAATATATAACGTTTATTTTTTTTTTCTATTTCCCTTACTTCTAAACCTTTCAGATAAGATTAATCTATGCGAGTCTTTGGAAAAAAGAAGTTATAAGTTAAAGATCCCTTTATCCTACAGTATTGTCAACTTCAGCCTAACATCCTCCCTCCTGACTTAATCGTAGTAGGCCTAAATCCCAAGTATCTAATATTTATTTTACTTATTCTATAACCGAACTTATACTTTCATGCATAGCTATCCTGCCCCGGCCTTTCTTACTAATCACCATAACTTCAGTCTTATCCGCATTGACTCTCAATCTACCCCTCTCCAAAGCCTCTTGACACTCTACAACACTTTTCTGTAAGTCTATTATAACAATAGACAATACATTTTCTGGACAGAAAATGGAAAGGTAATAAGGATGGTTTACGTTTTTGCTGTTGCGTGTCTCCAAGTAAAAAAAAATTGGAATCCTGACCTATTTTTTCTCTTATGTTAATCCTTAACTGATTTATCTTTTCATGTTGGGCTTAAAATGAATGAGTATTTTTAAGAACTCTGTTAGCGCAATATATTGCCTTTGAACTTGACTTTTAAGGTATTTTATGTAGGTTCATCTTATAGACAGTAATCGATTTCTGACTGTAAATGAAAAAAAAAAAGTAGGTTTGGGAAAATATTTTCACTTAAATTTTAAATATATGAAATAACAAGAGCGAAGTAGTAAGAGTTATTTTTTAGGTCAATACACAGGATTAGGCAGCTTTTAGTTATCTGAAGTAATTTTGATTCAATGTGATTCATTTGTAGCAGGTGGTAATGTAATATGATTTTAAGGCTTAAATTTTTACTGATATCTTGGGACCACCAAGCGGTTAACACCCAGCTGATATAAGAGTTTTTGAGGAAAATAAAAAATTCAGTAGAATCACTTGTTTGCAAAGATAAGTAAAATACTTAGAGTTTCCTTAGTTGAATGCGATCTGCCAAAAAGAAAAAAAAAATGGTTACGAGGAAAATAAAAAAATGTAATAGATTATTTAATTGCAAATATTAGTGAATAATTATATTTTCCTTAATTAGATGCGATCTGCAAAAAAGAAAAAAAAAGATAAAAAAATAGGTTTAGGAAGTTAATGGATTTAGACTTGAATCACTATTTCATTCTCTTGATGCAATAACAAGATATACCCAGAGATCGGCGTCAATGATCTTCGATGTCAGAATGCCAGAAAACTTTAAATCAATCAATCAATCAATGTACCCAAAGACTTTTAAAACACCATATGAATAATTCAATCCTTCGTAATGGAAAATTAAGTATTTAATTCAATCTTTTCCAGTATAAAAACGATGTCCCTTTCCTGTTTCACTTCATTAACGTAATTGTATTTTTCTTTAATTGCTCGAATTATGTGTAATATAATTAGGATGAAGAAGTAATTACTATTACTGGGAACTAATGAATCTCATTTTTCATTTTCTTCCTTTCTGTTGAATATATAATTTGGTTATTTATTCCATATTAGCTCACTTGAGATCCCTCACCCCCTTCCTCTCCTTCAACATATCCATCATTTTTTTTCATTTCATTGATTCAAAATTAATCATCATTAACTATATTCAATCTTTATTTTTATCTTTTTTTTATTTTTCTTTTTTTTTACTGCAGCTCATATATAGTACACTGACTCGCTGGGTGCCCTTTTATCTCTGGAAAGTTTCCTAATATCTGATTGCTTGGCCAAAATAATTCTAACCAATCAGCTATTAGGAAACTTTTTCGAGCTAAGAGGGTCCTTGCGAGGTCATTAGCAAATGCTCCTCATTAAAAAAATGAATATAACACATAGATATGTTTTTTGATGTCTCTCTTTATTTTTGCATCTCATTGTTCTTTTTATTTAGCACAAAGATTCACAACCTTCCTCCAATGGAAAATCTTTGAAAACGTATTCACCAGCATTCTTGATACGTTAGACTTTTAACTATCTTTACGTATTAAACAACATTTATTTATTCTTGATATTGACGATGAACTATCCCTGATTATAGATGTTCTTTTCTGAAATATTTAATTCAAATCACTGATTTAGTTTTATTCACGATTACATTTAATTTATCGTTTTGGTACGCTGTTAAAAATTTGCTTAATAGAAAATGAAACAGATTTTTAGTGCTTCAAAAATGGTTATATTGACGTAAAACAGTGATATTGCGGTCACCAACTCCTAAAAGATAATAACAAAGTAGGGTAAAATTATGGTCGTTTTTATTTTACTGAATTACGATTGAAACAAGTAAATTTTTACGGAGAATTTCCGGTTTTTTCTTACAGTGTTTATTCAAGTTTTTGTTCCAAGCTTGTTGATTTATGATAATTCAATCCTGTTTTCCTTCTCCTGCTCTCTTATCCATCAAAGTATTAAAACGTTCATGGTTATATATTATAAAAAATTCATATATAGATTAAAAATCGAAAAAGAAAAAAGAATTCAGATCAGGTGTTGTCCAAGAATCCTTTCACTCATACTTTAGTCCTTAACCTGTAAACGATGCTTGGTACCGATATATGTTTTGATTCATTTGCCACTTTGTATACAGTAATGCCCATGTTTACAGACTAATTAGATACATATTTAGATATATAGATAGATAGATACATGGATAGATAGAAAGAAAGATATATACATATTCCAAAATATTCTGTCTGATTTCCCTCAAATGTATTTTACGTATTTTCCTTATCTATTGTTTTATTTTCATACTTGTTTTTCATATATTTATTCATTATTGGATCAGAATATTTCACATAAGACTTTTTCTATATTTGATGTAAATAACAATGTTCTATTAAAGCTTTAGTATTCCTTTACTCTCTCTCTCTCTCTCTCTCTCTCTCTCTCTCTCTCTCTCTTTATATATACATATATATATATATGTATATATATATATATATATATACACACATATATATATATATATATATGTATATATATACATACATACATACATACAAACATTCATATATATATATATATATATATACAGTATATATATATATATATATACACATACATATACATATATATATATATATATATATACATATATATATATATACATACATACATACATACATATATATATATATATATATACTTCATTGTATAATGTCCAGTTTCGTGTGATCAATAACACATGTCCGCTCCAAAGTACATTGAGCTTTCATCATATATCAATTCTATTTCATATAGTTACCGGCGGTTTGAAGTTCTAGATACAATTTTATATTATTTGAGTGTTGACTTAGTTGAGCTTCTGCTTAACAGTTAGAATTATTTTTTTAATATAAAGGTAAATATTTTAGGAATTATTCTTCTCTTACATGTTGTCATTTTAAGATATTTATGTTGAAATATTATAACTAATTTTAGATAACCTATTGTACATGTTTCCAAAATATTCAAATATTATAAACCATTTCGGATAACCTTTTGTACATGAGATTTTTAACACATATATGTTTCCAAATTTTAAAAATAATTTTCGATAATGTTTTGTACATGATATAATTTTTATCACATTTTTGTTACTAAATTTTAGAAATAATTTTCGATAGTCGTCTACATGATATCATTTCAAGAGATTTTTGTTCTCAAATTATAAGAATATTAAAACCCAATTTCGATAATCATTTGTAATTATAATTTTAAGACATTTGTGTTTCAAATACATTAGAAGCTATTTCGATAACCTTTTGTAAATGACATAATTTTTAACACATGTTTCCGAGATTTTGAAAGCATATTCGAAAATCTTTTGTAAGCTATATAATTTTTAAGATATTTATGTTTCCAAAGTATTGGAATTTTTTTGTAATAATGTTTTGTATTTTTGCAAGTTTCTGTCTATTTTTTAAGATATTTATGTTTCCGAAATATTAGATTTTATTTATTATAATCTTTTGTATTTTATGCAAGTTTCTGCCCATTTCCTCTCTCAACGAACAGAAAAAACTCTTACTGTCGCCTAAACTCTGCCAAAGCCAAAATCTCTTTTCGGAGTTATATCAAAACGAATAGAGGCGAGAGAAGACTCAGCCAAATTGAATTCAGACCCACTTAGACCACATTACGTTCCAATAATGTAAAACAATGTAATGAAAGCTCTCTCTCTCTCTCTCTCTCTCTCTCTCTCTCTCTCTCTCTCAATGTCTATTCCAACATTTTCTCTCCCTCCCTTGGGGAATGTTTATTCTAACCTGTTTCCATATCAGGATGACTCTCTCTCTCTCTCTCTCTCTCTCTCTCTCTCTCTGAATGTCTATTCCAGCTTTTGTTTCTAAATAAGAATCTCTCTCTCTCTCTCTCTCTCTCTCTCTCTCTCTCTCTCTCTCTTTTTACTCATTTTTATTCTCTAAAACTCACTCTAAAGGAATTTTCTTGTCTTGGGAGATATTTTTCATCTAAAATTCCTGGAAGTATTTCTCGTCCGTTCTGGCAACCCGATAACGTGAGATATTTGCGACTATCCGAGAGTGTGTGCTTGTTGTGTTGCAATAGGAGCTAGACATTACTGGTAATGGTCCTTTATCCATGGCGGGATATCCAACTTTTATTCTGTTTTTCCCCCGTTCTAATATCTGATACGTTAGAGTTTCGTTAGATAGTATTACAGTTAATTGTATTCATTCTTTTTATTTTATTTATTTATGTTTTTTTTTAAATCTATGTGAAGATGGCAGGTTCATCCTTGCCATGATCCTTGGACATGGTGTGTCGTACAAAGCTAGTTGGATTCTTAAATTTATATCAAAATCAGGTTTTTTTAATGGTATTTAACTTTTCTGGTTTTAAATTAACATTTTTCTAATCTTTATCTATAATAAACGATATCGTTGTCAATGACCTTCGATGTCAGGATGCCAGATTACTTCAAATCATTCATTCATTAATTATTCTTACTTGAATTGGACGTTTCATCCATTTTTAATGTCAAGATGCCAGGTACTGGCTCTTTGAGTAATCTGTTAATTTTATGATTTGCTTTAAACAAAAAATAATATGATTTCGTATCAAGTTACATTGAATAATTTCCTTTCTGATATGACGTTTATATTGTAAGCGTTTCTTTAAATAAATGAACCATCCATTAATGGTTGCTCTTGATAAAATTTGTTGGTGAATGCGTAAACTAAATACCCATTATATTTGGAACCTGCATCAATTATCACAGAGGTACCCTTCAATTACATTCTATTAAAAGGCATCTCCGTGGATTCATGATTAGACTGTATTCAGGAAGTCTAGCGTATATAAACGAAACTACAGTTGGCGCAAAGATTCCGGGTGAAATAAGCTCCACCCCCCTGATGACGTCATAGTCAATCACATTGTCTCCCACATTATCAGCGATCACAATACATCCCCTTACAAATTTCATACTATACTAACTCACTATCACTTCAAGGGGATGCGTCATCAATAGTGAATCATCGAGGTTCCAATCTGACTTCTTTGGGAAACTTGTTTCTTATCTCAAGTAGTCTTGGACTACTCCAAACTGGGTCTTTGTTTTCAACACTTCAGAGTGTTTATACATTCTATTAGAAGACATCATCCTGGACATAATACACTGATAATACTGGTCATATATTCAACTAACATTCATACTATTCACTTCATTTTCAGGCATATATTCTTTATTCATACGCATTGCATGAGCAGCAGATACCAGGTCTCTTATAGAGGTTGCATCATGTCCGGGTTCGTCCGGTTTCAAATCGTTGGCCTCTGAATAGAATTTAGGACATCAGCTTCATGATTACTACAGTCAACGAAGAGATCCAGGCAAAATAAGCCCCACCCACTGATGACGTCATAGCCAATCATGTCCTGTGCATTAACAGCAGTCACAAAACATCCCTTTAAGTGATTATAAGTTAATATAATTTTAAATTTGCATGGGGATATATTGTGATTGCTGCTAACGTGGGAGACAACGTGTTTAGCGATGACATCATCAGGGGGGTGTGGCTTATTTCACCCTGAATCTCTGTGGTGACTGTAGAAGACGTGTAACCGCAGTCATATTTGTTATAGAATTCTAACTTGTAAAACGTTCAAGGTGCTGCTGCCTTCTGCGGTTTGGAGATCTGTATATTAATAATATAAATAATAGCCTTTGCTTCAAAGAAAATAAATCTTGGTAGGTTATTGACTTGTTGACTGCTACTGAACATCAAAAGTCAAAACTTACAGCAAATGTTTTTATGTGTTTATGTATGGATTCATGAGGGGGAGAAGGATTGTATTTGCCATTTTTATGGATTCATGAAGGGGAAAAGGGACTGTGGATGCCCTCTTTATAGTAATGCAAATATAGAAAAAGAGGCTACATCGACAAAAGAAGCTCATCTATGCTTTAGTAGATATAAAGGAGGCTTATAACAATATCAAAAGAAGTGATGATGTGGTGCTAGAGGAAGAGGAAAGTCTTAGAGAAGTTGGTCAGAATTGTTGAGATGATGTAGAAAAGAACAAGAACAAAAGTAATTATAACTGTTGGGGAAACAGGAACATTTGAAGCCCTGTTTTTATTTAAGCTAGTCATGTATATGTTGAATGAAGAGATGAAAACTGAAATGTTATGGGAGTTGTTATCTGCAGATGAAAACCAAGCCTGTCCACCAGAAAACCAAGCCTGTCCACCATCTCTGTTTCAGATGGGCAGCCACAGAACTGGAACCAAGTCGCACTTGATGCCATGCATGGAAAACCCTGTTCCAGTGAAAGAGAGTTAATTTGGTGATTACCCCTGAAAATGAGGAAGACTTATAGGGAAAGGTTGTACAGTGGTGGCTTGAGAGTAAATGGGGATATGACTGAGGATATTATTATTATTATTATTATTATTATTATTATTATTATTATTATTATTATTATTATTATTATTATTATTATTATTATTACTTGCTATGCTACAACCCTAGTTGCAAAAGCAGGATGCTATAAGCCCAGGGGCTCCAACAGGGAAAAAAGCCCAGTGAGGAAAAGGAAAAAGGAAAAATAAAATATTTTAAGAAGAGTGACAGCATTAAAATTGATATCTCCTATATAAACTATATAAACTTTAACTAAATAACAGGGAGAGAATTTAGATAGAATAGTCAGCCCGAGTGTACCCTCAAGCAAGAGAACTCTAACCCAAGACAGTGAGGAAGGTTAGGACAGGATAACAATACATGAAAGTGGAGGCTCAGGTATAAAACAGGTATAGCAATTTAGATACTTTGGATCTACTACAAGTCAGGAGGTAGGATGTGAAGGTGAAGTTGAGAATAGGATGGAAGCAATATTGAAGACGTGTAGGCAGGTAGTGCCATTGGTATATGATATGAAAATGCCAGTGAAGCTGAAAGTTAAGAAAACTTATATGGATTAAAAGCGGTTGCTCTAAGACGAAAAGAGTAAGTGAAGCTTGAGAGAAATTATAAAGAGGTAAAGTGATGCAAAACACACTGACATGAACATTCTAAAAGATAACTAAGTATGTCTTTAAGAAAACAATGTCCAGGTAAAAATCCGGAAAATAAAAATTGTCTTTCAACTGTAGAGAGATGAGTATGTATAATTCATAAATAACCTTTAAAACGTAATAGGTTTTTATTTTCATGATTTATTGGCTAATTTAATGTACTATATTTTCACACTTTGTAGCATAGGTTATATAATATTTAGCCAAATACCATGCTAAAATATTTCCAAAATCTGATTACCTGTTGGGAGTTTGGTTGAATTAATCTCTAGGCTGGTGAAATTTACAGTGAAACCATAATCAAGTCAGAAATATTATTTTATGTGTATGCACCAGCATACAACATTTTTTTTTTCGTTTCAAAAGCCTGGCACATATATATTCAAAACGAACGGACAGAACTATGAATTATTTCTCTGGAATAATTCTTAAGAGATTATACTGCATATCAATGTTTGGGCATCCATGGACGAACTACTGTTCATTTTGCTTTAATCGACAACATTCAAAAGCGATATAATAAAGTCGAGCAAAATAACATAACGAAGGAAAGGAATGAGTCATTGAAATACTTCGTTAAATTCCCAGTTACCATTCAGTTTCGTAAACCTTCTTTTAACTTCGTCAACGAAGTTGGAAGGTGGTTTTGTTTTACTACTTGTTTGTGTGTTTGTTTGTAAACTGCTTCCTGGCCATAATTTTAATAGTAGAGTAATGAAACGTGCAGGGATTAACTGTTATATAAAAAGCAGGAAATTATTAAATTTCGGAAAATCAAGGTCAAAGGTCAAGGTCACGGTCAAGCAAAATTTCCAATTCACGTAATCAGCCATAAGTCTTGACATCGTTGTCACAGACATCAAATTTGGTTCATATTTGAGCAGTGGAAATCCACGCCAATGAATACATGTTTAAGGTCGAATGTCAATTTCAAGATCGAGCAATAGGTCGAGAAATAAGCTTCTGCGGTGGAGGTCTGCACTCTACTGAGTGCCCCTCAAGTTGTTTTTTTTTTTCATGAAATTAGGCTATTTAAGTAAATAGTAATCGCCTATCATGTAGAGCCATTTTAAAAGGTATCCTTGTCCATAAATATCTTAGTGACCACGACCTGTCAAAAATTACAGTTATTATTAACATAGATATGCACATAAATGTACCCTACCCCGCTCACAGCGGTTTGACTGCTACCTTTCCCCCTACCCGAGGGATGGGGAGAGCTAAAAGTGACCAAAAAGATATATATATATATATATATATATATACATATATATATATATATATATATATATCCATGTTGTCTGACAAGAATATTTCGCAGTTTTTATTAAGAAGAGCTAGGTCCTATGGGATTTTGTTATATATTTAATGTTATGTTTTCTTTTAATGTTCCCAGAGAAGATAAGAGATATATTACTTGGGTTTCTAAAGAAAAATAATAAGAACAAAGTTTCGCTGATGAGCTTCCAGTACATCAGAAACTATATAAGTACAGCACAAGACTACGAGCTATTTACATCTTTTGATAATGCCTACCTTTCTCCAACTGAAGGAATAGATATGATATTGTTTTTACAAGGTATGATATTGTTAAAGTAAGAAAAACAAATCCGAATAAATCATCATATAAAAATAAACTAATAATCATATGTTTATAAATTCTTTCTGTTACAGCAGTATTTGCAAACAGTTAAATGCTAATACTGCCATAATTTAATTGATCCTATTTCCCCAAAATTTCTCGATCTTTATTCCACCACATATTGAGGTAACTAACATTTCCATCTTTTATTTTTAAGCTTAATCGTTATTCTATGTTCACATAGGTCATGCCTTTTCAATTTTACAGTCTCATACAACTTTTTTTTTTGGAAAATAAATCCTTTACACATCTTCATTAGTGAAATCCATTCTTTACTTTCCAGATAAATGTGTCTTTTTTATATGTAACTATTTCAATCTAGAAAAGCATTCTGAGAGTGCAGAACTCCGCCAAGGAAACCTATTTCTCGAAACCAACTTGTCTTTGCCAGAATTAATTTAGACCATAGGCATATTTGCAGTGTGTGTGACAACCATGTACAAACTTGCTATTACGGTTACGTTTAATTCGGTTGACCATTTGCCTGACCTTGATCTTGATGTTTAACCTAGGATATTCCAACTTGAATCACTTCCAAGTCTCAACATGAAAATTAACCCCTTATTGTTTCCCTATTCTATGAGTAAAATTGTACCAGGAAGTTATTCTGAAACAAACAGACAAGCGGACAATGTGCATGTGTACTTTCACTTGTGTGCGTTTGAACTTTATTTATGTACGTTGGATATGCTGTGGATGTACACCGCTCCTGTTCTCGTTCCACCAACAGTCTGTTTATTAACTGTTGTAAATTATCTAACTTATTTTCCAATTCTTGCGTTCAAAGTTCCTGTCTATATTCTTCATTGGAAACGCTATATCCCACTGCTCCTTCGTACTCATCTCCTGCTGCAGCAGCGTCTGCTATGTTAGTCCTTGTGTATCTAGGCTTCTTGAACTTTTATTTCACTGGCTAAAAGAACAACTTCACTCACAGCATACACAACAGACATATTTTTTACACCTGACACCAATATGACCTGTGCAGATGGATAATGAGACGTCGGCATTGGGGTTTTCTTCATTTATTACAAAAGGTTCGTTCGTAAGTACACAATACACAACTGGCCTCTCAGATGAGGGACTTATCAACTTGAGTGCTCACCGACAACTAACTACTGCCTTCGTTATCAAAATGCAGCCATTGCAAAACTAGCAGACACATAGGTTTTTGTGGAATACTCATGAATATTGAGTTCATTTACCTTGATATACAAGACATCTACATACACGAATTGGGACATTACTCCCCCTCCCCAGATTCTCACTCTGGGAGGAGGTATGCACTCGCCCTCACTAGTCAATGATATATGGAGGACACTCCAACCCGGAATAGGCATGGCATGTACTAAATAGAAATGCAACATATATATATATATATATATATACACACACACACATATATATATATATATATATATATATAATCAACACATCTTCCACCAAAAAATGAAAAATATGAAATATTGCATGTAAAAAAGTACACAAAACAATATAAATAATTTCACTCATTTCTTCTGAAGACCTCTGCAACCAAAACACAGAATACCCAAAGTGAAAAAGAATCATAACATCATGTCTACATAACCTCATCAATAACCTTAATCTGGTTGCGGGCAATACGGGCTTCTTGGGCGGGACAGGGCTAGGAATGGATATTCCTTCATCTCTCGATTTTACTTGTCCGGGTTTACGGCACAATTTCGCAACACAACTCACTACCACCGTTTCACTATTTATTTAAATCACTACAACACTTACACTTGTAACTTTCAACTGGTGACCACCAGCAGTTTTCCCGAGAAAATCATTCATCTTCCCGCCCTTCTCTTATAACATTAAGTATAAGGTATTCACATCTACACATTCTTTAACACTGCCTATCCCAAAGGCTGAGCTTTAATCCCAAAGCCACTTGCCATTTGGGAACCGCCCCGGCCCCAGCAACCATGAATCATATAAATGCATGAATAATACAGCATCTGCCTGACGGATCTCACTTGACCTATTTAACCTCTGATTGTTTTTAGGTTCACTCAACAATGTTATACGTATTTCCACACTCAGCAAAATTACCACAACATTTTACGTATAAATTTTCCATCAACTTAACACATTGTTATCATCACATTTATTCAAAACACGTCGAAAGAAGAAATAATGTTTGTTCAAACAACAACAACAGCAAAGAAAAAAAATTCTACTCATCAATTCGAGGGATGTCACGTATGCAGGGGTAAGGAGGAACACTTTTGAAAACTACCTCTTCAGGTACCACATGTATGTGTGCCTGATGATGTTCAGACACTGCACTATTAACAATGCTTTGTATCACAACTGTGTTAGACTTAACCATCTTTATTCAGTACGGACCCAAATACGCTGGCTCTAGTTTGTGTTTCCTAGGTTGTAATCGTTTCAAACACACAGGATCGCCCACAAATACTTTTACCGTTGCGGTTTTGAACCAATCATCATACTTTGAGCTGGGATTTTCATTAGCTCTTTTCAAAAACCTTTGAGTGGTATTCATTACTATCCTCAATAGATTTAATAAATATACATGGTATTGCTCAGTTGAATAATTTGGCAATTGTTGCGAATTAATGAGAACCGTATATGGTCATGTCCATACACTAAAAATAAAGGCGTGTCCCTGAGCGAAGCATTATATGCAATGTTCAAATCTAGCTCAGCTGTAGGAAGCATGGCGTGCCAATGAAGGGGGTCATCAGCCACTAAGTAACGCAAAATTCGCACTACTTCCCTATTATGCGACTCTACTAATCCATTTGCTGAAGACCTATATGCGGTCACTGAAAAGTGTTCAATTTTCATCAAGTCCGTGACTGATTTCACCACCTTATTCTTTAACTCAAGACCATTATCACTTATCAAAATTTTCGGGCAACCAAACCTAGCAATGAAAGAGCACAGCCCCTGGGCTACTGAATTTGCAGATTTCTCCAACATTACGTAAGTATGAGTGTACCGAGAAATGCATCCACAAATACACATATGTACTTATGTTGTGTTAACCCAGTAGGAAATGGTCCTACTACATCCATATACGCTCTATAAAATTTAATGGGAACAACCGGCCACTTTCTGGCATCCGGTACAGTGTTTTTATGTTCTTTGAAACAGTTACAAGCATGACAACCTTTTATATAATTCTCTGTAGATTTTTTCATTTCTAACCAAAAGAAGGATTCACGTGCTCTCCTTAATGTTCTATCAATCCCTAAATGCCCCGCATACGGACTTGCATGTACAATGTGGATGGTTCATTTAATTAAAGAGGGAGGAATAAATACCCGTGCACAAAATTCCCCTCCCATCTTCTCGTAAGCACAATATAAAACATCATTTTAAATAAAAAATTTCTCACGAGGCACATTCAGAAATGACGGATAACTTTCTGTTTCCCTTTAATCACTGCTTGCACTCTTTCCATCCATTCCTCTTTTTTTCTGTCCCTTTCAGACTTCTTTTATGTCCCAACCTCCCAAGTCAATCAAACCTGAATCATCAGGGTATTCATTCTGGACACCCATGGTCATGTCCTCGGTCATCCACATATTCCCTTCGCCGTTCGTATCTCTCTCTCTCCCTCTCTCTCTCTCTCTCGCTCTCTCCCGTCTACTGCATGTGCTTTGCGATAACTCTCATCCCGTTCGCTATATTTTTTATTATGATAGGGGTCTTCACTATTTTGGTTATGTTCTTCGTTCCTCTTTTGTGCCCTAGTTGTTACTCCTATTACTGCACCTCTAGAGAGAGTATCAGCTACCTTGTTTGCTTTACCTTCTATGTGGTGAAAACCCTTTATATTAAACTCTAACAATCTCTCAATCCATCTCGCTTGACGAGAGGCCAAATCATTTCTATAATGCAAATCACGTAAGGGGCAATGGTCACATTGCAACTCTTTCGACTGACCTAATAAAAAGAACCGATGCCTCTCTAGAACCCAAAGTATAGCCAAAGCCTCTCGATCGAATGTACTATAATTCTTTTTTGCCCCTTTTAATGCCAGGGAACCAAAACAAATGGGTCTCTCTCTGCATTTATCATCTCATTGAGAAACTACGCTACCAATAGCTACGCTACTCGCATCTGTTGTCACTAAAAACGGGCGATCAAATCTAGGATATGCGAGTAATTCATTGCTAGTTAAGACAGCTTTCGAATGGTTAAAGGCCTTTCTTCTTCCTCTCCCCAATTTATTACTTTTTGTTTCTTTAAAGCATCTAAGGGTCTCGCTATCTCTCCAAAATCTCTTATGAATTTATGGTAATACCCAGCGAGCCCAAGGAACCCAGCTACTTCCTTAGAGTTAAGTGGCCTGGGGAAATCTGTAATAGCCGCTACTTTACTGGAGTAGGGTTGGATACCTTCTGGGGTTATTAGGTGACTTAAAAATTCGACCAGTTTACAGATAAAGTTACCTTTTGACAAATTCATTTTCATACCATTACGTCGCAATGCTTCTAAAACTTTATGAATATTATTATTATGTTCTTCGGCCATTTTCCCTGTAATTATGATATCATCTAAATAAACAAGAACATTATGGCCAATTAAAGGCGACAAAACCGCCATCATTACTCAGGAAAAATGACTTGGAGAATTTTTAACACCGAAAGGAAGAAAGTTAAACTGAAATAATTGATCATTAGCTATAAATGCCATTTTACATTTACTATCTTCCTGAATGGGTATTTGATAGTATCCAGATTTTCAATCAACAGTTGTAAAATATTTGCTCTATCGTACTCTCACAAGTAATTCTTTGATCGAAGGCAAGGGGATTGCATTATCCTTAGTGACTGCATTCAATTTCCTAAAATCAACACACAATCTTACCGAGACATCCTTTATCCTAACAGCTACAATTGGAGAAGCCCAGGGGGATTCGCTCTCCTCAATTATCCCTTGTTCCCTTAGTTTATTAATATCCCTTTCTATCTCTCTCTGGAAATGAATGAGTACCTTATGAGGCTTTGACCTAATCGGCTCCGCCTGCCAGGTTTCAATGCTAAGGGGAAATAGATCAATCCTCTCGGGTGGCTCATCTCCAATTGCAATTACATCGGAATAATTATTGACAATGTCACTAACTACAGGCTGATATTCTGAGGGACATAATTTTCACACTTGCATAATCAAATTCTGAGTGCGTTTGTCTGTGCGGGCTGGAGTTGTGGCTCCCAACATCCCATTATAAGCAATTTCACATAACTCTAATTCACACACAGAATCCCTTCCTAAAACAACTCCTTTATTTGACAAATCAACTATCGTTATATCAGCTCTGTTCTCTTTAATTTCTGTCACGCCCTCTAATCTCATATGGGCTCAATTGTCATGGGGTTTAACAACTACCTTGGTTCCTTCTGCAAGAGGGCGACACTGGGTCACATATATGCTCGTAAGGGTCTGGGGGGAAAACACTTCTC
>NC_090731.1:69409452-69416952 GCF_036898095.1 Palaemon carinicauda | reverse complement strand
TTTATAAATCCAAAGAAATATATGAAGTCTTTAACTTTTCAATTTATCACATATAAGTAAAGTAAGGCGTCTTTTTGCACCTTTTTATTAGTGGTTTATTATATTATTCGTTGAGAGAGCAATTATGATAAAATCCTTCAATCTATTATGGTAATATACATTTGTATTGACACTGACAATAAATTCTGCTTTATTTTTAATAGAACTGATAATCAGAAACTGAATATCCTCAAAGGAAGACTAAAACAATAATATACTTCAAAATATCAACAGCGATTGAAACAAAATCCTCAAAATTTCAGGCATTGTCCGGATTATTTCCACGTGAAATGGACAAGTAATTGAACTAAATTTTATTATCCTCAATAACCCGATTAAATTCAGAATCCAGTCTGCTTCTGCTTCTCCAGTAATTCAGTGACAGAGTTGATACCAATATTTTTCAGTTTCAATAGAGAAATAATTAACTTTTCTGAATTAAAAAAAAATGTCTTATAGGTTTAATAAGTCAGTTTTTTTTATATTACATTATTAGAATTTTATTTCTTAGTAATACGGATATCAAAGAACATACATAATAAGTTTTCACAGAATTAGAATTTGTTTATTTTGTAAATTATTAAGAATAACACCATCAGCATATATTCATAATACGTATAGCATCAAATATACAATCATTTCAAGGAATCACAAAATTTAAATCTAAAATAAATAGAGAGAGAGAGAGAGAGAGAGAGAGAGAGAGAGAGAGAGAGAGAGAGAGAGAGAGAGAGAGAGAGAGAGATTCCACTCACAAGCAGCAAAAAATATATTCATGCTAAGTGTTTTAGAAGGGCAAAGTTATTATTATGTGATATGGACGTATTGCTCGTCCGTGACCTTGACCTTTAGCTTTCGAAAATTTAATCCGTTCCAGCTCTTTATATGACAGTTTAAAACCCCTCCAATATTTATTAATTTACGGTTAAAATTGATCTTTTGCTTGACCTTGAATTCGACCTTAACCTTCGACCTTATCATGTATTAAATGGCGTCGATTTTCATACACTCAAATATGAACCAAGTTTGAAGTCTCTGTGACAACGATGTCCAAACTTATGGGTGATTACGTGAGTTGGACATATTGCTTGACCGTGACTTTGACCTTTGCCCTTGACATTCCAGAATTTACCCATTTCTAGCTTTTTACATAATAGGTAAGCAATGCAAATTTCATTATTCTACGATTAAAATTGTCCTGGAAGGTGTTCACTAACAAGACACGCATAAGCATAGGGTAAAACATATCCTCTTTCCAACTTCGTTTGCGGAGGTAATGAAATCATACAACATATCTTGTTGTTTACAGTTAGTGTGTGTAGAAAATTATCTCTTTTGTGTCTTCTATTAATTTCGCTGAACTGGTAAAAATCGTATCTTTGCCGAGGATCTCTGGTAAAACGGGTTCCAAAATTTTCTAAACAGAAAAAAAAAATTCGTAGGTATATAATCCCGTTCTCTTCATTATTCTAAATAAAATTTTGCTTCTATCCTATGCGTCTTAAATGTTTCAATATCTCTCGGAGGTTTTTTTTTTATAGAAATAGAAGTGTAGCCAAATTTTCTCAACTTAAAATGCATTTTTCTTTTAAATCTAAAACGATGCTATTCAGAGGTATTGTGAATCATGAATAGAAAATGTGAAGTAAAATATTAGAAAACCTTTACGAATGATGAAAATAGTTTCTGTGAAAATTTGCATCTGTTAACAAAAATTGTGTGACTTTTGGCAAGACTGAACTCCGTTGATAATAATGGCAGAGAAAAGAAATTTTATGTTAATTTCAGACACTCAAATGAGAGAGAGAGAGAGAGAGAGAGAGAGAGAGAGAGAGAGAGAGAGAGAGAGAGAGAGAGAGAGAGAGAGAGAGAGAGAGAGAGAGAGATATTTTCAATTTTAGGTTTCATCTCCATAATATAGGCACTGCCTTATTGACGTCAAACCTTTTTGATGACATGTAACTGTTATAAAGGAGATGGACACGTGTGTTTTATTCACTTTTATCTCTTTTTCTCTCCACCCTAGCAACAATCCGTATCGTTGGTTAATAATTTGTTTCAAAATTTGTTGCTCGGGCAAACAGAAAAATTCCTGGGGTTATGGTGGCCTATTTGGTAACGTCCCTAACATTTGCCTGCCTGACTGGAATTCGAGTCCCGTTCAAACTCGTTGTTTCCTTTGGCGGCTGCAACCCCAGCATCCTTGCGAGCTAAGGTCGGGGGCTATGGAGGAGCCTGTAGGTCTACCTGCTGAGTCCTCAGCAGATATTGCCTGGCCTTCCCTGGTTCTAGCTTGGATGGAGAGGGGCCTTAGACGTTGATCATATGTATATATGGTCAGTCTCTAGGGCACTGTCCTGCTTGCTAGGGCAATGTTACTCTCCCTTGCCTCTGCCATTAATGAACGGTCTTTAAACCTTAGGAACACGCCTATCTTTCCCCAAATAGAAAATTGTTATTATAACTTTAACCAACACTGAAGAGTTCATAATACAATTCAGACTCATCATGTAGGCTGGATATTCTGATCCATCCTCGTAGCATGCTCATTTGCCTCTCCGGTTTCTAAACGAAAAGTAGCTAGGAGTCAGAGTATAGTGTTAGTAATATACACAAAGCTCTTTAAACACATGCAAAAGGAAAGGAGATATTGCTCCTGTTTCAACTGGCATTCATCACATATAGGGGTTATGGTTGTTTTGGCCTATTGATAACGTCTCTGTCTGGTGATCACCAGAGTGGGGTTCAAGACCGCTCAAAATCGTTAATTCCTTTAGTTTTGATAACGTCTCTGCCTGGTGATTGCCAAACTGGGGTTTGAGTCCCGCTCAAACTCGTTAATTCCTTTAGTTTTGGTAACGTCTCTCTCTGGTGATTGCCAAACTGGGGTTCAAGCCCCGCTCAAACTTGTTAGTTCCTTTAGTTTTGATAACACATCTGCCTGGGGATCACCAGACTGGGGTTCGAGCCCCTCTCAAACTCGTTAGTTCCTTTAGTTTTGATAATGCCTCTGCCTAGTGATCACCAGACTGGGGTTCGAGCCCCGCTCAAACTCGTTAGTTCCTTTAGTTTTGATAGCGCTTCTGCCTTGTGATAGCCCGACTGGGGTTCGAGCTCCGCTCAAACTTGCTAGTTCCTTTAGATTTGATAACGTCTCTGCCTGGTGATCGCCAAACTGGGTTTCCAGTCCCACTCAAACTCGTTAGTTCCATTAGTTTTGATAACGCCTTTGCCTGGTGATCGCCAGACTGGGGTTCGAGCCCCGCTCAAACTCGTTAGTTCCTTTAGTTTTGATAACGCATCTGACTGGGGATCGCCAGACTGGATTTCGAACCCCTCTCAAACTCGTTAGTTCTATTAGTTTTGATAACGCCTCTGCCTGGTGATCGCCAGACTGGGGTTCAAGCCCCGCTCAAACTCGTTAGTTTCTTTAGTTTTCATAACACTTCTGTCTTGTGATAGCCAGACTGGGGTTTGAGCCCCCACTCAAACTCGCTAGTTCTTTTAGTTTTGATAACGCCTCTGCCTGGTGATTGCCAAACTCGGGTTCGAGTCCCGCTCAAACTCGTTAGTTCATTTAGTCTCTGCAACCTCACCATCCTTGAGAGCTAAGGATGCGAGGTTTTTTTGAGCCTACAGGTCTACCTGCTGAGGTATCAGCAGCTTTTTGTTAACCCTCCCTGGTCCTAGCTTGGTTGAAGATGAGCCTTGGTCGTTGATCATATATATATATATATAATATATATATATATATATATATATATATATATATATATATATATATATATATATATATATATATATATATGTATATATATATATATATATATATATATATATATATTTATGGTCAGTCTCTAAGGCATTGTCCTGCTTGCTAGGGTAATGTCACTATCCCTTGCCTCTGCTACTCATGAGGGGCCTTTAAATTTTTAAACCTTTAAAACCTTGCCAGCTAAGACAGACTTATGAAAATGTAGAATACAATCATGCCAGTTTGCGTACTAAACTCATGGCCACGTAAATTCACCTTTGGATTCTTTTTGAGGTTGGAGCAGTTGGGATTCACATATCCACGAACTGGATGATAGTGATAATAGCTATTAGAATAGTGTTTTTATAGAGCCCGTAACATAACAGATATTATTGTATTAGAGCTCTATGTTTGGAAAGGTGGAACAACATATGAAAATTTCGATGGAAAATAGACCAGTAAAAATAATACAATAGGAGATATGTAATGTGTAGGGGACAGGGAGTTATCTGCTTAGATGCACTTAGGGTCAGGAATATAACTTGGTCTTAAAATAAAATCGCAGGGATTTTATCTTCCTTATCGTCATCTCCTACGCTCATCGACGCAAAAGGGCTTCAGTAAGATTTCACCAGAAGTCTCTATACTGAACTTTTAATTCAATCCTTCTCCATTCATCATCTTCCACTTCACGCTTCATAGTCTTCAGCCATGTAGGCCTGGGTCTTCCAACTGTTCTAGTGCCTTGTGGAGCTCAGTTGAAAACATGGTGAGCATTCCCAAACAATCTACATCGACTCCTCGTATTGATCTCCTCCACATATGGCACTTGAGTTATCTCGGTACTTTTCCCTGTTGGTGCCCTTGGGCTTATAGCATCCTGCTTTTCCAGCTAGGGTTGTAGCTTAGCTAATAATAATAATAATAATAATAATAATAATAATAATAATAATAATAATAATAATAAATAATATCAAATCCTGTCCTGCCATTTAACTCCCAATATTCTTCTGAGGGCTTTGTTCTCAAATCTACAAAATATGTTGAACATTGTTTCATTGTCATTGTCATACCATACACACGATTATGTCACTATTTCTCAAATGACTTTACATAATCGTAATACGTATGTATACTTGAACCTGACCCTGAGACCATGGACGCTGGATGCTGTAAAAATGAGGATTCTGATTCATACCAAATATTATTGGAAAGATGACTGACAGTGACCACATTTCAGTTGAACGCAATTTATTATAATTTGAACTTTCTATCGAATGGTCTTTATGAAAATATTTTGATTATTCAAAGGCAATTTCTCATTAATTATTCTCTTTGTAGATAAACTTGAGATTATGAATTTTTTTGTTGCAACAGGGTGCTCATAAAGCCCGTTTCACAAAATAACTATAAATAACAATCTCTAAAAAATTTGTAAAAATTAATAGCAATCGAAATAAAAAAAAAATCGACAAAATATTAAATCACAACATATAAATGGTTATTTTTTTTTATTTTTTTTAATTATTTGTGGTTCATGCCGTTACTTTTGGTTCATGCTATCAACATAAGTAAAAACAGACTATATTTTTTTGGTTGAATGAACTAAAATCAACTGTTACTGTATAAAGGGTTAAATCTTAATACAATAAAGGATCATCAAAGAAACTGTCACCAAATGGAATAAAACTACTAAAATAAGCATCATCATTGTTTATATTGGACCTATAGTCGCCACAGAGATTCCGGGTGAAATAGGCCCCGCCCCCTGATGACGTCATAGCCAATCATGTTGTCTCCCGCATAACAGCGGTCACAACACATCTTCTTAAAGTGATTTTAGGTTAGTATATGTTTTGTGACCGCATCTAGCATGGGAGACGACGTGATTGGTTATGACTTCATCAGTAGGTGCTGCTTATTTCACCCAGAATCTTTGCGGTGACTATAATATCAGAAAGATGGTCACGCGTGATAGTCTTCTTCAAACCACATTTGAAGAGATTGGATCTCGTGAGCTTTCATGTAGAATCTTGATTTGGAATCTTATACACAGTAGACTTTGAAAGCCATGTCTCTAACGATGATTATCTTATCAACTTTCGTGGACTCAGAGTAAAGGCTTCGTTTATGGATGCTACACTTTCAGCATTGATGCATAGTCCACCCAATATTGGGTTATTATTATTATTATTATTATTATTATTATTATTATTATTATTAGCTAAACTAAAACCCTTGTTGGAGAAGAAGAATGCTATGAGCCCAAGGGCTCCAACACGGAAAATAGCCCAGTGAGGAAAGGAAATAAGGAAATAAATAAACTATATGAGAAGTAATGAACAATAATATATTTAAATTTACTTACTGGCAATTATTCAATCATTCATGGTAACTAATAATCCCTTATAAGATAAAAATTACATATTATTAATATCATTATTATTGCTAGCTAAGCTATATCTGTAATAGGAAAAGCAAGATGCAATAATCCCAAGGGGTCCAACAGAGAAAAAGAGCCCAGTGAGGAAAGGAAACAAGAAAATAAACTATAAAAGAACTAATGAAAAATTGAAGTAAAGTATTTCTAGAACAGTGGCAATATTAAATCAGATCTTTCGTATATAAACTATAAACACTTCAAGAAAGAAGAGGAAGAGAAATAAGATAGAATAGTGTGTCCGAGTGTACACTCAAACAAGAGAACTTAGGAACTTCCCTTTTCAATCTTTTCTAATCAAGTTTGAAACATGAAATTATTGTAGCAACACTATTTTACCTCATGCCATGGTTCATGTTGCAAAGGAATAGCAAATGTAGATTGCAACGATCTATTCACGTTTAACACAAATAGGTCTAGACTCTAGAGGTAACTGATGAAAACTAGAATTGAAAAGATGCAACACCACTCAATGTGGCAATTTCTTTACATAAAAAATAGCATATACTTTAAAAAGATTTCCTGCAGATGTAATAAACAGTGACACGGTAAAAGAGTTCAAGAATAAGTTAGACAAGATAATAAGAACTCTCTAAAGGCTTAAACAAAATCGCTTTACCAAAGAGCAAATGGAGTCTGCGGATGGACTAAAAATTCTTTGAGACATCCAAAATCCTTTTAACTCCTTGTAACTGCTCTTAGTGTTTGTGCTACCTGCTGTAATATTTTCTTGTCAGAAGCGCAATATGCATCACTTTAACCCTAAGTTTAGAGCTTTTTCTTTTGTGTTGGGGATTGGGGGAGTTTGCGGTGAGGGGTGGTATGATTTCCTGGTCAGCATCCAGTAATACTGATGGAGTTTTATCAATTTAAAATGTTAACTATTTGTTAATAATTCATCCCCATGAACTTGCAAACACCCGTCTTCCTAATTTCTTTACACTTAAATGCTCTTATTCAACTATTAATTCCTAACCAGTTAGTAGAACAGGTTAAATTTTAACTGAATGATTAATCTAATCGGAGTATCTTTTTTGTCTGCAACTTTTCCCACTTTTTATGTGGGGTCAATCCATAATCTTCTTCCCTTCCAAAAGAAGATACTCTGATAAGATTAATTATTCAGTTTAAATTTAACCTTTTCTAAATAATCAATCTTATCAGAGTATGTAAATATTTTTACGCAGCAAATATTCACTATTTGATTTCCCTTCTCTGAACTAACCAACAATTTCTGATACGTTGATTCTGCGCCGCCATAAACTCG
>NC_090731.1:69391952-69394452 GCF_036898095.1 Palaemon carinicauda | reverse complement strand
TAAATGTGCGAAATTTATCATTAATCGAATGCCAAGTTACAAACCTACCAATTAGCTACGATGGTGAAGATGGCTTGATTTCAATTCTAAGTACAAAAAAAAACTGAATTCGACAGGAATATGTACAGAAGAATTGTCATCGAATTTTTATCTTTCTTCGTGGCTAAGTGGGACGGTCACTGTCATACAAGCATCCTGGACTAGGGTTCGATTCCCGGCCGGTCAGATGCTATTGTCTTTCAGTGATTTCGGTAGGAGAATTCAGACATTAATATACTAAAATATATGGCTTATTATATATATATATATATATATATGTGTGTGTGTGTGTATCTATATATATATATATATATATATATATATATATATATATATATATATACATATATATATATATATATATATATATATATATACATATATATATATATATATATATATATATATATATATATATGTATATATATACATATATATATATATATATATATATATATATATATATATATATGTCTGTGTGTGTGTGTAATTTATCCCAAGAAAATTATTTCTTCTTGTGCTACACCGTACAGAAAATTAATGAAGTAAATTCATGGAGAAAAAAAAAATAAACACGAAAAACCACCAAATCCAGTTAAGAAACTTAGGGAAAGAGAAAATAGCAATTATTCTAATTCAATTTCTTCATCGTTTGCTGCTTTAATTTTTCCTCAGTTTGGATCGCCGTTGTCATGCAAATTTCGTTTTTTCCTTTCTTTTCTCAGCTTCATGAAATATTAACATTTGCTGCAAGCCGGATTTTGGGGTGAGACAAAAGGCTTTCATCTATACAATTCTTTGTCTTTTAATTTCAATGTTTTCCACGATTCATTAATCCATATCTTGAACTTTGAGAGTTTATAAGATTTATGATGATATGGCTAAATCATGAACTTTGGAAAATTGTAAGATTTATGAAAATATATTTAGAATCTACATATTATTATTATTATTATTATTATTATTATTATTATAAGCTAAGCCACAACCCTAGTTCGAAAAGCAGGATGCTATAAGCCCAAGGGCTCCACGGGAAAATTAGCCCCGTGAGGGAAGGAAACAAGGACATTAAAAACTAAAAGAGAAGTAATAAATTATCAAAATAAAATTTACTAAGAACATTAACATCATTAGATTAGATCTATCCTATATAATCTATAAAAACTTCAAAAAAGCAGGAGGAAGAGATACAAATTAGAACAGTGTCCCCAAGTATACCCTCAAGGAAGAGAATTGTAATTCAAAACATTGAAAGGCCATGGTACAGAGGCTATGGCACTAACCAATGCTAGAGAAAAAATGGTTTGATTTTCGAGTGTCCTGTTCCTAGAAAAGCTGCTTACCATAACTAAAGATTCGCTTCTAACCTTACCAAGAGGAAAGTAACCACTGAACGATTACATTACAGTAGTTAACCTCTTCAGCGAAAATGAATTGTTTGGTAATCTCAGAGTTGTCAGGTGTATGAGGACGGGGGACAATTTAGAAATAATAATAATAATAATAATAATAATAATAATAATGGCCCATATGTGAAAATCTTATAAAAGGAATTAAATTTTTTTTGAAATATCTAAGGTTTTATGTTTTCAACCTCACTGCATATTTTACTTGCAGGCAAGTGGTGTTCTTGTCTTTTGAGTTTTATTAATTTTTTGATACAGAGAAAGTGGAGGATAATGACCTAAATTATTCTAGGAGGGGATTATTAGTGTTACAAAGGGTGTTTATAAAAAGATAATTTCTTTTTAATTATGTCCCTTCATAATTAGGCTCGAGTGGAAGGTAGAGATTATTTCTAAAATTTTGAAAACATTAACCACACTCCCCCCCTCTCTCTCTCTCTCTCTCTCTCTCTCTCTCTCTCTCTCTCTCTCTCTCTCTCTCTCTCTGTTTACGATGATTTTTTTTTATTTCTTTGTCAACAAACAAAAATATGTCGCGACTGTTAAAATCTCACAAAGAAAATGTAGTGCTACCCTCGTTAAAGCCAGACTCAGATAAAAAAGACAATTGACATTATATAAAAAAATATTTATGATACATTTTTATTTTCAACATAATATATGTTTGAAACAAGTTTTTAGCCAAAAAAGAAAAAATCTGTTATATAAGATTACCTTTTAAACATTGCCAACGTAGAACGAATATAATTTTATTCTAGATGTTTGTTTTAGATAGCTTTTTATTTAATGTCTTATTCAGATTTTTTACGTTGAACTGTATTATTTTTGGCTTTGATTATGGAAAAAGTTTGATTTATTTATTTTCTGTTTCATTAGTTACCGAAGTTTTCGAAATCTTTATGACTGTTCATAACGAAAATTGCTTATTCTGTACTTGCCCCTCATGAAATTTTTTTTTCTTTTTATTTTGTATTAAATCCACAAACATTTACCTTTCATCTTTTTTTAGAAGAAATATATATCTTATCAAAAGAAAAATTGTGGTTTACTAATCT
>NC_090731.1:69379088-69386588 GCF_036898095.1 Palaemon carinicauda | reverse complement strand
CTTGCATTAACCCACGTGTGATGTTACATAAAGTATAAAACTTGCTTATGAATGGCAGAGACAAGGAACAGTGACATTGCCCTAGCAAGCAGGATAATGCCCTAGAGACTGACCGTAATATTATATGATCAGTAATCAAGCCCCTATCCAACCAAGCTAGGACCAGGTAGGGCCCAGTAATGGCTACTGATGTCTCTGCAGGTACACCTATAAGCTCCCCAAACACCCAATTTTTAGCTCACAAGGATGGTGAGGTTACAAACAATAAAGGAACTAAAGAGTTTGAGCGGGATTTGAACACCAGTCTGACGATCACCAGGCAAAAACGTTACCAGTAATACCACATTCAACCATCTTTGCCCCTTATCCATACATTCTCTAAATCTAAAGCCAAAGACAAGATATTTTAGCTGACCCCTCTTTAACTAAACTCTAATCAGTTCTAAATAGCTCAGTGGGTAGAGCCCTCGCAGACATGGTGTCGGCTGAATAGGAAGGGGTTCGAATTTCTACCCAGCCAGAAGCTATTACCATAAATGAATTCCAGTCGATATATATTCACAAGATAGAATTCGGTATTAAATGCCATTGTGGTTGATATATATATATATATATATATATATATATATATATATATATATATATGTGTGTGTGTGTGTGTGTGTGTGTGCGTGTGCGTGTGTGTATGTATATATGTATATATATAATATATATATATATATATATATATATATATATATATATATATATATATATATATATATATATATATATATATATATATATATATATATATATATATACATATATATATATATATATATATATATATATATATATATATATATATATATATATATATATATATATATATAAGCTACATCATTGTGCATATCTACATAACATTCCTTATTTCTCCAATGAACACTTCTAAAGATAAACCTAAATTATTAATTGCAGTCAAATCAGAATCCTCAGATTCACAACGTCCAGCGCCCATGGTCCCTTGGTCTAATAAACATAATTATTACGATCATGTAAAGTCGTTTGAAGAAATAATGACATAATTCTGTATATTAAAGGTCAAAGGTGTCTGGTTTCAGTTCCAGTCTCATCAGAATAGATGATCACCAGAGCGTCAGCCGGACAACCCCAACAGTCTGTGGTGCCCAAATACAGCAGTTGCCTCCCTGTAAACAGCTTAAACTCACGATCCTAGGCTGGGATCGATCTCCTCCCATGCGAGTTCAAGGCGAACGCGTTGCCACTGTACTAGCCAGTGGTAACTGGGATATTTTCGAAACCTATACCTTGGAATGTCATGAAACTATTCGACAACTCAGAAGAGAAAGGACAGGAGTTAGGATTTATGACCATAAGGTAATAAACCATAAGTCTGTAGAAAGATAATACCACTTAACTTCGGTATGTTTAAAGGATTCAATTTCCGCTCTTGAATGGCAGAGGCAAGGGATAGTAGCATTGTCCTTTTAAGCAGGCCAATACCCTAGAGACTGATCATATATTCATATGATCAACACCAAAGCCCACTCTGTACCCAATATAATGCCAAGGAGGGCCAGGCAATGGCTGCTGATGACTCAGCAGATAGACCAATAGTCTTCCCCAAACCCCCCATCCCTAGCTTACATGGATGGTAAGGTGCCAGCGACGAAAGGAATTAACGAGTTTGAGCGGGACTCGAACCTCAGTCTGGCTACTAACAGCCCTCCAAAACCCTAAAAAAATTTTCACAGCAATGCATAAGTACTACAGGGAAATATAAAAAAATAAAAATAAATAAAATTGTAAAAAAGTGAATAAATAAATAAAAGAAGAAATATAAATAGATTTTCAAAAAAAAAATATTACAATGAATATCCGTGAATTGGAATGTTTTCAACAATTCCAGATATCCCAATATTGGAATACACGACAAGAAGTATACCTGCGTTAGGAGGGCATTTACATTATTGGAGGAATTCCTTCCATTGTATATCACTTGAAGAGCCGTACATAGTTCTTGGACGAGTTTACGGCGGACCAGAATCTACGTATAAGAAGTTGTTGGTTAGTGAAGAGAAGGGAAATAAATTAGTGAATATTTGCTGCGTCAAAATATTTATATACTCTGATAACATTGATTATTTGGAAAAGGTTAAATTTAAATTGAATAACTAATCTTATCAGAGTATCTTCTTTTGGAAGGAAGAAGATCATGGATTGACTCCACAAAAAAAGTGGGAAAAGATGCAGACAAAAAAGATATTCTGATTAGATTAATTATTAAGTTGAAATTTAACCTGTTCTACTAACTGGTTCAGAATTAATAGTTAAATGAGAGCATTTAAGTGTAAAGAAATAAGGAAGACAGGTGTTTGCGAGTTCATGGGGATAAATTATTAACACATAGTTAACTTTTTAAATTGATAAAACTCCATCAGTATTACTGGATGCTGACCAGGAATTCATACCCCACCCCCACCGTCAACTCCCCCCATCCTCACCACAAAAAAAAAGCTGTAAACTTTGGGTTAAAGTGATGCATATTGCGCTTCTGACAAACAAGTATTACAGCAGGTAACACAAACACCAAGAGCAGTTACAAGGAGTTGCAAGGATTTAGGATGTCTCAAAGACTTTTTAGTCCATCCTTAGAGACTCCATTTGCTCTTTGGTAAAGCGATTTTTTTTAAGCCTTTAGAGCGTTCTTATTATCTTGTCTAACTTATTCTTGAACTCTTTTACTGTTTCACTGTTTATTACATCCGCAGGAAGTCTTTTTAAAGTATATGCTATTTTGTATGTAAGGAAATTGCCACATTGAGTGGTGTTGTATCTTTTCAATTCCTGTAGACCTATTTGTGTTAAGCGTGAATAGATCGTTGCAATCTACATTTGCTATTCCTTTAAGAACGTTGAAGAGGAAGATATACTAACAACCCAATAAGAAATTCCGCCATAGAACAGCGTCATGAACCATGGCATGAGGTAAAAAAGTGTTGCTTCAATAATTTCATGTTTCAAACATAATTAGAAAAGATAGAAAAGGGAAGTTCCTAAGTTCTTTTGCTTAAGTGTACACTCGGACACACTATTCTATCTTATTTCTCTTCCTCTTGTTTCTTGGAGGGGTTATCGTTCATATACGAAAGATCTAATTTAATATTGTCACTGTTCTGGAAATACTTTATTTCAATTTTTCATTACTTCTCTTGCAGTATATTTTCTTGTTTCCTTTCCTCACTGGGCCCTTTTTCTCTGTTGGACCCCTTGGGATTATTGCATCTTGCTTTTCCTATTACAGATATAGCTTAGCTAGCAATACTAATTATATTAATAATATACAATTTTTATCTTATAGGGGATTATTACTTACCATGAATGATTAAATAATTGGAAGTAAGTAAATCTAAATATATTATTGTTCATTACTTCTCATATAGTTTATTTATTTCCTTATTTTCTTTCCTCACTGGGCTATTTTCCGTGTTGGAGCCCTTGGACTTATAGCATCCTTCTTCTCCAACAAGGGATTTAGTTTATCTATTAATAATAATAATAATAATAATAATAACAATAATAATAATAATATTAATAATAATAATAATAATCCAATATTTTGTGGACTACGCATCAATGAAGAAATTGTAGCATCCATAAACGGCCCTTTACTTAGAGTCCACGAAAGTTGATCAGATAAGCATCGTTAGAGGTATGGCTTTCAAAGTCTACTGTGTATAAGATTCCCAATCAAGATTCCACATGAAAGCTCACGAGATCCAATCTCTTCAAATGTGGTTTGAAGAAGACTATCACGTGTGACAACTTTCTGCTATTATAATCACCGCAAAGATTCTGGGTGAGATAAGCCCCACCCACTGATGAAGTCATAGCCAATCACCTCGTCTCTCATGATAGATGCGGTCACAAAACATCCCCTCACAAATTTTAAACTTTACTAACTTATAATCACTTTAAGAAGATGTGTTGTGACCGCTGTTAATGCGGGAGACAGCATGATTGGCTTATTAGGATTTGACCCCCTTATACAGTAACAGTTGATTTTAGTTCATTCAACCAAAAAACCACACTGGTTTTACTTTTATTGATATCATAAACCACAAGTAATGGCATGAACCACAAGTTATTCTAAAAAAAAATAACCATTTATATGTCGTGATTTTAATATTTCGTCGAAAAAAATTTATTTCGGTTGCTATTAAATTTTACAAATCGTTTATAGATTGTTATATATAGTTATTTTCTGTGAAACGGGCTTTATGAGCACCCTGTTGTAACAAGAAAATTCATAATCTCAAGTTTATCTACAAAGAAAATAATCAATGAGAAATTGTCTTTGGATAATAGAAATATTTTCATAAAGATCATTCGATAGAAAGCTCAAATTATAATAAATTGCGGTCAACTGAAATGTGGTCATTGTCCGTCATCTTTCCAATAATATTTGGTATGAATCAAAATCCTCATATTCATAGCCTCCAGCGTCCATGGTCTCAGGGGTCAGGGTCAATTATACATAAGTATTACGATTATGTAGTCATTTGAGAAATAGTGACCTAATCGTGAATATGTTATGACAATGACAATGAAACAATATTCAACATATTTTGTAGATTTGAGAACAAAGCCCTCAGAAGAATATTGGAAGTTAAATGGCAGGACAGGATTTGATAT
This sequence comes from Palaemon carinicauda, assembly GCF_036898095.1. Classification (NCBI taxonomy): domain Eukaryota; kingdom Metazoa; phylum Arthropoda; class Malacostraca; order Decapoda; family Palaemonidae; genus Palaemon; species Palaemon carinicauda. The sequence continues at coordinate 69,381,890 of NC_090731.1, read as the reverse complement.
TATAATTATTATTATTATTATTATTATTATTATTATTATTATTATTATTATTATTATTATTATTATTATTATTATTATTATTATTATTATTATTATTGAGCGCAGATGACGATAATGAAGATAAAATCCCAGAGATTTTATTTCATTCTTTTTTCTTTCTTTTTTTTTTCAGTGGAAGAGGAATTCTCAAGACCAAGTTATTATTCGTGACCCTAAGTGCATGTAAGCAGATAACTAGCTGTCCCCTACACATTACATATACCCTATTGTATTATTTTTACTGGTCTATTTGCCATTGAAATTTTCATGTTGTTCCACCTTTCCAAACATCGAGCTCTAATACAATATCTCAGTTATGTTCCGGGGTCTATAAAAACACTATTCAAATAGCTATTATCACTATCATCCAGTTCGTGGAATTGTGAATCCAAACTGCTCCTCCCTCAAAACAAATCCAAAGAGAATTTACGTGGCCATGAGTTTAATACACAAACTGGCATGATTGTATTGTACAGTTTCATACGTCTAAAAGATTTAAAGGCCACTGATGAGTAGCAGAGGGAAGGGATAGTGACATTTCCCTAGCAAGCAGGACAGTGCCCTAGAAACTGACCATATATACATATGATCAGCGACCAAGGCTCATCTCTAAGGACCAGGGAGGGTTAAGAAATAGCTGCTGATACCTCAGCAGATAGACCTGTAGACTCAACCAAACTTCCCATCCTTGGCTCTCAAGGATGGTGAGGTTGCAGACACTAAATGAAATAACGAGTTTGAGCCGGACTCGAACCCCAGTTTGGCGGTCACCAGGAAGAGGCCTTATCAAAACTAAAGGAACTAGCGGACTTGAGCGGAGCTCAAACCCCAGTCTGGCTATCACCAGGCAGAGGCGTTATCAAAACTAAAGGAACTAACGAGTTTGAGCGGGGCTTGAACCCCAGTCTGGCGATCACCAGGCAGAGGCGTTATCCAAACTAAAGGAACTAACGAGTTTGAGAGGGGCTCGAACCCGAGTCAGGCGATCCCCTGGCAGATGAGTTATCAAAACTAAAGGAACGATTGAGTTTGAGCCAGACTCGAACCACAGTTTGGCGATCACTGGGCAGAGACGTTATCAAAACTAAAGGAACTAGTGAGTTTTACCGGAGCTCGAACCCCAGCCTGACCATCATCAGGCAAAGGCGTTATCAAAACTAAAGGAACTAACGAGTTTGAGAGAGGCTTGAACCCCAGTCTGGCGATCCCCAGGCAGATGCGTTATGAAAACTAAAGGAATTGACGAGTTTGAGCGGGACTTGAACCCCAGTCTAGGCCACAACAACCCTAACCCCTATATGTGATGAATTCCAGTTGAGACAAGAGTAATATCTCCTTTCCTTTTGCATGTGTTTAAAGAACTTTGTGTATATTACTAACATTATACTCTGACTTCTAGCTACTTTTCTTTCAGCAACCGGAGAGGCAAATGAGCATGGTACCAGGATGGAACAGAATATCCAGCCTACATGATGAGTCTTAATTGTATTATGAACTCTTCATTGTCGTTTAAAATGATAAGAACAATTTACTATTCGGGGAAAGATGGGTGCGTTCCTAGGGCAGAGGTAAGACACAGTAACACTGCCCTAGCAAGCAGGACAGTGCCCTAGAGATTTCCATATATACATATGATCAACGTCCAAGTTTAGGACCAGGGGAGGCCAGACAATAGCTGCAGATGACTCAGCAGGTAGACCTACAGGCTCCTCCAGAGCTCCCAACCTTTGCTCACATGGATGCTGAGGTTGCAGCCGCTAAAGGAAACAACGAGTTTGAACGAGACTCAAACCCAGTCAGGCGAGCAAATGTTAGGGGCGTTACCAATAGGCCACCACAACCCTAGGAATGTTTCTGTTCGTCCAAGCATCAAATTTTGCAACAAATTATTAACCAACTCTACGTATTGTTGCTAGGGTGGAGAGAGAAAGAGATAAAAGTGAAGTAATACACACGTGTCCATCTCCTTTATAACAGTTATATGTCATCAAAAAGGTTTGACGTCAACAAGGCAGTGCCTATCTTATGAAAATGAAACCTTTCGAAAGATATTGGAAATATTCTCTCTCTCTCTCTTTCTCTCTCTCTCTCTCTCTCTCTCTCTCTCTCTCTCTCTCTCTCTCTCTCTCTCTCTCTCTCTCTCTCTCATTTGAGTGTCTAAAATTATCATAAAATTTCTTCTCTCTGCCATTTTCATCAAAGGAGTTCAGTCTTGCCAAAAGTCACACAATTTTTGTTAACAGATGCAAATCTTCACAAAAACTATTTTCATCATTCGTAAATGTTATCTACAATTTTACTTCACATTTTCTATTCTTGATTCAAAATAGCGCTGAATAGCATCGTTTTAGATTCAAAAGAAAAATGCATTTTAAGTTGAGAAATTTTGGCTACACTGCTATTGCTATAAAAAAAGACCTCAGAGAGATATTGAAACATTTAGGCCGCATAGGATAAAAGCAAAATATTATTTAGAATAATGAAGAGAACGGGATTATATACCTACGAAGTTTTTTTTCTCTTTAGAAAAATTTGGAACCCGTTTTCGAGAGATCCTAGGCAAAGATATGATTTTTACCAGTTCAGCGAAATGAATAGACGACACAAAAGAGATAATATTCTACACAGACTCTCCACAAACGAAGTTGGAAAGTGGATATGTTTTACCCCATGTTTGTGTGTCTTGTTAGTGAAAACCTTCCAGGACAATTTTAATCGTAGAGTAATGAAATTTGCATTACCTATTATGTAAAAAGCTGGAAA
>NC_090731.1:69341588-69364088 GCF_036898095.1 Palaemon carinicauda | reverse complement strand
CTACTGAAAAGTAATGTGGAATCCAAAACTTTTTTCTCATCTCTGACAAAAGAGAATAAACACCAGCATGAGAGAATTTCTCATGAAAATCTTTTATTACTAACCGAGTTAACTTACTGTGTTTGTGAAGCAAAATAGGAAAGTTGACCAAAGTATCTTTTCTCCATTTAGGCATCTTACTTCTAATTCTTAAGAGTCCATGATCATCCATGTATACATTAAGTTGAGCAATAATATTAGGAATATCCTTTACTCTCTTATTTCTGTTTTCTAAATACTGGAAAACTTCACCATACCAGATTCTCTGATCATTCCTTATGATATGTCTAGTAGCTTCCAAATGAAAGGAGGATGCATCACCAAAGTTAAAAGAAATTGAGTTTGCTCTTCTTTTGAGCAAAGCAATGAATTTGAGAACGTACTCGTGAATTCTAACAAGCTTAGAGAAACTGGAACACTTGTCCAGGACGACTAAATGTTCAGGGTTTGATTCTGCTAAGACTTGTGATTCACTTAATTTAGATGCAGAAATTGAGAAGGAATTTTCATTCAATGGATTAAAATTTGGAATGGGTACAACTATATCAAATGTGTCAGCATTACTGCACAGTTCATCCCTTTCACATCTTAAAAATTCTGGGCCAGTGAAATAATTAGTTTTCAAAAGCTGTTTGTACGACATAGGCCTAGTTATACAATCTGCAGGGTTCAAGATACCACTGACAAAACAAAATCTAACTGGGTTATTTTCACAGGTCCTTTGGATGTGATCCAAACGATTCATGATAAAGACACTCCTTTTATTCATTTTATCTAATTTGTTCATATAAGAATTAATCCAGCTCAGTGAAACAATGCTATCCGTATACAGTACTGATTCTACAATTCTAATAGGTTTAGGGCACTGAGGACCTGCCAAATCCTTACTCAAATCCAATAATGTTTCTGTTCCCAAAACTATCCCTTGGAATTCTAGAGATGGAATACTTTTGCTTTCTAACTGCTTGTTAACCAAGCGATTCTTTGCTAGAACAAAACTGACTTGCTTAGTTTCTATGCACTGAATAAAAATTGTTGTCCCATAGATTATTTTACTGCTGTCAGTAAATGCAATTAAACGATATGACCCATTTCTCTCCCCGACAAATCTAGGTACCTCAATTGGAGGAGTCATGTTAACTTGTTTGGCTATGTTACGCCATTCTCGTTGTTGCTCAATGGACAATTCTGTATCCCATCCTAGAGAAGTGTTTAATTGAAGTTCATGCATAAATAAACGAGCTCTGTTTAAAATAGGTCCATTGAAATTATATGGATCAAAATTTGAAGCAATGCTTTTCAATATCAGTCTCTTAGTGTTTGCTTTAGAGTCTAGCTCAAGTTTAGGAGAGGAAATACAATCTGTTATTCGGTTCCACTTTAAACCAAATATTTTTACTACATCAGGAGTGACTTCATCCAAATTCTTATCTATTTTTTCTCGGAGCATAACATCATTGGTAACGAATTGTTGTAATTCAAATTTATATGGATTAAAAATGTTATTCAAGTTATCAAAACCCCAGTGTAAGGTTTCAGAATCATTTGCAGTGAACGCACCATTATCCATGTATATCAAAGAGTAAATAAGTTTCTTACATTCCTTTAAGTTGTCCAAATCACCTTCAGTGTCTAGCATCAATATTTTGTACAAACCAATCATCAATATTGTTGGGCTACACCTTAACCCAAAACTTAGACGAAGATTCTTGTATGCTATAATGGTAAAATCTCCTTTACTTACATTTTTAAACCAAAAGAATAATAATTTACTTTGATCAGTTTCATTTAATGCTATCTGCTGGAAAGCTTTCTTTAAATCAAAGCACAATAAATGAGAATCAAACCTTAAAAGTAGCAAGGCAGTAGACAATTTCTGATTAATACAAGGGCCAGCCCACATTGCCCGATTGTGGCTAATAGAGGGGGAGCCATTACTTTGTTTTTCACACAAATTAGAGAGAAAAACCATTCGGCATTTAGTAGTACTGCGGTCTAACTTAAATATTCCCATGTGCGGCAAAAAACTGTACTCTGGGTGTTCTTCACAAAACTTATCCAAATTATCAATTCTTTCAATTAAGTTTTGAGCTACCTGAGTCTTTATGTTATCATCCATTAATCTCAAAAATTCATCATTCTTCGATAATTTCTTTAGGTTAAATTTCAAAATTTGCTTTGCTAAATCTTTGTTCTTTCCCAGCAAATGAGAAACACGACCATTCCATAAAAGTGGCATTACCAACCTGCCTTCTTCATCTCTGTGTATTATTAAGTAAATACCTAACTAATTTCTTATTATGTTCAGTGCTCTCCCCATCTAAGTCAGTTCTATCTTTGTGCAAATAATATGAGCATTCTCGCTCTAAAATATGATCAGTAGCTTTTTGCAATTTATGCTCGCTGATCCTGCCATCATGATCTAAAATACAGATTGTAGGATCCTCTGCACTTCCATTGCACTTGCTCATTTAAATTCTCTTCCAAGCCAAAAAGTAAATGAGTATCATCATGCAGGCTAGGGAGAAATTTCAAATTTGCAATTAATTTCTCAATGTTTCCTATTAACATAATGCCAAATCTTGTTTCATAGTACACACACTGACCACTATGACCAAAACTAACCATCTTTTCCATGAGACAATGAGCTGAATTTGCCCCCAGGACAAACTGAATGTTTGATATGTCTTCTCTAGCCTCATCAAGAAACTCATCTAAAAGCTTATAACCATAATTTCTAAAACTTCTAACAACTTTACCAAGGCCGGGTAAATTCAAATTCATATCAATACCTAGGACACAAATAGCTTCTATATTATGCGCTGTCTCCCCAATCTTAACAGAAATTTGAACTATCTTGGTACGATAGCATTTTGCTCCATTAAACCCATTGACAACAAGATCAAAATTATCTTTAACAACTTTGAAACACTGACCTTCTAAAGCACACTCAGAAATGAAATTAGCTTGGCTACCTGAATCCTTCAATCCTCTTATTTTACTAGGGCCCAAAGTACAAGAAAATGTGGGTAAAATTGAATTTATGCCCCCCTTACTCTGAAAGGAACTACCTGGACAAACTACCCCATTCTGTGTACTATTTTGAACATCTTTTGATTTACTTTTCTCGTTTTGCTTAGGGTTAGGAACTGCTTTTTTAGGATTACGCACCAAATCTCTGACTTCGGAACTTTCATGATTATCTGACAGGCAAAGAAAGAAGAAATGCCATCCTTGACAATGTTTACACTTTCTGGAAAATCTAAAATGACACGAGCTATCCAAATGCTCGATTCTTGCACATTTAGTGCAACCATTCAAAATGCTCAACCTAGCTATCTTTTCCTTAGCAGTAGCGAAATTAGGGCACTTATGGATTGGATGATCACCATTAACCTTATCACTACAAAGTGTGCAAGAATTAAAAGGATTGGAGCTTTTAAAATTAACCTCTGCTGCTAAGTTTGAACTTTTACTCAATCCTAGTTTATCTTGATGCCTTTCAGCAGAAGGCAGTTTACTTTTACTTAATTTACCAAGTTGATTTGCATTCTGATACCGTTCATTGGCTTCAAAAAAGTTATCAACAATTTCACTTGTAGTGGGCTTTGAATTGTTAGTAATTTGTATCAACTGATTTCTGAAAGTTTCATTCATTCCTCTTAGGAAAAAGTACTGCAAAACATCATCTATATCCATTTTCAAAGTCTTAACAGCTTCTTGTAATTTTCTAATATTACTAATATACTGAAAGGGTTCTGAATCATAACCTAACTTCAGCTCTTGAAGTTGTTTCATCACATTAAACTTTTGAGTTGGAACCGAGGCAAAAGCTGTTTTTAAGAGTTCCTTTGCATGGGAATAACCTTGTTTGTCTGCTTCTAAAGAGTCTATCAAAAGTAAAGCCTTGCCAGAAACCTGCTGTTTAAGTAACAACAACCTATCATAATCTGTGTAAGAAAACTTTCCAGTAGTTTCCTCAAACTGCTGTAAGAATAATTCCAAACTTTCATCATCAGAACTCTTAAATTTAGGCAAAGGTGCTACTGGACTTTTAAGACGACTAAGAGGAGTGTCATTCAGATTTTCACTTGTGCTTCCATTAACATTAACCTCTAAAAGCAGCAACATTTCAGAAATTTTATCTTTATATTCCTGACAAGAGCTAAATTCAATTTCCATTTCATTTTCATCTTCGCTCTCTGACCACTTCAAAGATATGACTTTACTATCAAGCCCTTTAAGTTCTTCCTTAAAATTCTTAAGTTTTTCAACAAGATTTAACTTTTGTGAGCTATTATACTGCGAAAATTTATGTCTTTCATTAAATTGTCTAGTGACTTGAGAGCGGATGTACTTCCAACTCATAACAAGAAGCCTAATGTCTGTCATGATTATAGAAAAATTTAATTCTAAACGTCAATGCAGCCTAACAAAAGAAAAAATTTAGGATAATTATAGTATTCGGTATACTGATCAATAATAACAACAATAATCCAAATAAAAACCACCACTCCTACAATGCTACCCAAGTGCCACCAGTATTGAGACAGCCTTCAGAGCCCCACAGTGGGCGCCATTTCAAAAACATAAAACACAGAATGTAAATTTATAACAAGAGCAGCGAGAGCAGAGTAACAATAACTTCAATGTCAATATTGGATAAAGAAACTTTAAAATTAAAAATATTAGATTCTTTATTTATATTGAATAAATATTAAATATGGCAAAGCAATGGAACTCTGATGGCTGAAGTGGAATCCTCAATCACTAGTGACTGCCTGTGGTAGAACCCACTCAACTCTTGCCTGTTTTTGAAAACTATGGATTCTAATAAATTTGCCAAGACCAGGAAGATAACTGAAGCCGATGATACTAGGCTACCTTCCAGCAAGCACAAGTAACCTAACGGGGTTGGTAGGCCTTATCCTTAAAATCCCAATGCAAATTGAAGAGCAGCAGAAGATCCCATTGTTGAGAACTATGTATTCAGACATCTTGATATTGCACTCTTCATGGTAGCACTCGTGGTAAGCAATTACAGGAGAGGTGGCTTTAAATTGAAGTGCTACTCCATCTTCATAGCACTTCTACACTCGAAGAAAATATTATCCAATATATCCAATATGTCCAATATGGCCAATATCCCTGATCTGCCTCCTCACTCTTCCCTCATTACCAGTAGGTGAAATTTTTTCCCAAGGATGGTGGAATCAGGAACTGCAAATATTAAAATACAGCCAGCAGAGCCATCTATGGACTGAGCATATCCTTGAAACTCCCAGTATTTCTTTTTGATTTTGCTTTGTATGGCAAAAGGGGAGTTTCAAGGATGAAACAAATATGAACATAGATAAATAAATATATATACACAATTTTATAAATTTTCTACAGAATTAGTATATAAAATAATTCTTCAACAAGTGAGGGCCAGCCGATGACTGTTGACGATTCAGCCGATAGACCTATAGGCTAGCCCAAACCACCCATCCTTCCTTTGCTCACAAGCATGGTGAGGTTGTAGTGACCAAAGGAACTAATGAAATTGAACTGGACTCGAACGCCAATCTAGTGATCGCCAGGCAAGACCAACAGTCCAACATAACCCATAATTTCTTGCTGACTGGTCATTTTTTCAACGGCAGTTGATGATTTTTATGAAAGAGAGTTTCCATTGGGCTCATTTATATCCTTCCAGCTTCCTCCAACAAACATCCAAGAAGTGGATGTTTATTTTCCTTGAGTAAACTTCTGTTTGAATCTCTTTCAAAGTTGCAGTCAAGTTTATGAAGTCTTGACAAACCACTTCGTGAAGGAGGCGATTTGTTTCTTAGATGGAAGATTATGCTATACTTCAACATCATAGTAAATTAATAATGTTATTCTTGGGGGTTGGGGGGAACTTTTGAAGATGGAAAAATATCCATTATGCATTCTTGGAATTTTCTGATAATGGAAGTATCAGATTAATTAGTCAAGAGCGACAAGTACTCAAAGGGAAATAACAATAATGCCCTAATACACAAGGCCACGACCAGCAGCGAATCACAAGTTTTGGCCAGCATGACGTCACAGTCAGGCAGTCAGAGAGAGGAGGGAAGGTGGTAGTTCTGTCCGACTAACCTCTTTGTAGTGTCCCTTCTTGGCTCCAGCATTCTCTTTTGCATCTCCATACAGGTTATCAATGCCTTGCAACTTCTAAACACGGTATTTGGACATGTTACTTTACATTTATACTGAACAGCCAATACCTTAGTATCGTCCAAAAAGTTAAGTCAGAATACGTTTGAGAAAATGGCTTTGTGTTGATACATTCACATATATATCTAGGTATTTACACATACACTTTAATATCTAAGCTCAAGCCCTGTGGTCACGCTAGGCTGCCAATTGTCCAACAATAACAAAGGCATCTCCAGTAGCTTAGAGAAATATCCAAATGGACTCTTCATCCAGTCAACTATAACCTCATTCTCATTCGTTGTAACAAAAAAAGAAATACAAGCATTTACACTCACTCATCACCTTATACAATGGGAAATCATAAGACTACAGAAAATAATACATCAATTTATATTACTAAAACAAATGAATTTCATAAAAAAATAAGATTATTGTATACGAGCAAATAAGAGAGGGATGGAAAGGAAGGTATACCTCCAAGGAAGGTCAGGAGAATAACAATAGTTTCTTAAAATGATATACATTTCTAATGTTGATAATATCAAAGGGGATAGAATTTCTTATTTTTCAAAGAAAATATATGTAAACCTTTTATTACCTCCGCCAATAAGCTAGGAGGAGGTCATATTTTCAGCCCCATTTGTCCGTTTGTCTGTTTATTTTAGAATAATTTCCTGGCCACAATTTTACTCATAGAATAGGCAAACATTCAGGGGTTAATTTTTAAGTTGAGACATGGAAGTGATTCAAGTTGGAAAGTCCTAGGTTAAAGGTCAAGATCAAGGTCAAGCAAACGGTTAACCGAATTAAACGTAACCTTAACTGCAAGTTTGTACATGGTGGTCACACACACTTCCAATATGCCTACGGTCTAAATTAATTCTGGCAAAGAAAAGTTGGTTTCGAGAAATAGGTTTCCTTAGCGGAGTTCTGCACTCTCAGAGTGCTTTTCTAGTTTGAAATAGTTACATATAAAAAAGACACATTTATCTGGAAGTGTAAAGGATGAATTTCACCAATGAAGAAAATGTGTAAAGCATTTATTTTCCCTAAAAAAGTTGTATGAAATTGTAAAGTTGAAAAGGTAAGACCTATATGAACATAGAATAACGATTAAGCTTAAAAATAAATAATGAAAAATGTTATTTACATCAATATGTGGTGGAATAAAGATAGAGAAATTTTGGGGATATGGGAAAAATTAAGTTTTGGCAGTATTAGCATTTAACAATTTGCAAATACTGCTGTAACAGAAATAATTTATAAACATATGATTATTAGTTTATTTTTATATGATGATACATTCGGATTTGTTTTTCTTACTTTAACAATATCATAACTTGTAAAAGCAATATCATATCTATTCCTCCAGTTGGAGAAAGGTAGGCACTATTAAAAGATGTAAATAGCTCGTAGTCTTGTGCTGTACTTATATAATTTCTAATGTACTAGAAGCTCATTAGCAAAACTTTGTTCATATTCTTTTTCTTTAGACACCCAAGTAATATATCTCTTATATTGTCTTGGCACATTAAAAGAAAACATAACATTAAATGTATAAAAATTTCCCATAGGACCGAGCTCTTCTTAATCAAAACTCCGAAAGATTCTTGTCACACAACATGGATTCAATTCTTGCAAGTTTGCAGCTGTTTGTTTCATTATTTATGGACAGGGATATCTTTTAAAATGGCTGTACATGATAGGCGATTACTATTTACTTAAATGGCCTAACTTTATGAAAAAAAAAATCTAGAGGGGCACTCAGTAGAGGGAAGACCTCCATCGCAGTAGCTTAGTTTTCAACCTTTTGCTCGATTTTGACCTTGACCTTCGACCTTAACATGTATTCATTGGCGTGGATTTCCTCACACTCAATTATGAACCCAAATTTGAAGTCTGTGACAACGATGTCAAAACTTATGGCTGATTACGTGAATTGGACATTTTGCTTGACCGTGACCTTGACCTTTGACCTTGAATTTCCAAAATTTAATAATTTCCAGCTTCTTACATAACAGTTAATCCCTGAACGTTTCATTAGTCTACGATTAAAATTATGGCCCAGAAGCGGCTTACAAACAAATACTCAAACAAGGGGTAAAACATAACCACCTTCCAACTTCGTTGACGGAGGTAAAAAAAAGGTTCACAAAACTGAATGGTAATTGGGAGTTTAACGAAGTATATCAATGACTCATTCCCTTCCTTCGTGGTGTTATCTTGCTCGACTTTATTATCTCTGTTGTCGATTAAAGCAAAATGAATAGTAGTTCGTCAATGGATACCCAAACATTGATATGCAGAATATTCTCTTATGAATTATTCAAGGAAAATAATTCATAGTTCTCTCCGTCCATTTTAAGTATGTATGTGCCAGGCTTTTGAAACGAAAAAAAAAGTTGTATGCTGGTGCATACACATAAAATAAAATAATATTTATGACTTGATTATGGTTTGACTGTAAATTTCACCAGCCTAGAGATTAATTCAACCAAACTCTCAACAGGTAATCAGATTTTGGAAATATTTTAGCATGGTATTTGGCTAAATATTATTTAACCTATGCTACAAAGTGTGAAAATATAGTACATTAAATTAGCCAATATATCATGAAATTAGAAAACTATTACGTTTTAAAGGTTATTTATGAATTATACATACTCATCACTCTACAGTTGAAAGACAATTATTTTTTTCCGGATTTTTACCTGGACATTGTTTTCATGAAGACATACTTCGTTAGCTTTTAGAATGTTGATGTCAGTGAGTTTTGCATCACTTTACCTCATCATGATTTCTCTCAAGCTTCAATTACTCTTTTCGTCTTAGAGCAACCGCTTCTAACCCATGAAAGTGGTCTTAACTTTTAGCTTCACTGGCATTTTCTTATCATATACCAATGGCACTACCTGCCTCCACGTCTTCAATATTACTCCCATCCTATTCTCAACTTCACCTTCACATCCTACCTCCTGACTCGTAGTAGATCCCAAATATCTAAATTGCTATACCTGTTTTATACCTGAGCCTCCCCTTTCATGTATTGTTATCCTCTCCTTACCTTCCTCACTGTCCTGGGTTAGAGTTCTCTTGCTTGAGGGTACACTCGGGCACACTATTCTACCTAAATTCTCTTCCTGTTGTATTGTTGAAGTTTATATAGTTTATATAGGAGATATCTATTTTAATGCTGTTACTCTTCTTAAAATATTTTATTTTTCCTTTTTTCCTTTCCTTAATGGGCTATTTTCCTTGTTGGAGCCCCTGGGCTTATAGCATCCTGCTTTTGCAGCTAGAGCTCTAGCTTAGCAAGTAATAATAATAATAATATCCTCAGTCCTATCCCTATTTACTCTCAAGCCACCACTGTGCAACCTTTCTCTATGTCTTCCTCATTTTCAGGGGTAATCACCAAATTAACCCTCTTTCACTGGAACAGGGTTTTCCATGCAGGGCATCAAGTGCGACTTGGTTCCAGTTCTGAGGCTTCCCATCTGAAACAGAGATTGTGGACAGGCTTGGGTTCCTGGTAGACAGGCTTGGTTTTCTGGTGAACATGCTTGGTTTTCTTCTGCAGATAACAACTCTCACAACTCTTCAGTTTTCATCTCATCTTTCAACATATCCATGACTAGCTTAAATAAAAACAGGGCTTCAAATGTTCCTGTTTCCCCAAAAGTTATAATTACTTTTGTTCTTGTTCTTTTCTACAATACCTCAACAATTTTCACCAACTTCTCTGAGACTTTCTTTTGATATTGTCATAAGCCTCCTTTATATCTACTAAAACACAGAAGAGCTTTTTGTGTCCATCTAGCCTCTTTTTCTATAGTTGCACTACTATAAAGGGGGCATCCACAGTCCCTTTCCCCCTCATGAATCCATAAAAAGGGCATGTACGATCAATCCTTCTCCCCCTCACGAATCTATACATAAACACGTAAAAACATTTGTTGTAAGTTTGGACTTTTGATGTTCAGTAACAGTTAACAAGTCATTAACATAACAAGATTTATTTTTCTTTAAATCAAAGGCAACTATTCATATTAAGAATATACAGATCTCTAAACTGCAGAAGGCAGCAGCACCTTGAACATTCTACGAGTTAAAATTGTATAACAAATATGACTGCTGTTACACGTCTTCTACAGTCCTCACAGAGATTCATGGTGAAACAAGCCCCACCCCCCTGATGAGGTCATCACCAAACACGTTGTCTCACACGTTAGCAGCAATCGCAATATATCCCCTTGCAAATTTAAAATTACATTAACTTCTAATCACTTTAAGGGATGTTTTGTGACTGCTGTTAATAAGCGGGACATGATTGGCTATGACGTCATCAGTGGGTGGGGTTATTTTGCTGGATCTCTTCGTCGACTGTGTACCAACCGTGTGTCACACGATCGTACATAGTTCATTTTGTGCTTGTATCTTCACTCTCTCCTCGCACTGACGAGAACCTGAAAAAACATGTCTATTTTTCCTCAATGGTAACGGTGTCAATGTTAAACATGAAAATTCATGTTGCCTTGAGCTTTTGTATATAAAGGAGTGTTGTACAATAAACTCACTCAGATACTTTCATCCTGCCTTTCAGTCACAACCTTCTCCTGGCACCATCACACTGGTGACCCCGGAGTCACTCGCTCCTCGCGCCTTCCATCCCCACACCTCTCACCATTACTATGACACTGTTAACACATACCTTCTGCAGTAGTAATCAATGTCGCCAGTCGCCCGTATAGCAAAGCTTTTTCAGCTCTCTCAACAACCGTTGGGGGACCAAAGGAATTCGCTCACCCTCGAGAAAATGACAAGCATCACTTGCCTGCAACCTGCCCCACACGGCTTTCCTCGTGAGGTGAACCTACTTCGCGCCCTTATGGACAGCCACTTCATGACCTTCCAAAACTTCCACCAACGCCTCCACTCGTGACGAAGAGGACACCTATTCAACTTCAACCGAAGCTGACGTGATTGCCGTAGGAGACACACGCCTATGAATGCCGTAGGACATACACGCCTATGAATTCCGTAGGCCTATGAATGCCGTAGGACACGCCTATGAATGCCGTAGGACACACACGCCTATAAATGCCGTAGGACACGCCTATGAATGCCGTAGGACACACACGCCTATGAATGCCGTAGGACACGCCTATGAATGCAGTAGGACACACACGCCTATGAATGCCATAGGCCTATGAATGCCATAGGCCTATGAATTCTGTAGGCCTATGAATGCCGTACGACACACACGCCTATGAATGCCGTAGGACTTACACGCCTATAAATGCCGTAGGACACACACGCCTATAAATGCCGTAGGACACCCTCGCCTACCCTGTGACGAGCCGGAGCGGCAACAAAGCCACCCAGCATCCACCACTTGCTCGCGCCCCAACCAACGACTTCTTCAGCCACTCACTGCCGCTAATGGGCGCAGTTTTTATTACTGCCTCTCCAGATTCAAGGAACATATTTAACATGTTCAGTATGTCATTTTTTGGGGGGGGAGCCATGTACCAACCGTGTGTCACACGATCGTATATAGTTCATTTCGTGCTTGTATCTTCGCTCTCCCCTCGCACTAAAAAGAACCTGAAAAAACATGTCTGTTTTTCCTCAACGGTAACGGTGTCAATTTTAAACATGAAAATTCTTGTTGCCTTGAGCTTTTGTATATAAAGGAGAGTGTTCTACAATAAACTCACTCAGTTGCTTTCATCCTGCCTTTGAGTCACAACCTTCTCTCGGCCCGTCACAACTGTAGTAATCATGAAGCTGATGTCCTAAATTCTATTCAGAGGCCAACGATTTAAAACCGGACGAACCCGGACATGATGAAAACTCCTATAAGAGACCTAACATCTGCTACTCAAGCAATGCATATGAATAAAGAATTCAGGCCAGAAAATGAAGTGAATAGTATGAATGTTAGTTGAATAAATGACCAGTTTTATCAGTGTATGAAGTCCAGGACGATGTCATCTAATAGAAAGCATAAACTCTCTGATGTAATGAAAACAAGGACCCAGTTTGGAGTAATCAAACACTACTTGAGATAAAAAACAACAGTTTCCCAAAGAAGTCAGATTGGAACCTCGATGATTCACTATTGATGACGCATCCCCTTAAAGTGATAGTGAGTTAGTATAGTATGAAATTTGTAAGGGGATGTATTGTGATTGCTGATAATGTGGGAGACAATGTGACTGGCTATGACGTCATCAGGGGGTGGAGCTTATTTCACCCGGAATCTTTGCGCCAACTGTAGTTTCGCTTATATACGCTAGACTTCCAGAATACAGTCTAATCATGAATCAACGGAGATGCCTTTTAATAGAATGTAATTTAAGGGTACCTCTTTGATGATTGATGCAGGTTCCAAATATAATGGATATTTAGTTTACGCATTCACCAAATTTTTTTATTAAGAACAACCATTAATGGATGATTCATTTAATTAAAGAAACGCTTACAATATAAACGTCAGATCAAAAAGGAAATTATTCAATGTAACTTGAAACGAAATCATATGATTTTTTGTTTAAACCAAATCATAAAATTAATAGATAAATAAAAAAGCCAGTACATGGCATCTTGACATTAAAAATGGATGAAACGTCCAATTCAAGTAAGAATAATGAATGAATGAATGATTTGAAGTTCTCTGGCATCCTGACATCGAAGGTCATTGACACCGATATCGTTTATTATAAATAGATATTACAAGAATTCTAATTTAAAACCAGAAAAGTAAATATGTTATAGATGTTAAATAACATTAAAAAGACTTGCTTCTGATATGAATTTAAAAATCCAACTAGCTTTGTACGACACACCATGTCTAAGGATCACGGCAAGGATGAACCTGCCATCTTCACATAGATTCAAGAAAAAAAAAACATAAATAAACAAAAGTAAAAAATTAATAGCATTAACTGTAATACTATCTAATAAAACTCTAACATATCAGATATTAAAACCGGCGAAAAACTGAATAAATGTTAGATATCAGGCCATAGGTAAAAGACCATTACCAGCAATGCCTAGCTCTTATTGCAACACAACAAGCACCACTCTCGGATACTCGCAAGTATCTCACGCTATCGGGTTGCCAGAACGGACGCGAAATACTTCCAGGATTTTTAAATGAAAAATATCTCCCAAGACAAGAAAATCCCATTAGAGTGAGTTTTAGAGAATAAAAATGAGTAGAGAGAGAGCAGAGAGAGAGAGAGAGAGAGAGAGAGAGAGAGAGAGAGAGAGAGAGAGAGAGAGAGAGAGAGAGATTCTTATAGAAACAAAAGCTATAATAAACATTCAGAGAGAGAGAGAGAGAGAAGAGAGAGAGAGAGAGAGAGAGAGAGAGAGAGAGAGAGATTCTTATAGAAACAAAAGCTAGAATAGACATTCAGAGAGAGAGAGAGAGAGAGAGAGAGAGAGATTCTTATAGAAGCAAAAGCTAGAATTGACATTCAGAGAGAGAGAGAGAGAGAGAGAGAGAGAGAGATTCTTAAATAGAAACAGAGGCTAGAATAGACATTCTGAGAGAGAGAGAGAGAGAGAGAGAGAGAGAGAGAGAGAGAGAGAGATTCTTATTGAAAAAAAAGCTAGAATAGACATTCAGAGAGAGAGAGAGAGAGAGAGAGAGATTCTTATAGAAACAAAAGCTAGAATAGACATTCAGAGAGAGAGAGAGAGAGAGAGAGAGATTCATATATACAAACATAGGCTACAATAGACATCCTATGAGAGAGAGAGAGAGAGAGAGAGAGAGAGAGAGAGAGAGAGTCTTTTTGATATGGAAACAGGTTAGAATAAACATTCCCGAAGTGAGAGAGAGAAAAGGTTGGAATAGACAATATTGAGAGAGAGAGAGAGAGAGAGAGAGAGAGGGAGAGAGAGAGAGAAAGCTTTCATTACATTCTTTTACATTATTTGGACGTAATGTGGTCTGAGTGGGTCTGAATTCAATTTGGCTAAGTCTTCTCCTCTCGCTTCTATTCGTTTTAATATAACTCCGGAAAGAGACTTTGGCTTTGGAAGAGTTTAGGCGACAGTAAGAGTTTTTTTTTGTTCGTTGAGAGAGGAAATAGGGAGAAACTTGCATAAAATACAAAAGGTTATAATAAAAAATCTAATATTTTGGAAACAAAAATATCTTAAAAGATAGACAGAAACTTGCAAAAATACATATCATAATTACAAAAATTTTCCGATATATTGGAATCATAAGTATCTTAAAAATTATATAGTTTACAAAAGATTTTCGAGTAGGTTTCAAACTCTTCGAAAACATGTGTTAGAAATTTTGTCATTTAATGTCTTAAAATTATAGTTACAAAAGATTATCGAAAATTGTTTTTAATATTTTAATAATTTGAAAAAAAAAAATATCTTAAAATGATTTCAGGTATAAAAGTTTATCGAAAATGATTTCTAAAATTTAGGCACAAAAACGTGTTATAAATGATATCATGTACAAAACTTTATCGAAAATGATTTTTAAAATTTGGAAACATAAATGTGTTGAAAATATCATGTACAAAAAATTATCCAAAATGGTTTTTAATATTTTAATATTTTGGAAACATACATATCCTAAAATTTATACCATGTACAAAAGATTATCTAAAAGAGGTTATAATATTTCAAAATAAATATGTTAAAATGATATCATGTAAGAGAAGAATAATTCCTAAAATATTTACCATTATATTAAAGAAATTTTGTTAACTGTTAAGCAGGTGCTCAACTAAATCAACAGTAAAATATGAAATTTTATCTAGAACTATATGAAATAAAATTGATATATATGGAAAGCAGGAATTTTCTAAAAATAAAAGAAAACAAATTGTTTATCTCTAAATCTTAATATACTTCGGAGCGTACTTGTATTTGTAATCACACGAAGCTGGACATTATACAATAAAGTATATATATATATATATATATATATAAATATATATATATATATATATATATATAATGTATATATATATATATATATATATACATACATGTATATATATATATATATATATATGTAATAGTCAGTTATTACATGTTTAATACACATGACGTAATATGTCATTGTGGAAGAAGCGTGAGATTTGCTGTAGTCAGACAAGATCATAACAGGATGCATTTTGCAGGTCTCAGCAATGTAACATTTTTATGAAGAATAAACACAAATACGAACCGTGTGAAAGAGTGGTGTCGCCACCGGATGCAGGTGTCTTCCTATACTAATGTAAAGTTTACATATTGTGTTTAAATGCTGAGATAACTAAATATACGATATCTGTGATATCGATATTTTAGGCAGTTCTTATCTATACTTCACCTGAAATGGTCATCCGACCAAACCAGCTATACTCTTGTGATGGAGATGTTAACACTATTGTTTTTATAGAATAAACCATTTTAAAAGTTAACATGCTTGACTTTATTTCAAGACTCAACATCTCAAACAACACATACTCAATGTGTGTTGATAACAGTACCACACTAATAAATGGTGGCAGCGATAAAACTCTAAGAATCAGAGATAGATCTTCAAGAAATCAACAATAAAACTCTAAGAATTAGAGAAAGATCTTCAAGAAATCAACAATAAAGCTGTAAAAACCAGAGAAAGATCTTCAAGAAATAAACAGTAATGAATCTAAAATTTTGACTAAGTATCATAGTCCATGGAAGGAGAAATCATTTAATGAATGTTATACATACAAACTGATGAACTGGATCTTCAATCAACATCCTAGGAAACCCAAGGACTGACGTTCAACGCTTACAAAACATATCCAGGAAGCACTACATTCAATGGAAATCGGACAAAAACATTCACCCAAACATCAAGAGAGAGAGAAGAAATCGGACCAAATACGTTCACCCAAACATCAAGAGAGAGAGAGGATATGAAGACATCACACAAAACCATATAAAGTTAAGTACAATTTTCTTATTCATTTCAGTTTGGGCAGTGAAGTGTAGTTATCACGAGTCGTTAGTCGACTATCACCGGGGTGAGAGGTTTGCTAATCTTTTATGTTCCTTTCATTAAAGGAAACTGTGTTCAACTCCGAATTCTCATCTAGAATTTTTCTCTCTTTGTGCTAATTCTGTTTTCTTTCAGAAATTCTCGGGAAATATCTTTGTGTTCTGTTTTCTTTCAGAAATTCTCGGGAATTATCTTTGTGTTCCGTTTTCTTTCAGAAATTCTCAGGAAATGTCTTAGGATTAGTAGCATTGTTTTGGGGAATTTTGTTATAATCTTTATCATTGGGTGCTTATGCGTTTACGCAGTGGACGTCTGTATTCATATAGGTATTTTGATAGAATTGCAAGGGGTCTAAGAGATAGGAAAAAAAATACAGTAGTCATGACGCCCCCTGTGAGCCCCATCCCTGGACCTAGTGGTGTAGGACAGATTAATCCTCTCCCGATTGTGTCGCTTGTAAATGTCAGGTCTGCAATCCTTCCTTTTTAGGGTCGGGTTAATGGATTCTTGCCTCAAAATGTGGAGTCATGGATTTCATCCGTTGATGCCCATTTAAATGCCAAACAGATCGTAGACCCTTTTGTACAATTAAAAGAAGCTAAAAGTTTTATAGATTTTTCCAAGGGGGATGCGAGTGCGTATTTAAGAGGTGTTTTATTCCAAGAAGCAGTTACCTGGGATGATTTCAAAGTTAGGTTACGTGGGGTCTATGGGGGTGAAGAAGCCTTGGATGTAGTATTAACGTTAAGAAACACACTTAATCAAGCCACTATGAATTGGCTTAATGTTATTGAGAGAGCAGCTCTCGTAGCTGATAGGCTTAATGAATAACAAGATATTTTAGGTAATTCCACTTAGGTTACTAGAGATAACATCTCCGTGAAAGATTTTTTACGATTAATGTATTTAACTTGCATGACATTTATGTTGCCTGAAGCTTTAGTGCGGTGTTTTGATAAAAAGTTAACGCCTGCAAGTACGGAATTGGATGTATATAAACATATAAAGAAACACATGTCGAAGTGTCCTGACCTTGATCCCGTGTTAACTCAAGTTTTTGCTAAGAATGAAACAAAGCCACAACAAGTAAATGTAGTTAATGATAGTCAAGTTGCAGGAATGACGTGTTATAATTGCAAACATCAAGGTCACTTGATCGCGGATTGCAGAACGAAATTCTGTTCGATACATAATAGTTCGACTCATTCATATAGTCAGTGCTACTCGCGTAAGACACAACAGCATCCTAGAAATACACAGTCAATTCCACAGTCAGTTCCATATGGAAATAAAAAGAAAAATCCTCATTTTAACAATAAGAAGAAAAAGCCAAACGTCAATGTAGTTCAGAATCCGAAATAAACAAACACTTCTTCGAATAACGCTGAGCCTGGGTCGTCAAACCAGACCTCTCAAGGTCAGACTAATTTTCAGAATGTGCAGAGCAAAGCAAATACCACATAATTAACTCCAGTGGGGAAGAGAGTGATGTTGGGTCAAGGTCATTCAAGTCAACATCAGTATTATTGAATAATCAATTTAATGTTTTATCAGATCATTGTGAGGCAATAGATTTTCCTATGAAACACACGGCCGAATTGAGTAAAAAGTGCATGCTCACATAGATTTGCAACGAATTCATACAATAATAAGCCAAAATAAATTACGACCAACATTATATGCTATAAATTTAGAGCACAAATCCTTTACGTTATTTTTTGACTCTGGTAGTCCACGTAATATCATGGATTTGAGGACACATCATTTGTTGTTTTCGAACTTTTCGATAGAAAAATCCGGAGTGAGACTCACGGGTATAAGAAATAATGAATTAAATGTCATACGCATAACTCATGTTCAATTCAAAGTCGGTAACGCACGTTTGCCGATACATTTGTTGTTGTACCAAACAATGATATGTATCCAGCTGTAATTATGGGAAATCAAAACATTATCTTAGCCCCTGCCAAGCACGGCGTGTATATCAAAGGAAAATTCTATAAGTCCTCTAATACCTTAAAATCAGTTTTGGATAAAAAGGAGACGACAAATGTAACCGTAACGTACGTTGAAGAACCGATAACTTGTCTCACTAATAAAGAAATAATATACGCGACCCAGCAGAATTCTCGTTCACCCGTAATATCATCTTGCACGCAATCTATCGAGCCAAACGTACCTTCGAATTTAATAGTGCAAATAAAGAAAACATTACCGGGATCTGAATTATTAATCCTTTCAGACACTTTGAAAACTAACGAATTGTCTTTCACATAAGCTATTTATACAGTTGGCTCACATCAACAATGTAATATTGAAGTCTGTAATCATTTAAATAACACTTTAGTAATTCACAAAAATCAACATATCTTGGATGTAGAAGTTTATAAACATTGTATTCTTACCGTTGCTGAAATCAATCACGCTCAATCAGTTGCGGATGAATCCCTTTTGCAATCTATTAAAAATAAAATCAATAAAGACATTCAAGACGAAAAAATTCAGCAGAAAATTTCTGGACTTTTAACTAAATATCCTGATGTTTTTTCCACTACGGATGGATCCTTAGGAAAAACAGATGTGATCGAGCATCAAATAAGGTTAAAGGACAAGCAGAAAATTATCTATGTACCCTCGTACAGACTCCCTATGAAATTCCAGAATGAAATAAATGATGAAGTAGGTAAAATGCTAGAAGAAGGAGTCATTAGGAAATCAAACAGCCCTTATAATTTTCTATTAATAGTTGTACCGAAAAAAGATCGAACATGGCGTATCTGTGTAGACTTCCGTCGTCTAAACGAGGAGACGATCCCTGATCGATTCCCAGTGCCATGTACTGACGATATTTTGTCTTTGTTAGGTCAGAATAAATATTTTACCAGTTTGACTTACTTAAAGGCTTTCACCAGATATCATTAGAAGAAGATAGTATCCCATACACAGCCTTCAGCACAGCCAGGGGACATTATGAATTTTTACTGATGCCTTTTGGTTTACGTTGTGCTCCCATAACATTTACAAGAATGATTAACATAGTGTTTGAAGACTTGTTAGGGGATATATTGCATGCCTATATGGACGATCTTGTAATCCTTTCCAACACCTTAGAAGAACATCTACGTAAGTTAGAACTAGTACTACAGAGATTAAGACAACATAACTTAAGGATAAAGATTAGTAAGTGTGAATTTTTCAAAACAGAATTAATATATTTGGGTTTCATGGTGTCAAGCCAAGGGGTTAAAGTAGTCCATGATAAGGTGTCGGCTATACGTAATTTTCCCATACCTATTAATGTCAAGGGAATACAGCAATTTCTAGGTTGTAGTGGATATTACAGGCATTTTATACGCAACTATTCAATAATAGCCACTCCTTTAACTGATCTTACGAAGAAGGGCGTAGATTTCATATGGTCTGAGCATCATCAACAGGCGTTTAATACCTTGAAAGATGAGCTGTTTAGTTCTCCTATCTTAAAATTTCCTGACTTCGGTAAGGAATTCTTCATTGCAACAGACGCCTCAGACTTAGGAGTAGGAGGGGTATTTCTTCAGCAATATGATAAACAGTTTTTCCCGATAGCTTTTTATTCTCGAAAACTGAGAACTTCCGAAAGTAAGTAGGCAGTATTAGACAAAGAAGGGCTAGCTATTGTTAATTCACTAGTGCATTTTAAGTTCATAATATACGGTTATCCCGTTAAGGTTCTTACTGACCATAAACCACTAACCAAGTTCTTTAAAGGCTTCAACCACAGCTCCAAACGAACTCGGTGGCATTTGATCATTCAAGACTTTGGCGCGAGAATTGGGTATTTACCTGGGAAAGCAAATATCATTGCGGATGCATTATCACGCAACCCCGTGTCATCTTGTACGGAGCCTTTAGCTGAATTAATAGATATATCAACATCCATGCCTATTGTTAAAACGATATCTGAACAAGATGATTTAGGCTGGAGCGCTGAATTATTACAGACTGAGCAAAGAAAAGATCAGAAAATAGAAACATTTATAAATGCTTTGAAAGGCAATCATTAGGAAAAGGGATATATAAAGTATAAGCAGCAGAATTATATAATCAAAGATAATATTCTGTGTAGGACCGTGACAAGGAAAACCCGCAATACACCACATGTAACTAACGACCAGGTAGTGGTACCAATCTCACTTATTTCCACTGTCCTGAATTGGTTGCACGCAAATCCATTACATGGACACCCGTGGTTCTCATTAATGTCACAGAAAGCCAAATCATTGTTTTATTGGCATACAATGCTTACAGATATAAAAAAAACACATAGCTAATTGTCGCACATGTCAGGAAAACAAAGGGCATACGAAAACACCTGTCAGCCTAGGGGCTTATCCCGTGCCCAATCAACCCTTTGAAAGAATACATTTAGATTTGTTAACAGGATTTTACAAGTCAGACAGCGGAAATAAGCACCTCTTAGTAATTGTAGATGCTTTAACTCGATAAACAGAACTAATAGCGCTTAAAACTAAAACTGCGATTGAATGCGCTAGGAAGTTTTACGAGTGTTACATTTGTAAACATGGTATTCCACACATGATAATCTCAGACTCGGGTGGAAAATTTAATAATCACTTTCTTACCTCATTGTGTGAATTCCTTAGCATAAAGAAAATAAATACCATGATATATCACCCAGAGTCGAATGGGCTAGTGGAAAGAGCAAATAGGAAAGGTTTTAAATATATTAAGAGTAAAACTAGGGGGATCAGACCCCAACTGGGATATTGCAATACCTGCGGTACTGAGTACTCTGAATCATTCATATCATATATCAATTAAAATGTCACCGCATGAAGCATTGTAAGGTACCCCAGTTAGAACGCCTTTCCATGTATTAACGCTTACAACTAATCTATCAATCCTTTAAAAGAATGTATAAATGCAAGCAAAAGTCGATATGATATCCTTCGAAAGAATTTAGAAGAATCACAAATCATAAAGAAAAGGAATCATGATAAAATAGCGAAGCCAACTAAAACATATACCGTGGGTGATAATGTATACATACAGGTAAATGTACGTAAAGGACTAAGTTATAAACTAACACCTAAGTTTTAAGGCCCATTTAATATTTTGGAAACATTTACGGCCAATAGGTTTAAATTTCAAAACGTATCCCAACCCACGGATGAGAGAATAATACCATTGGCTCACATAAGAAATAAAAAAAAAAAGAGGGAAAGAAGTGAGGGAAAGATATTTATTTGTATGTTAAAAGTTTTCTTCTCAATACAGGAGTAATTACGTATATTTTTCTCGTTACAGGTTTTCAAGATGAGTTTTTTGTTGTTGGGAGTGATATTGTTCGCTCAGACATTTTTCTCGTGTGGGATGAGCTCTCAAAACTATAAGTATAGATTTTAAATATGGCACTATAGTTGAAAGACAAGAAGACGTTTTTATTACATCAAGCAACGTAGTTGTAGAAGTGCATATGC
The DNA here is from genome assembly GCF_036898095.1 of Palaemon carinicauda. Taxonomy (NCBI): domain Eukaryota; kingdom Metazoa; phylum Arthropoda; class Malacostraca; order Decapoda; family Palaemonidae; genus Palaemon; species Palaemon carinicauda. The sequence continues at coordinate 69,342,368 of NC_090731.1, read as the reverse complement.
AAGCAATTTTTCTTCCAGAGAATGATGTCACTAGCTTAAAAAGCGCCATTTCAAGGTTTGCTGTCTCATTAGATGAGTTGCATAAAAGACATTTTCATTTGACTACAGAGAGTTCGCTTGGATCGACACTAAAAGTTGCAGAGATTCTATCTGATGACTTGCAAAATAAGATTTACGAGACAGAATCTTTGGCTCGTGACCTTTTGATGTGGACTGTAGGACACAAACATAAAGAGAGGCGTAACCCGTTTGTTTTTGCTGCACTAAACATCTTTGGGTCTATTGTAAGTTTAGGTTTAGGAATTTCCAATCGTCTTAAGATTAGTAATCAAAATAAGAAAATTGAGTTCTTGACTCATGAAGATGAATTGATTATGTCAGAACTAAGGAATCAGTTAGCTTCAATCAATCAAATTATGGATTCAGTAAATGAACATTTAAGTAATATCAGTCAGATTATGGAAGTACAGGAAATGTTAGCAACGTTAACGTATTATGATTCAAAAATAGATCACATACATAACAGAAATGCACATTTCATTGAGAAATCAAAAGATTATGTAGAAGCTATCCCGTTAGCAACTAAAAGTGTACTGTCGCCCCCTTTGTTGCCTATAAAATACTTAAAGTTAGTTCTGGAGAACGGACGGGAGAAACTAGGCTATGTTCCTTTGTTAGACGCACGTAGGTTAGAATTTTATTACAGCCTAATTATGGTAAGCGTTGAAAATAACAAGATTATGATTACAATTCCCTTTGATTCTTCTGATGCCTGGCAAT
>NC_090731.1:69326588-69336588 GCF_036898095.1 Palaemon carinicauda | reverse complement strand
TTTTTCTTTCTTTTTTTCTTTTTGGCAGGTCACAATTAAGTAGGGAAACTATAAGTATTTACTTATCTTTACAAAACAAATGATTCTAGTATTTTTTTTATTATCCTCAAAAACTCTTATATCAGCTGGGTGTTAACGCTTGATGGTCCCAAGATATCAGTAAACATTTAAGCCCTAAAATTATATTACATTACCAGCTACTACAAATGAATCACATTGAATCAAAATCACTTCAGATAACTAAAAGCTTCCTAATTATTGTTGCAGATTTGGCGAAAGATGCTACTACAAGCATCCAAAGATATGCCATAATTATGTAATATATGGTAAATGTGCGTATTTAGACGGATATGGAGACGAATGCAGAGATCTCCATATAAAAATATGCAAAAATGTAAATGAAGGAAAAGGATGCAAATACAACAAAAAATGAAAGTAAGAAAACTCAGCAAACAGAAAAGAAACATGAAAGCAAAAATTAAAAGAAAAAAAAAGAAACAATAAAACAGGCCAAGTATATACCACCCTATGCACCAAAGGCCCCAAAATATGATGCCTTTCAACCCAAATATGCACATTTAGAGCCCAACTACAAAGAATGCATCTATAATGCCAGGGGTTGGTGCAGATATGAGGATAATTGCAGGTATACACACAAATATAAATATGAATGCGAAAGAGTGAATATAATAGAAAAGTGGGATTTTTTAATGTCAGAATTCCTGGAAATGAAGAAAAGAACATCATATCAGAACAGGAAGGAAGCATGGGGGAATCCCAATTATTACCAATACTAAATAATGGGGATAAAACACAAACCATAATAGTGATGAATGCACAAGGTTTAGTCACGAGTAACTCTAAAAGGAAAATAGAGTTCTTAGAAGAACTAACCCAAATTTAAAAAATAGATATATTAAATATACAGTAAGTGAAACATGGTATTCCCAAGAGACTGGCAGTGATGATCAGATAAAGGGTTTCCAAACTTATAAATCAGACAGAACAAAAAGGAATCAAGGGGGAACCGCAATATATGGAAGAGACATAAATCAAGAAAAAGTCTGTGAAAAATACAGCATCACAAAATGTAAATTGATTGCGGTAGAATTTGAATTTGAAAACTAGCGAATATTTTAGTTTACAGACCCCCAAATACTAAGGAGTTGGACATAATAATAGAAAAAAATAGATGATATATGTAGAAACCATAAAGATTGGAATATACTGCTATTCGGAGATTTTAACTTTCTTTTCGTGGATTGGAATGAACGGATAGAAGAAAGTGGTTGTATATATATATATATATATATATATATCCATATATATATATATATATATATATATAAAAGAGAATAATAGTAGTGCAGAAGATAAGAGGCAATTAGAAAAGCTTCAAGATATGCTATTAGAACATAATATGCAAAAAATAAACCACATTCCAACAAGAAAGGAAAATGTCCTAGAGCTAGTATTTGTCAATGAGGTGAATTATGTTAAAGAAATAATAGTGTATAACACGGGAATTTCAGACCAAAATGTCATAGAATTAATAGTCCATTCATAAGCAAATGATCGCAGAATTAATCAAAGCACAAAAGGTTGGCAAGGATATGGAAAATATAATTTTTACACTAAGAATATAAAATGGTCAGAAATAAATGAAGAACTGAAGAAAGAATGGAAAAATGTATTTGTAAGTGATAATATACAGGTAAATACAGACATACTGTACAAAATACTGGAGAAAATTGTTGAAAAATATGTAACAAAAAAAAAAAAAAAAACAATAAACAAAAAACATGCATACCAAGAGACAGAAGGATCTTATTTCAGAAAATTAGAAAATGGAAGAAAAATCTTGCCAAAGAAAAAAATGTGTGGAAAATGATGGAAATAAAATGTAAGATAGAAAATGCAGAAGAAAAGATTATACAATCGAAAGAAAATGAAAAAAAGGGACTTAAAAGAAAGGACCCTTCAAAAATATAAAAAAAAAACCCAAAGTACTTTACTCCTATGCAAAAAAGATGGATATAGGGAGATTAGAAATGGCCCTCTAAGAATTGAAGGACGGTTAACGAAAAAAAAAAAATATGCAACATATTAGCAGAAAAATATAAGAGTGAATTCACTCCAAGAATAGCGAATGAGAATAATGAAACAGAGATGAGAGAAGAAAATGTTGAATATCTAACGGATATAGATATTAATGAAGCAGATATTGTCAACGCTATAAGCGAAATTAAAAATGGATTGGCAGCCGGACCAGATGGAGTCCCAGCGATTTTGTAAAAAAAAAAAAAAAAAACCTGCACACACTATTGTGAGGCCGCTTGCAATACTGCTAAGACAAAGTGTAGATATGTTAAACATAAATTAGCTTATATAACCCCTATTTTCAAAAGTGGATCAAGACTAGAGGCAACCAATTATAGAACTGTTAGTCTAACATCACATATTATGAAAGCAAATGAGAGGGTAATAAAAAAAAAGAAAATAATGAACCATTTGGTTAAAAATGATTTATTTAATATAGGTCAACACGGTTTTGTGCCCGGAAAAAGTACACAAACCCAACTGATAGCACACTTTGAAAACATATACAAAAATATGATAAATGAAAAAGACACAGATGTGATCTATCTAGATTTTGCAAAAGCCTTTGACAAGGTAGATCATAATATATTAGAGAAAAAAAATGAGAAAGAACAATATTGTGGGAAAGATAGGAAAATGGGTAAAAGAATTCCTGCAAAACAGAAAACAGATAGTGGTTGCAAATGACGAGAAATCTGATGAAGCTCAGGTAATATCTGGCGTGCCACAAGGTACGATATTAGCTGCACTGCTGTTTGTTATTATGATCTCAGACATACCTTGTGATGTTAAAAATTCTGTAGTGAGAAGTTTTGCAGATGACACAAGAATAAGTTGAGAAATTACTTGTGATGAAGATAGGAACTCACTACGAAGAGATCTAAACCAAATATATGAATGGGCGGAGATGAATAGGATGGTATTTAACTCCGATAAATTCGAATCAATAAATTATGGGAACAGAAGGAATGGTATATGCATACAAGGACACAATAACGAGACAATCACAAACAAGGAAGCAATTAAAGACCTTGGTGTAATGTTAAATAGGAATATGTTATGCAACGACCAAATAGCAACAATTTTGGCTAAATATAAAGCAAAAATGGGAATGTTATTCAGACACTTTATATCAAGAAAAGCTGAACACATGATTATTCTTTACAAAACTTATGTACGTAGTACACTCGAGTACTGCAATGTGATATGGTACCCACACTACCAAAAGGATATTGCACAAATAGAGTATACAAAGTCCTATACTGCTAGAATAGAAGAAGGTAAGGACCTTGTCTACTGGGAAAGACTGCAATTTTCAAAACTATAGTCTAGAAAGGAGAAAAGAACGCTACATGATAATACAAGCATGGAAACAAATAGAAGGAATTACTGAAAACATCATGGAGCTAAAAATATCAGAAAGAGCAAGCCGAGGTAGATTAATAGTGCCAAAAACTATACCAGAAAAACTATGGAAGGCACACAGGACATTCATTCACTACGCACCAGCGTTGATAATGCAGCGACTATTTAATGCACTGCCAGCTCATCTAAAAAACATGTAAGGAGTGAGCGTAGATGTGTTTAAGAATAAGCTCGATAAATACCTAAGATGCACCCCAGACCAACCATGACTGGAAGATGCAAAATACACCGGAAGATGCATTAGCAACTCTCTGGTGGATATACGAGGTGCCTCACACTGAGGGACCTGGGGGGAACCCGAACATAGAATAAGGCAATAATGTAAGGTAACGCTCTCTGTATCCTTTATTCAACTTCAATTTCTCTCTGTATCTCTTCTCTCCATTCAACCTCACTTCCCTTTTCTGTCATTCTGGTCTCTCTCTCTCTCTCTCTCTCTCTCTCTCTCTCTCTCTCCTTTTTTCAACTAAAGTCTGTTTTTCTATCTTCTCTCCATTCAACCTCAATGTCCCTTTTCTCGAATTATGACCTCTCTCTCTCTCTCTCTCTCTCTCTCTCTCTCTCTCTCCTTTATCAACTTCAATGTCTCTCTCTATCTCTTCTCTCGATTTAACCTCAATTTCCCTTTTCTTGTATTCTGAACATACTCACTCTCTCTCTCTCACTCTCTCTCTCCTCTCCTCTTCTCTCTCTCTCTCTCTCTCTCTCCTTTTTTTCAACTTATATTTCTCTCTCTATCTCTTCTCTCGATTCAACCTTAAATTCCCTTTTCTCGGATTCTGAACTCTCTCTCTCTCTCTCTCTCTCTCTCTCTCTCTCTCTCTCTCTTTTCTTTATCAACTTCAATGTCTCTCTCTATCTCTTCTCTCGATTAACCTCAATTTCCCTTTTCTTGTATTCTGAACACACTCACTCTCTCTCTCTCTCTCTCTCTCTCTCTCTCTCTCTCTCTCTCTCTCTCTCTCCTTTTTCAACTTAAATTTCTCTCTCTATCTCTTCTCTCGATTCAACCTTAAATTCCCTTTTCTCGGATTCTGAACTCTCTCTCTCTCTCTCTCTCTCTCTCTCTCTCTCTCTCTCTCTCTCCTCGGCAAGTTCACCACCGCCTAAATCATTATCATCAGTTTCTGGGTACATCTGGTATACGTTTGGATTATCTGTCCCACTCAGCTGATTCTCTGCCACCACCTTAACATTTGCATGCACGTCTTATGGACTACGATCTTAATGGTAATTCGATCTTGATTAATGCGTATAACCTTGAACGTATGAATGAAAGTTCATTTTAACCTAGGTTTCTAAATTGGTACTCTCTTAATATACACACGGTCACTATCTTTATTCCATAAGGCCGTTTAAAATAGAGATTATAGTCTCCGCAACCTCGAATGTGCGCTTGTTCATATTATTATTATTATTATTATTATTATTATTATTATTATTATTATTATTATTATTATTATTATTATTATTATTATTTGTCTGCATTATTCCTACTTCTATTATTATTATTATTATTATTATTATTATTATTATTATTATATTATTTTCATTTTCATTATAATTATAATTTATTATTATCATTATTATTATCATTATTATTATTATTATTATTATTATTATTATTATTATTATTATTATTATTATTATTATTATTACTATAATTATAATCATTATTATTATAACTATTATTATTATTCTTTAAGCTACAGTGCTAGTTGGAAAAGCAGGATGCTATAAGCCCAGAGGCTCCTAAAAGGAAAATAGCCCAGCGAGGAAAGGAAACAAGGAAAAATAATATATTTTAATAACACTAACAAGGAAAGATAAGATATATTATGAAGCGTAACTAGGAAAAATAAGATATTTTAACAAGAGTAACAAGGAAAAATAAGATACTTTAGGAGTAACAACATTAAGATATATATCTCCTGTATAAACTATACAAAACTTCAACAAAACAAGCGGAAGAGAAATAAGATAGAGTAGTGTACCCTTCTCATCTCACTATTCCATTAGCCAAATACGTCCTGAAATCTTCTACGTTATAAGATTTTAAAAAAAATGTTCCATACCCTGTGGAAACAACGTAAATAAATTGTGGATCTAACTTAAAGGTTAAATAATATGTCCCCAATGCTTCCATTGTACTCTTGCTTAATGCAAATTATTTTGTAGTTAGCATATCAGACCAGCTATTTCCATCATCAATCACTAGAGACTTTCAAAATGCTGACGAAGATTTTAAACAGTGACATGTCTATCACATTTGAACTTGGCCTATACAATACTATTCTATCTAATTTATCTTCTTCTTTTGTTGAAGTTTATATGGTTTATATAGGAACTATTTATTTTAATGTTGTTACTGTTCTTTAAATATTTTATTTTTCCTTGTTTCCTATCCTCATTGGGCTATTTTCCCTGTTGGAGCCACTAGGCTTATAGTATCCTGCTTTTCCAACTAGGGTTGTAGCCTAACGTATAATAATAATAATAATAATAATAATAATAATAATAATAATAATAATAATAATAATAATAATAGAGAAATGCTTACTGTCAAAAAATTTTGTTTTTATGTTTCCGAACACCTGTTTAATAAACTCGGGATTTTTTATCAAAAATTGTTTCACTTGGGGTGATCCAAACTTTTCAACAAGAGCTATAAGCACTTTTTTAACTTCGAAACCAGATTTATAGACTAAAGTATGAGTATCGATGAAACTAGTTCGGACGTCAACTTAAATAAAAATATGATCACGTCTTTAATGTGATAAGGGTAAAGGTCGTATTGAATCAGCATGTACTTTATATATATATATATATATATATATGTGTGTGTGTGTGTGTGTGTGTAAAAATTATGAATTGACAGTGAGGATTCAAACCAAGACAAAGAAAACTATTGAGTTTATTAAGTGAAATTATAGATGTTGAACTGCCGTTTCTCGTCTTGAGAGGAAATCACCCAAAAAGCTGTCTTCAGATGTAGGCACCACTTCCTCTCCACAGTAATTCATCTACCATATGTAAAGGAACTAAAATAATAAAAAAAAGAATAAACCCCCTTGAAAAGAATCAATTTAACGAAAGAAACTAATCGACAAATTTAACGGGAAGGGAAAGAAATTCAGCAAGCTAGCTTCGTGAAAACGTAAATTTCGTAAATGAACACTCGTTACTAAATAAGAAAAAAATATATTTGAATTACGTTCGTAGTTAATCTTAGTCAAAATTAAACCAAAGGCACAAGTACAATGGTAATCATTGTGATAAAATCCTTTACTTTAATTTTTTCGACGTGTTGGCGACCATAATTTAAACTATAATAAGCGTAAATTATATCTAAGAAACAGATCAATCCTATTAAGCCTGCATAAGGTCTCTCAACTGACTTACGTTTCTTTAGATCCTGGTCTTTCGTTGTTAGATGATAAGTCCAGATGCTCATGTTGCCTCTCTCCGAACATGAAATCCTATCGCTCGGCCTAGGTGGAGTTTATCGCTCCATGACACTTGAAACCTCCAGGGTAAAAATAAAATGTCAGAAAATCTCAAAGGTCTGGTGCCACTCTGCTCTGGACTGCTTTCTGTGCTGGTCTCTGGACTGGAATTCTAACTCTCCCCCGCTGGAAATCTGTCCTACTGGGATCTGCCTCTGGGCTGGATTCTGGACCGCTGAATATAAATACTCAAAAGGCAGAGTGAGTGGATATTTAACTGTCAAACAGTCAGTTTCAAGAACTATTCAGGCTTAAAAGTAAACAAAGTCGCAAATTATCCTATAACCATAAACCACCAAAGTAAACAAAAGACATAATGTACTTTTCAGTACAAACAGAAATATACGAAAAGCATAAAGATATTTCTTTACACTCCACACCAAGGGTTCTATATTTAATTTTTTGTTAAATGTAGAACTCTGGAATAACTAGAAAAATTTCAGCCTTTTCTTTCACAATATATATATATATATATATATATACTAGATATATATATATATATATATATGTGTGTGTGTGTGTGTGCGTGCATATATACCTGTATATGTATATATATACATAAAATGAATATATATATATATATATATATGTGTGTGTGTGTATATATATATATATATATATATATTGAGAGCTTAAATACTTGGTTGGAATGTTCGTCCTAGCACGTGGTTCATAAATAGTATCAGAGTAACATTATCACAGATAAGTATTTAATTTGTGTATTAGATATTTGCCGTTCCAAATTATTGCAGCGACACAAAAATACCATTACAATAGAAAGTTTAGGTCTTTGAAGTTTTATTGGTGGAAAATTAATAGGCTTTATTGGGCATTACGTTTTACAAGCGAGTTATTTCTCTAACTGGGACTAATATTTCACAGAATCTTTAGAGACGATAAATTATTAGTTTATGTGAGTACATCTATAAGCACGCGAATGTTCTAGCCTATATACTGATAGTTCTTTGCCTGTATGGATATACAAAATCATTTGCATATTGGTGTTTTATCCCTCAGTTTAAAAAAATACAAACAGGCAAATTAAGAATATAGCCTATGTACTAATATATCTATGCCTGTATGGATATTAAAAATCATAAGCATATTAGCATTTTATCCGTAAGCTAAAAAATTGCAAACATGTAAACTAAATCAATAATATTTCTGACGCAAACAGCAATTTACATGAATTGAAAAGCAAGAAACCAAGAAGTCTTCTCATAATGCCAGTGAAAAATGCCCCTCATATTCGCGCCTGGGATTCGTCTACACAACGTATTATCTAACAAATACCAAAGGAGAAATGGCTTTGCTGATTGCCTTCCTCTCTGCAATCTGTTCCTATTCTTCCTTTTCTTCCCCTCTCCACTGTTCCAATCTGTTCCTGAATTATAGAACAGCTATGCAAATGGTTATTACGATGTGAAGCACCTTTTGTTCAGCGGAGTTTGATGCAATATGTTGGCAGATTCTTCTGGATTATTTTATCTCTTTTGTGATATCTACGACTTGCGACAACATTGTAATATATCCCTTTTTCAAGATGACCATGAAAATCTTATTTAGTTCAAATATTTTACATTATATCCTCAATTTGATGATGAATCACAGGGATATGAGAATTTATGAATATTTTATTGCATACACTATATCTAATTAAGATTATATATCACTCAAGTGGCATCGTATTTTACTAACATTTTATTTATTCGTGTTTGAGCTAAAGGATTCCAAAGATCATACAAAATGTTTAGCATAAGTCACTTTTATTCAGAAGCAGATGATTATTTAATAAACTCTTAAAGGTTTTATAGGTCACTCATGAATGGCATAGGCAAAGGATAGTAACAATGCCCTAGCAATCAGAACAATGTCCTAGTGACTGACCATATATAAATATGATTAATTCCAAAGACCCTTTCTTTCCAAGTTAGGACCAGGGAGGGCCAGGTTATGCCTGCTCATGACTCAGCACGTAGTTGCATAGGCTCGAGATAAATTTTATAACCTAGATTATGGAAATTGACAGAACTAAATTTTTTGTCGAATATTTAAAAAAAAAGAGTCAAGTGATAAAGACAAAATTGGGAAAACTATATAAGATGTGCTTTGGTCAAGGAATCAAAGTTTAATGTGAATTTTTAAGAGCATAACATGAAATTATGTCCGTTTTCTTTAAACTGTGAATTTGTAAGAGTATACCATGAAATTATTTCCGTTTTCTGTAAACTGTGAATTTGTAAGAGTATACCATGAAATTATTTCCGTTTTCTTTAAAGCGTGACACACTTAATAAATAACACACACGCTATCGTATTGATATATAGATAATAATAATAATAATAATAATAATAATAATGACCGTCAGCAGGTCTCCAAAGAGAAGTCTCTATGAGAGCCCCTTCACTAGAAAGTGAACCCTCTCAGGAGAGACAGTGTCAGGATGCCAGAAAACCTTAAATAGATCAATCAATCATTATCATTATTATTATTACTTGCTAAACTACATCCCCAGTTCGAAAATCGGGATGCTATAAGCCCAGGCGCTCCAACAGGGAAAACAGCCCGGTGAGAAAAGGAAACAAAAAAAATATTCTAAGAACAGTAACAACATTAACATAGATATCTCCTATATGAACTATAAAAACTTTAACCAAACAAGAGGAAGAGAAATAAGATAGAATAGTGTGCCCGAGTGTATTCTCTAGCAAGAGAACTCTAACCCAAGATAGTGGAAGACCATGGTACAGAGGTTATGGCACTACCCAAGACTAGCGAACAATGGTTTGATTTCGGAGTGTCCTTCTCCTAGAAGAGCTGCTTACCATAGCTAAAAAGTTTTTGTTCAAAGCGTTGTTCCATACCCATGAGCAGTGGCCTCTGCACACCCTGTAATATCTACAGCAAAGAACACAAATGCACTTTTATTGAAGAATGGTGGCGCACTCCAAAATCAAACCATTGTTCTC
>NC_090731.1:69306588-69321588 GCF_036898095.1 Palaemon carinicauda | reverse complement strand
CTACTTGGCCACGAAGAAAGATAAAAGTCAATGACAATTCTTCTGTACTTATACCTGTCAAATTCAGGTATTTTGTACTTAAAATTGAAATCAACCCATCTTCACCATCGTAACTAATTGGTAGTTTGTTACTTGGCATTCAATTAATGATAAATTTTGCACATTTTTACGTGTTTTTCATATTCAAATAAGCATATATATTTTTGATACATCAATGTCTGGATTCTCTTAACGACCTCGGGATCAGAGCCCCAGGCGAAATCACACAAAGACAAGAGCTTGGCTCCGGCCGGGAATCGAACCCTGGTCGGCAAGCTTGTACGGACAGTGACTAACCCACTTGGCCACGAAGAAAGATGAAAGTCAATGACAATTCTTCTGTTCTTATACCTGTCGAAATCAGGTATTTTGTACTTAGAATTGAAATCAACCCATCTTCACCATCGTAGCTAATTGGTAGTTTGTTACTTGGCATTCAATTAATGATAAATTTTGCACATTTTTACGTGTTTTTCATATTCAAATAAGCCATATATATTTTTGATACATTAATGTCTGGATTCTCTTAACGACCTCGGAATCAGAGCCCCAGGAGAAATCACACAAAGACAAGAGCTTGGCTCCGGCCGGGAATCGAACCCTGGTCGAAGCTTGTACAGACAGTGACTATCCCACTTGGCCACGAAGAAAGATAAAAGTCAATGACAATTCTTCTGTACTTATACCTGTCGAATTCAGGTATTTTGTACTTAGAATTGAAATCAACCCATCTTCACCATCGTAGCTAATTGGTAGTTTGTTACTTTGCATTTAATTAATGATAAATTTTGCACATTTTTATGTGTTTTTCATATTCAAATAAGCCATATATATTTTTGATACATTAATGTCTGGATTCTCTTAACGACCTCGGGATCAGAGCCCCAGGCGAAATCACACAAAGACAAGAGCTTGGCTCCGGCCGGGAATCGAACCCTGGTCGGCAAGCTTGTACAGACAGTGACTAACCCACTTGGCCACGAAGAAAGATAAAAGTCAATGACAATTCTTCTGTACTTATACCTGTCGAATTCAGGTATTTTGTACTTAGAATTGAAATCAACACATCTTCACCATCGTAGGTAATTGGTAGTTTGTTATTTGGCATTCAATTAATGATAAATTTTGCACATTTTTAGGTGTTTTTCATATTCAAATAAGCCATATATATTTTTGATACATTAATATCTGGATTCTCTTAACGACCTCGGGATCAGAGCCTCAGTTGAAATCACACAAAGACAAGAGCTTGGCTCCGGCCGAGAATCGAACCCTGGTCGGCAAGCTTGTACAGACAGTGACTAACCCACTTGGCCACGAAGAAAGATAAAAGTCAATGACAACTAAATGTGCAAAATTTATCATTAATTGAATGCCAGGTAACAAACTACCAATTAGCTAAGATGGTGAAGATGGGTTGATTTCAATTCTAAGTACAAAATACCTGAATTCGACAGGTATAAGTATAGAAGAATTGTCATTGACTTTTATCTTTCTTCGTGGCCAAATGGCTTAGTCACTGTCTATACAAGCTTGCCGACCAGGGTTTGATTCCAGGCCGGACCCAAGCTCTTGTCTTTGTGTGATTTCGCCTGGGGCTCTGATCCCGAGGTCGTTAAGAGAATCCAGACATTAATGTATCAAAAATATATATGGCTTATTTGAATATGTAAAACACGTCTAAATGTGCAAAATTTATCATTAATTGAATGCCAAGTAACAAACTACCGGTTAGCTACGATGGTGAAGATGGGTTGATTTCAATTATAAGTACAAAATACCTGAATTCGACAGGTATAAGTATAGAAGAATTGTCATTGACTTTAATCTTTCTTCGTGGCCAAGTGGCTTAGTCACTGTCTATACAAGCTTGCCGACCAGGGTTCGATTCCCTGCCGGACCCAAGCTCTTGTCTTTGTGTGATTTCGCCTGGGGCTCTGATCCCGAGGTCGTTAAGAGAATCCAGACATTAATGTAACAAAAATATATATGGCTTATTTGATATATATATATATATATATATATATATGTGTGTGTGTGTGTGTGTTTGTGTGTGTGTGTATGTGTGTGTGTGTACACACACACAATGTAGTGCAAAAACACGGTGTTCCAAAGAATAGAAAACCTTTCCGTAATTAGATTTAGTTATTTACCTTGCTGTAATGATGAATAGGACCTCATAAGTAAAATAATCGCGGCTAATTATAACGTAATACTATTTGTGTATCCATGAAAATATTTATCGGGTTGTTCATGAATGTTAGTAAAAAATAACCTTCAAAAAATGCAATTTTTCACATATGGAAGAGTTGAAAAAGCAAAAAAGTGCCGGTCACCTCACTATACCAGCCAAGTTATTACCAGGTACTAGGTTGGAGAAGTTTACAAATATACTGATGGAGAAAATAAAATCTAGTACTCTAGGTCTGCTAATATTCTGCTACCAATCCAGTCCAATCCTTCTCCGCTATCCCCAACTGTTCTATGCATTACAAAATCCATGAGGAGGATATACAATATAGGTAATAGCAGATCCCCTTCGAGTACTCCACTCTGCACTAAAAATTCATTTGATAGGAATCCATTGACATTAATTTTGTACTTGCTATACTCATGAACAGATTTAATCAGATTTACATATACAAGAGGAACTCCACAATAACTCAAGAAACTACTAGACACACTCAGAAGGATGCAGATGCAAAATTAGGCCCAAGCAACCAAGGGACAACAAAGGCATGATGGCTACAGCTCTCCTGCCCCATGGGCTCAGGACCCTATCAAATACAACTTCACCATCTTACCAGCAGCAAGCAAGGCCCTCTGCACACCAGAGCAACTCACTGAAGCTGCAAAGAATGCAATCAGGAACACACCTGCGCCTCACATCTACTATACGGATGGATCCGAACAAGGTTTGGCTATTAGTCATGGTATAGTTACTACTGTATAGTTATGTAGGTAGTAGGTTGGCCAGGGCACCAGCCACCCGTTGAGATACTAACGCTTGAGAGTTATGGGGTCTTTTGACTGGCAACACAGTACAACATTGGATCCTTCTCTCTAGTTACGGTTCATTTTCCCTTTGCTTACACACACAATGAATAGTCTGGCCTCTTCTTTACATATTCTCCTCTGTCCTCATACACCTGACAACACAGATTACCAAACAATTCCTCTCCACTCAAGGGGTTACTGCACTGTAATTGTTCAGTGGCCACTTTCCTCTTGGTAAGGGTAGAAGAGACTCTTTAGCTATGGTAAGCAGCTCTTCTAGGAGAAGGACACTCCAAAATCAAACCATTGTTCTCTATTCTTGGGTAGTGCCACAACCTCTGTACCATGGTCTTCCACTGTCTTGGGTTAGAGTTCTCTTGCTTGAGCGTACACTCGAGCATACTCTCATATCATATTTCTCTTCTGCTTGTTTTGTTAAATTTTTATAGTTTATATAGGAGATATTTATTGTTGTTACTCTTCTTAAAATATTTTTTTTCCTCTCCTCACTGAGCTATTTTCCCTGTTGGAGCCCCTGGGCTTATAACATCCTGCTTTTCCAACAAGGGTTTTAGCTTAGCAAGCAATAATAATAATAATAATAATAATAATAATAATAATATTATTATTATTATTATTATTATCATTATTATTATTATTAGCTAAACTATAACACTATTTGGAAAAACATGATGCTATAAACCAGGGGCTCCAACAGGGTAAAATAGCCGAGTGAGGAAAGAAAATAAGTAATTATACAAATTATATGAGAAGTTATGAACAATTAAAATTAAATATTTTAATAACAGTAACAACATCAAAACTTATCTTTAGTCGTTACTTGAATTCTTTTTCATTGTTAAAATTGTTCTCAAAGAAAGTTAATTTTTATCACCAGCCACACTTTTAAAAATCTCTCTCTCTCTCTCTCTCTCTCTCTCTCTCTCTCTCAAGCAATCAGATTTTACTGTATACTGATATTTCTTAGAGATCTGTATAAAACTACACTCTCTAATTTTCCACACAGCACATCATCATTCCATTGCCAAATAAGAAAAATCTAAAATTGGGAAGACATTTTAATCAATGTAACAACAAAGCAGGAAGCATCAAGGAAGTGGTTAAAGAGATAAACAAGCTGTGGACGTTGCAGAAGTTTCTAAGAAAAATTTCCGTCTTTGTTAAGCCTTGACAGACTCTTCTAGGTATTTTCTTAGAAACGTGAGTTACCCTTAGACCCTTTGCTTACACATCCTACCAGCAGCAAGCAAGGCCCTCTGCACACACCAGAGCAACTCACTGAAGCTGCAAAGAATGCAATCAGGAACACACCTGCGCCTCACATCTACTATACGGATGGATCCGAACAAGATTTGGCTATTAGTCATGGTATAGTTACTACTGTATAGTTATGTAGGTAGTAGGTTGGCCAGGGCACCAGCCACCCGTTGAGATACTAACACTTGAGAGTTATGGGGTCTTTTGACTGGCAACACAGTACAACATTGGATCCTTCTCTCTAGTTACGGTTCATTTTCCCTTTGCTTACACACACAATGAATAGTCTAGCCTCTTCTTTACATATTCTCCTCTGTCCTCATACACCTGACAACACAGATTACCAAACAATTCCTCTTCACTCAAGGGGTTACTGCACTGTAATTGTTCAGTGGCCACTTTCCTCTTGGTAAGGGTAGAAGAGACTCTTTAGCTATGGTAAGCAGCTCTTCTAGGAGAAGGACACTCCCAAATCAAACCATTGTTCTCTAATCTTGGGTAGTGCCACAACCTCTGTACCATGGTCTTCCACTGTCTTGGGTTAGAGTTCTCTTGCTTGAGCGTACACTCGAGCATACTCTCCTATCATATTTCTCTTCTTCATGTTTTGTTAAATTTTTATAGTTTATATAGGAGATATTTATTGTTGTTACTCTTCTTAAAATATTTTTTTTCCTCTCCTCACTGAGCTATTTTCCCTGTTGGAGCCCCTGGGCTTATAACATCCTGCTTTTCCAACTAGGGTTTTAGCTTAGCAAGTAATAATAATAATAATAATATTGATAATAATAATAATGATAATAATATTATTATTATTATTATTATTATTATTATTATTATTATTATTATTATTATTATTATTACTAGCTAAACTATAACACTAGTTGGAAAAACATGATGCTATAAACCAGGGGCTCCAACAGGGTAAAATAGGAATTATACAAATTATATGAGAAGTTATGAACAATTAAAATTAAATATTTTAATAACAGTAACAACATGAAAACTGATCTTTAGTCGTTACTTGAATTCTTTTTCATTGTTAATATTGTTCTCAAAGAAAGTTAATTTTCATCACCAGCCACACTTTTAAAAATATCTCCTCTCTCTCTCTCTCTCTCTCTCTCTCTCTCTCTCTCTCTCTCAAGCAAGCAAATTTTACTGTATACTGATATTTCTTAGAGAACTGTATAAAACTACACTCTCTAATTTTCCACACAGCACATCATCATTCCATTGCCAAACAAGAAAAATTCAAAATTGGGAAGACATTTTAATCAATGAAACAACAAAGCAGGAAGCATCAAGGAAGTGGTTCGAAAGATAAACAAGCTGTGGACGTTGCAGAAGTTTCTAAGAAAAATTGCCGTCTTTGTTAAGCCTTGACAGACTCTTCTAGGTATTTTCTTAGAAACGTGAGTTGCCCTTAGACCCTTGGTTGGAAGGTGATTTAATATCTTCATCAGCATCTTTGCCTTCTTGGTTGTTTTCTAATTACTCGGTCCCTTTATCAGTTGAGAGAGAGAGAGAGAGAGAGAGAGAGAGAGAGAGAGAGAGAGAGAGAGAGAGGATAGCTGGATGCTAGAGACCTAAGAAGTCATTTGATATTTTGTGGATCAAGGAAACTGATAGAGAGGGTTTGTTTTCAACTCAAAAAGAATACTTTGCAAATTATTTTTTTAGTGTGTTCGAAAAATCAAGAAGTTTTGCACAATTATTGACGATCGATCATCTCAATATCAATATTTAAATAAATCCTTGCACAATTATTGACGATGTTCTCACTCTCAAGATTCACAGAAACGCAAGAGAAATAGACCCTCTAAATATATATATGATTGGATACATGTTTTGTTCACTACAGAAAAAACTACCGTCTTCTTCTTCTTCTTCTTTTTTGCCTGCATCTTTCCCCACTTCTATGTGGGGTTGATGTTTCTGGCCAGCGTTCTTCATCTACCCCCATCCCACACCTGATTACCGGTTAATCTTTATGATCGAAGATCATCCTTGATACAGTCTATTCACCTTCACTTTGGTCTCCATCTCCATAAAGATTTTTTTCTTGATTTTAGTCGCGCGTCTTGATGCCTGATGTCCATGAAGTGGATGCCTTTGATCATCCGTCTGTTTGACCAGTGTAAAACTGAATCTTGACAATTAGATACATCCTTGTGTTCTAAATGTCTCCTTATTGATTCATCATATCATAGGAAACTAGAGTGGTACTCAGTAGTGCGCAGACTTCCGCCTCCTCAGCTTATTTCTTAACCCTATGTTTGATCGTGAGCTTGACCTTTGACCTTGACCATCCAAAATTTAATCAGTTTCATTACTCTAGCATGAAAATTGTAGCCATGAAGCTTTTTAAAAACAAACATACACACACACATACACACACTAACAGGGGATAAAACATATCTTCCTTCCAACTTCGTTGGCGGAGGTGAAAAAAATCTCTCGATTATCATGAAAATAGTTTTAATAATAATAATAATAATAATAATAATAATAATAATAATAATAATAATAATAATAATAATAATGATGATGATGATAATAATAATAATAATAATAATAATAATAATAATAATAATAATAATATATTTTGTACCCTGGCATATGTCCCCTATGTGAAGAACCAATCTTCACGCTTTGTGATGAATTATCTCCCCCCCTTATGTTTGTTGACTATGACAGTCTTCCAGGATTTGACAAATAGATGAGACACAAAAAAAAAATGAGGAGAAAAAAAAAATTTGACATATATATTCGCATGACAAATGCGTTTCCTCCCGATTCGCCTCCTGTCGCATATTTCAATATTTCTTGCTTGTTGTTCGATTTTTTTTTATTTTTTTTTATTCTATTGATATTAATTTTTCTTTTGGGTTATTTTTCTTAGTTTTTAAGTTTTGGGATATGTATTGGGTTAATTTTCTAAACATTTAAAATATTGCGATATGGGAAAGTATATATATATATATATATATATATATATATTTGTGTGTATGTGTATGTGTGTGTGTGTGTGTCAGGAATAAATGAAGTAATGAAGGGACATAAAAGGAAATTTATATAAATATGGAAACCAATGTTCAGATCCATAAGTGGGCCATCAGGTCAATTCCTTCCATACGTATGGAAGTTATACATGTTAATTGCAAAAGAACGTGAAATGGTTAAGGTTTTATGATGAATTTGTTTGAAGAAACATATAGTGATTTTAAAAGGTGATAATTTTCGAGATACGTATTAGCAGCGGTAGAAATTTTTTGAAAGATGAGTAGTCTCAGAGTGTTTTGTAGAGGCCTCAGTAATGTTGGAATAATGAAGTAAATTTATGGTATCTTCTTGCAGACAGTTGAACTTATAGAATTGCCAGGAATAAGGATTAGTGGAATGCATAAGAAGTGTTAGTTGGATGAGTGGAAAGAGTTATAGGTAAGGAGATTATTCTGCAAAATAATTATGATGTACATTGTTGTGGCCTGTTAATATCTTTGCCTGCTGATCGCCATACTGGGATTCTAGTCGTGCTCTGACTCGTTAGTTCCTTCGGTCGATGCAACCTCACCATCCTTGAGAGCTAAGGATGGGAGTTTGGGAGAGCCTCTAGATCTACCTACGGAGTTATCAGCAACCATTGCTTGGCCCTCCCAGGTCCTATCTTGGGTGGAGAGGTGGCTTGGGCGCTGATTATTTGTATATATGGTCAGTCTTTAGAGGAATGTTACTGTCTTTTGTGTCTGCCTTTCATGAGTGGCCTTTAAGAAAAAGACAACTAATAGATTCTTGATGATTGTTGTTAGAGCTACTCCATAACTAATAGCCACAAAAGAACAGGTTGCTCTACGTATAAATATTCCAGCAGGTCATATAATATATCAATAACACATTTTTTTCACATTTCAATGAAATTCACATTACCATACATGTTTGGCAGCAATTTGGAACCTACATTTCACTAAAGTTTGTCAATTTATAATGATCTTTCTAGAATATTCTGTATTCTCTAAATTTGCATTCGTGACCTGATGCTAATTATGGGGAAGCTCTATGAAGACATTTTTTCATTAATAAAAAAAATCATATTGGTTGCAGGTGGGCAGATATTTTTGGCGGAAATAAATGAATAGGAAAATTTCGTCAATCGTTTAATAGAGTTTAATTGCATTTACCTCGCCTCTCACCTAACTGCTCACTCACACAACACGACTACTTTGGCTCAAATCACTGAGAAAATTGAATGATCATTAAAACAGAAAGAGCAAATCAAGGTTTCCATAACAATCTTATGGTATGCTCTCTCTCTCTCTCTCTCTCTCTCTCTCTCTCTCTCTAGTCTGAAGTGCTTCAGTCGAAAATCGCCAAGGACAGCATCTTTTCCCTTGAGAATATCTAAGCTGATCCAAGCGTATTCTCTCCCACGGTCAGTTGAGCATCTAAAAAGGAAGCTGTATTTCCTTCCACCACCTTCTTCCCAAACAATTTGTAACGTATTATCCTCTTCTACTTCTTCTTCCCCCTCTTCCTCCTCCTCTTTCTTCCCACATGATTTACAACACATTATCCTCTTCTTTCTCCTCCACCTCCTCATTCTCACACAATTTTCAACGTATTATCCTCTTATATATCTTTTTCCATCTCTTCCTCCTCCTCTTTCTTCCAACACAATATGCAACGTATTATCTTCTATCTCTTCTTCCCTCTCCTCTTTTCCTCTTTCTCCTACATGAATCTCAAACCCTTCCTGTAGACTTCATCGTCAGCTATTTTTGAGTTGTTTCGTGGAATCCCAAGGGTACACTAATTTATGCTTTGTAATTGGCCTTCGGAAACTTCATCTGAAAAAGGAGGAATTATTTCCTCGTTGAAGGAGAATTATAATTTTTGGTTCCGCAAACTTTATGTTGTTTATGAATGACGTATTGTTTAAAGTTTGTGTTATATGCCCTGTGTGGTATTCGAACGTTGGTTCATTCTAAGAGAAAATGTGTCTTTTAACTCGACATGTAAAGTTTTAAGACCTTTCAATGGTCAAAATTTCAGCTTTATTCTAGTTTGTTAGACTTAGTTTGTTACTCTGCACGTAAAAATTTTCTCTTCACAGTTAAACTACAAGCACCTAATATACATTGAACTACTTAATATTTATGTATATATATATATATATATATATAGACATTAATATATATATATATATATATGTGTGTGTATGTATATATATATATATATATATATGTATATATATATATATATATATACATATATATATATATATATATATGTGTGTGTGTGTGTATGTATATATATGTGTGTGTGTGTGTTTGTGTGTGTGTTAAAGTGTCGTGAATGTTATTACACTGCAGCAAGCAGTTATGATAATGATAATAAACCCATTTTATGTTTCATGTTACAGACTTTGTAAAATGGATTTCCAATTGGGTAGATTATTTGGAAAACGCCAGGAATCATCGAGCAAATATATATTTTTTCTTACGACTTCTTACACATAAAAATATTTGAAGATTTGAAAGATTAAGGTTGTGTTTTACATATACAATGCAGAATTCTAACTCCCTGTAACGCTTGTGGTGGCCTATTGGAAATGTCCCTGCCTGGCGATCTGCTGGACTGGGATTCAAGTCCCGCTCAAACTCTACAGTTTCTTGAACAAATAGTTTCGACAACCTCACCATACTTGTGAGCAAAGGATGGGGGAATTGGGGATCCTATATGTCTACCTGCTGAGTCATCAGCAGTCATTGCCTTATCCTCCCTGGTCCTAGCTCGGCTGGAGAGGAGTCTAGAATGCTGATCATATATGTATCATATGGTCAGTCTCCAGGGCATTGTCCCGCTAAGCCATCGTCACTGTCCCTTGCCTCTCTCATTCATGATCGGCCTTTAAGCGTGTCTGTTAAATGGTGTTTCTTTGCTTGAGTATGCCAAATTTCAATGCATGTGTGTATATATATATATATATATATGTATATATATAAATATATATATATATATATATATATATATATAAATATATATATATATATATATATATTATTGAGATGTAGGGAACAAACCCTAGACCACAGAATCGAACTTAATAACAATAGTCCCTTTGCGTAAAGTTTTCCCTGACTTTTCGGCTACTGGAATTTCAGAGAGGAAGGACGTTTCAAACTCTAAATAATCCTTAAAACTATGTTTTCGATACTTATCATCGGTTACTCACTGCACTGGGTGTCATCTTGATCATATAATGTTATGAAGATATTATATCAAAGGCTGCATGCATTATAAAATAACATGCAAAGACTCTCTTGGAATTCACCATATAGTTGTGCCTATTTCTGATTCATTCCGCTGGCTAGTGGGAGGTTGGGCTTGCCCAGCTGACGTTCTGGTGAGTATCTGTTCTGATAAAACTGGAACTGAAACCACACAAGCTAATCTTTAGACTAAACTCATAACAACTATTCAGTTTAATCTCATACAAGAAGTTGAAGCTCGTTAAGATATATGTTAAAAAGTAGCTTTCTGAAGTAACATCCATGAGTACCATTCTATGATGCTAGTAAATATTTTCGGGTGCAAATTATTCATATTTTCTAATTAATGTCCTTTTTTTTTCTTTTTGCTTGTTTGAATACATTTATATTATCTACGTACTAACTACCTACGCCATCAAAGTTGTGAGGAAGTTATTTTTCGCCCCTCTTTGTCCGTTTGTTTATTTGTAAACAACATCCTGGCCCCAATTTTACTCCGAGTGGTGAAACCTGCCAGGGATTAATTGTTATATTTAGACGTGGAAATGATTCAATTTTGAAAGTCCTAGGTCAGGGGTCAAGGTCAAAGTCGTACAAAAAGTCAACTGGATTAACCTTAACCTTAAGCCCAAGTTCGCAATGGTTGTCTCACAGCCTTCAAATACGCCTACGGTCTAAATTGATTCTGGGAAAGGCAAGCTGGTTTCGAGGAATAAGCTGCCGTGGTGGAGGTCTTTACATTTAGAGTGCTTTTTTAGTTTTATATTACCGATAAGGATTATACCAACGGGAGATTTTACATATTATTTGTTCATTTTTTCTTAGACAGTTTATACATATATCGTTATTTCCGTTTTTCCTAATTTGTTAGGGTGTGAAAACGTAAAAATTTATTTGTCAGATCATAACGATGAAGGGGATAAAACCGTAGTTTCAGAAATATCACAACTATTACAGATATAAAATAAAATATATTGATATGCAATGAAGCAAACAGAGAAAGGGCAGAACAGATGCATGGATAGGATCTCGGGGCTGGACTGCAGGTCTGGAACGTGGGACTGGAATGCGGGACTGAAACGCGGGTCTAGAACGCCTGACTGAAATGTGGGACTGGAATACAGGCTGGGAATGCGGGACTGGAACACGGGTCTGGAATGAGGGACTTGAGCGCTTGTCTGGAACGCTGGGCTGGGACGCAGGTCTGAAACTTGAGTTTGGAACAACCACAAACAATTTTGATAATAGAAAACGTATTTTCTCCCTTTAGAGCGACACAGATGGAGATTCCAGTCCTGACTCCATGAATATTTTAGCCATTTTGGTATTCAGCATAAATGGCTGATATTTTTAACTGGAGTCTCCAGTGAAACGTTGACTATTTATACAAAAGGGTCTTTGGGGGAAGTCAACTTTCATGTTAGTATTTTTCTCTTTTCATTCACTTTCCTTTTTATTCCTTAACTGCCTCAACCTTTCAAGGAATATGGTCGTGAAATGGGGTAAAATATTTAATCTATATTTGCCTGTTTTACAATTTGATTTGATTTTTTTTTCTAAAGGTCATATATAACCTTGATATATATATATATATATATATTTATATATATATATATATATATACACACACACACACATATATATATATATATGTATAAAAATTTATATAGATATATATATATATATGTATATATATGTATATATGTATATATATATATATATATACATATACATATATATATCTATATATATATATATATACATACACATACATATATATATATATATATATACATATATATATACATACACATACATACATACATATATATATATATATATGTATGCATATATATATATATAGATATATATATATATATATATATATGTATATATGCATACACATACATATATATACTGTTTATATATATATATATATATATATAAACCAGTGTAATTGAGTGTTCATATATTCTAGCATAAACAGATTCCTCTTCGTCCCACTTGTTTGGAGAAGCATAATTGAGAAGAATCACATAAATAAACCTGTGAGTCATCAGCTATGCGATCCATTAAGCAAATCTGATCACTAACATGAATTTATATCTTCAATACCACACTCCGGTGGCCTTAAATTTTATCAAATATGTCCTTTCCAACGTTGAGGCTAATCATATTTTCTCTTAGACGAGAGAGAGAGAGAGAGAGAGAGAGAGAGAGAGAGAGAGAGAGATGGTAGTGTTGAATTCTATTAAAGATTGTGCATGATCCATAGTTTAGTATTGAGTGGTTTTTTTTCAGTTATTTTATCTGAGTAATCAGTAATGTGGAAACGTCCTTACCACGCAATTTTCCAGACTGGGGTTCGAGCCCTGCTCAAGCTTGATAGTTTTTTTTAGTAGCTGCAACCTCACTATCCTTTTAAGCTGAGTATGGGGTTTTTGGGGGAGCCTATAGGTCTACGTACTTAATCATCAGCAGCCTTTATCCGGCCCTCCTTGATCCTAGCTTGGATGGGGAGTGGGTGTGTACACTGATCATATGTATGTTTATGGTCAATTTCTAGGGCGTTATCCTGCTAGATAAGGCAATGTCACTGTTCCTTGCCTGCCATTCATGAGAGAAATTTAAACTTTTAATTCAGCTTATCTACATTTTATTTTATGTGTTTGGCTGTATTCAATCTTATCTCTAATATTCTATGATTATTCTTTACCCTTTAAACTTCTGAGTAAGAAAATTATAATAACAATCATAATAATATATATCAGCTGATGCAATTATAAACAATTTCTTCTCTAATTTAGGCTTATTTATGTTCCTTAATCAGCGTAGAAAGTAACTTGTTACGAAATTCCAAACTATCAGTATATATAAAATATAATTCGAACCCTTTTGGGTCTTTGGAAGGCTGAGGAAAACTTTAATTAATACGATTGCTTGGAATACGAGGAACGCTGCACAATGTGTCGGGAAGATTAAACCAATTACGCGCCAGTTCTGATATCACCAAAAAAAGAAAATCGCTGTGAAATATTTCCGTTTGGGATTTATCGTTGGCCATAACTTACCACTTTTGTTGAAATACTTAGTATTCTCTCAATCTGGTACTTTTTTCATTAAGTCCTCTAGGTAGGGAGTGCTATGTCCTTCCTATATTTTCCACTTTTTTATAGATGTGGAGCTTTTAATGTTTCGGGGGTAACCTCACAATATTCTATTTTTTCTCTACCCTTTGCTAGACCTTGACCTTGGCCCTCGACATAGGACTTTCAAAATTGGATCCCTTCCACGTCTAAATATAATTAATCCCTGAAAGTTTCACTAGTCTATGAGTACAGTTGTGACCTCCGCAACGGCAGCTTATTTCTTGAGCTTTTGCTCAACCTTGACCTTGACCCTTGACTCAGGACTTTAAAAATTGACCTTTGACCCAGGACTTTCAAAACTGATTGACTTCCACGTCTCAATATTAAAATCCCTGAAACTCTCAATACTCCATGAGTAAAATTGTGGCCAGGAAGATGTTCACCAACAAACAAACAAACAAACAAACAGACAAAAACACGGGGAAAATTAACCTCCTTCCAACTTCGTTGGCGGAAGTAATAAAGATACTCAGAAGCGTCTTAATTTCCCCCATCGACCTATGCTTTTACCATCGAGGCAAACATAATATCATGGATAAGAGACGGAAAGCTTGCCCGAAGCAACATCTGGACAAGAGATGAAGAACAGATTCTCTCGAAATGGAATATGGGTAGCCTAGTGTCATATGCATGAAGCTGCTTCTGGATAGTTTCCATTTTCACTCTGTGACCTTTTCTTGTCTGGAGCTGAGAGAGTCGGGGATGTTCCTAGCTTTCTGTTAGATGTTTGTATTCACTATTTTTATTATTATTATTATTATTATCATTATTATTATTATTATTATTATTATTATTATTGTTGTTGTTTTGTCTTTCCTCGAAAAGATTGATTCTTTTATAACCGATGTTTCATTTTGCTGAGAGATAATCATTGTCCAATAATATAAACGTGTTTTGTTCTAATTTGATTAAATTATTATTATTATTATTATTATTATTATTATTATTATTATTATTATCGTTATTATTATTATTATTATTATTATTATTATTATTATTATTATTATTATTATTATTATTATTATCATTATTATTATTATTGTTGTTGTTGTCGGTGTTGTTATATACCTTCGAAGCAATATTAAACATAATTTTTTTATGATTATTATTATTATTGTTGTTGCTATTATTTTTGTTGATGTTGTTGTTGTTATAATATACCTTCGAAGCAATATGAAACATCAATTTTTATTATTATTATTATTATTATTATTATTATTATTATTATTATTATTATTATTATTATTATTATTATTATTATTGTT
>NC_090731.1:69302253-69304065 GCF_036898095.1 Palaemon carinicauda | reverse complement strand
GTATGCAATCGATTTATTTTGTATTGTTAAAGAAAGTAAGGTTATTCTACATGTATTATATTATCAATTAAAGATGTGTTGATATACTATAGATTGCTGTTTTTTTTATATACTTTCTATGCTTTATAGTCATTGAATACTTCTGTGTTGTGGTTTTGATGCCCAATCTCTTAATATAGACTCAAATTGTCTGGATGCCGGAAAACTTTAAATGAATCAATCAATCAATTCTAATTCCTTTTTAGTTTTCCTTCTCTTCACTTGGTTGTCCCTCTGTTGGTCATCACACTGTTTTGCATATTATTTGTGATCTTCCATTTGTCCAAATTTTAGGAGCTCAATATATATATATATATATATATATATATATATATATATATATATATATATATATATATATATATATATATATATATATATATATATATATATATATATGGTGGTTTTATATGTCATTGTGTTTATATAGACTCTTCCATTCTGACCGTTTTAGAACACGAACTTCTTCTTGGTCCTGTAGTAATAATTCCGAAAACTTTTCCTAGACTATCCAAAATCAAACCATTGTTCTCTAGTCTTGGGTAGTGCCATAGCCACTGAACTATGTTCTCCCAATGTCTTGGGGTAGAGATCTTTTGCTTGAGGGTCCACTCGAGCACACTATTCTAACTTATCTATCAAGTTCATATAGGATATATAATATGAAAGATCTAATTTAATATTAATATTCCTAAAATATCTTATTTCAGTTATTTATTACTTCTCTTGTAGTTCATTTATTTCGTTATATCCTTCCTCACTGGGCTATTTTTTCCTATTAGAGCTACTGAGCTTATACTATCCTGCTTTTCCAACTAGAATTGTAACTTAGCTTGTGATAATAATAATAATAATAATAACAATAATAATAATAACAATAATAATAAAAATAATAATAATCATAATAATAATAATAATAATAATATTAATAATAATAGGCTAATGATATAGTTTATCAAAATCCGGGATGAATTTTAATTTGTACGACTAGTCCCATGCAGTTTGAGATAATAGATCCAGTCAAAGATTTTTCTAATACGTTTTTAGGAGAGTAGTCGGAAAAGAAAATAATTCGGCCCCCCCCCCCAAAAAAAAAGACATTATGAAAATTAAATTATCACTTTCTCTAAAAAAGAAAGTATTTAATCAGTTGGTCCTACTAGTTTTAACCTATGTATCAGAAACTTGAAGCCTTAGTCATTTGAATTGACTGACATTGGAGGAACTAGATATAAAATTTTCATGAAATCCAGGCTGGCAGTGACAACATAGATATTGAGAGAAGAATTTAACTGAAAGGAATTTCTTGGAAAACCGATGTAATAAAACATAGATGGCCTGAATGCTGTAACTCTCCCTCTGCATGACCTTTTAGAGATATAAAAAACTTGTCTTGGTTCGACAATTACATACCTTTGGCTTGTTTAAAGGTTTAAAGGTTTAAAAGTTGCTCATGAATGACAGAGGCAAGGGACAGTGACATTGCCCTAGCAAGCAGGACAATGCCCTAGAAACTGTCCATATATTATATGATCAGCGCTCTAGCCACCTCTCCACCCAAGGTAGGACCAGGGAGTGCCAGGCAGTGGCTACTGATGACTCAGCAGATAGACTTATAGGCTTCCCCAAACCTCCCATCCTAAGCTCACAAGGATGGTAAAGTTGCAGACACTAAAGGCACTAACGAGTATGAGCGGGACTCAAACTCACGACTGGCAAACACCAGGAAGAGACGCTACCAATTAGGCCACAGCAACCTTGGATGTTTCTAAT
>NC_090731.1:69292253-69297253 GCF_036898095.1 Palaemon carinicauda | reverse complement strand
GAAACATTACCAGTCTCCCTTCTTTTAAAGACCCTAATTATTCAGTGAGAAACATTACCAGTCTCCTTTCTTTTAAAGACCCTAATTATTCTGCGAGAAACCTTATCAGTCTTCCTTCTTTTAAAGACCCTTATTATTTAGTGAGAAACATTACCAGTCTCCCTTCTTTTAAAGACCCTAATTATTCAGCGAGAAACATTACCAGTCTCCCTTCTTTTAAAGACCCTAATTATTCAGCGAGAAACATTACAAGTCTCCCTATCTTTTAAAGACCCTAATTATTCAGCGAGAAACATTACCAGTCTCCCTTCTTTTAAAGACCCTTATTATTTAGTGAGAAACCTTGCCAGTCTTCCTTCTTTTGAAGACACTTATTATTTAGTTGGAAACTTCATCAGTCTCCCTTCTTTTAAAGCCCCTTATTATTCAGCGAGACACATTACCAGTCTCCCTTCTTTTAAAGACCCTAATTATTCAGCGAGAAATATTACCAGTCTCCCTTTTTTTAAAGACCCTTCTTATTTAGTGAGAAACCTTGCCAGTCTTCCTTCTTTTGAAGACACTTATTATTTAGTGGGAAACATTATCAGTCTCCCTTCTTTTAAAAACCCTTATCATTTAGTGAAAAACATTATCAGTCTCCCTTATTTTAAAGGCACTTATTATTTAGTGAGAAACAATACCAGTCTCCCATCTTTTAAAGACCATACCTATTTAGGGAGAAACATTACCAATCTTCCTTTCTTTTAAAGATCCTTATTATTTATTGAGAAATATTACCAGTCTCCCTTCTTTTAAAGACCCTTATAATTTTGTGAGAAACATTATTAGTCTCCCTTCTTTTAAAGACCATAACTATTTAGGGAGAAATATTACCAGTCTCCCTTCTTTTAAAAACCCTTATTATTTATTCAGAAACATTACCAGTCTCCTTTCTTTTAAAGACCCTTCTTATTTAGTGAGAAACATCACCAGAACCCCTTCTTTTAAAGGCCATAACTATTTAGGGAAAAACATTACCCGTCTCCCTTCTTTTAAAGACCCTTATTATATAGTGAGAAACATTATCAGTCTCCCTTGTTTTAAAGACCCTTATTATTTAGTGAGAAACCTTACCAGTCTCCTTTCTTTTAAAAACCCTTATTATTTATTAAGAAACAATACCAGTCTCCCTTCTTTTAAACACCCTTATCATTTAGTGAGAAACATTACCAGTGTCCCTTCTTTTAAAGACCCATATTATTTAGTGAGAAACATTACCAGTCTCCCTTCTTTTAAACACCCTTATTATTTAGTGAAAACCATTATCAGTCTCCCTTCTTTTAAAGACCCATATTATTTAATGAGAAACATTATCAGTCTCCCTTCTTTTAAACACCCTTATTATTTCGTGAGAAACATTACCAGTCTCCCTTCTTTTAAACACCCTTGTCATTTAGTGGGAAACATTACCAGTCTCCCTTCTTTTAGAGACCCATATTATTTGGTGAGAAACATTAACAGTCTCCCTTCTTTTAGAGACCCATATTATTTAGTGAGGAACATTACCAGTCTCACCTCTTCTAAACATCCTTATTATTTAGTGAAAACCATTGTCAGTCTCCCTTCTTTTAAAAACTCATAATATTTAATGAGAAAAATTACCAGTCTCCCTTCTTTTAAACACCCTTATTATTTAGTGAGAAACATTACCAGTATTCCTTCTTTTAAAGACACTTATTATTTAGTGAGAAACAAAACAAGCCTCCCTTCTTTTAAAATTCTTGTTATTTAGTTAGAAACATTACAAGTCTCCTTTCTTTTAAAAGCCCTTATCATTTAGTGAGAAATATTACCAGTCTCCCTTCTTTTAAAGACTCTTATTATATAGTGAGAAACATCACCAGTCTCCTTTCTTTTAAAGACCCTTATTATTCAGTGAGAAACATTACCAGTCTCCTTTCTGTTAAGGACACTTATTATTTTGTAAGAAACATCACCGGTCTCCCTTTTTTAAAAGACCCTCATTATTTAATGAAAAACATTACTAGTGTCCTTTCTTTTAAACACCCTTATTATTTAATGAGAAATATTACCAGTCTCCCTTCTTTAAAAGACCCTTTTTATTTAATGAGAAACATCACCAGTCTCCTTTCTTTCAAAGTTACTCATTAATTAGTGTGAAAGATTAATAGTATCCCTTCTTTCAAAGGCCATTATTATTTAGTGAGACACATTACCAGTGTCCCTTTTTTTTAAAGATTCTGATCATTTAGTGAGAATTATTACCAGTCTTCCTTCTTTTAAAGACCCTTATTATTGAGTGAGAAACATTACCAGTCTCCCTTCTTTTAAAGACTTTTAATATTTAGTGAAAAACATTACCAGTGTCCCTTTTTTAAAAGACCATTATTATTTGATGAAAAACATTACCAGTCTCCTTTCTTTGAAAGACTCTTATTATTTACTGAGAAACATTACTAGTCTCCCGTGTTTTAAAGACACTTATTATTAATGAGAAACATCACCAGTCTCCTTTCTTTTAAAGACCCTTATTGTTTAGTGAGAAACATTGCCAGTCTCCCTTTTTTTAAAGACTCTTATTATGTAGTGAGAAACATCACCAGTCTCCCTTCTTTAAAAGACACTTATTTTTTAATGAGAAACATCACCAGTCTCCTTTCTTTGAAAGACACTTATTATTTAGTGAGAAACATCACCAGTCCCCCTTCTTTTAATGACTATCATTATTTAGTAAGAAACATTACCAGTCTTCCCCTCGTATAAATACCCTTATCATTTAGTGAGGGCTGTAGAGTGAAAACTGCTTGAGATAAATGTGCTTGTAATTTTTTTTGTATTTCTTTTAAATCATTTTTTTAAATCAAAGCATTTTGATGAGGTGGGGCATCACCAGGCTGATGATATCTATGTTCTAAATTGATAGTATTTACGTCCTTGGAGGAGTTTTTCCCTTGATTACCTCCGCCAATTAAGTTGGAAGGGAGTTATGTTTTACGCCCTGTTTGTGTGTTTGTTTGTGTGTGTCTGTTTGTTTGTTTATTAACAGCTTACTAGCCACAATTTTAATGTAGAATAAAGAAAATTTCATGGATCAACTGTTATGTAAAAATTTGGAAATTATTAAATTTAGGAAGGTCAAGGTCAAAGGTCAAGTTCACGGTCAAGCAGAATGTCCAATTCACGTAATCAGACATGAGTTTAGACATCGCTGTCACAGAGACTTCAAATCTGGTTTATATTTGAGTGTATGAAAATCTATGACAATTAATACATGTTAAAGTCAAAGATCAAGGTCGAGCAAAAGGTCGAGGAATAAGCTACCGCGGAAGAAGTCTGCGCTCTGCTGAGTGCCTCTCTAGTTTGTAGATGTAAAGAAGATATAAAAACCTCTGCCACAAGAGACGGAACAATATTGATTCGTCCATTTACATTTAGGCATATTATAGGATTCCTTTCTGAGTAGGGATACCTTAACGTAGTGAATAGGTTTATATAAGCAGACAACGCAAAGTCCGAAAATTTGATGATGAATGCGTAGGCGATTATTATTATTATTATTATTTCTTGGTAGGAGACCCTCCTTCAAACAGGTGGAGTTAAATACTATGGCTGCATCAGCTTATCTCATCCCGCTTTTTTAACTAGGGTTGTAGCTTGTATTAATAATAATAATAATAATAATAATAATAATAATAATAATAATAATAATAATAATAATAATAATAATAGGCTAATGATATAGTTTATCAAAATCGGGATGAATTTTAATGTGTACGACTAGTCCAATGCAGTTTGAGATAATAGATCCAGTCCAAGATTTTCCTTATTCGTTTTTAGGAGAGTTGTCTAAAAAGAAAATAATTTGGTAAAAAAAAATAAAGAGATTATGATAACTAAATTATCCCTTTCTCTAAAAAAAGTATTTAATCAGTTGGTCCTACTAGTTTTAACCTATGTATCAGAAACTTGGAGCCTTAGTCATTTGAATTGACTGACACTGGAGGAACTAGATATAAAATTTTCATGAAATCCAGGCTGGCAGTGACAGCATAGATATTGAGAGAGGAATTCAACTGAAAGGAATTTCATGGGAAACCGATGTAATAAAACATAGATGGCCTGAATGCTGTAACTCTCCCTCTGCATGACCTTTTAGAGATATAAAAAACTTGTCTTGGTTCGACAATTACATACCTTTGGCTTGTTTAAAGGTTTAAAGGTTTAAAAGTCGCTCATGAATGACAGAGGCAAGGGACAGTGACATTGCCCTAGCAAGCAGGACAATGCCCTAGAAACTGTCCATATATTATATGATCAGCACCCTAGCCACCTCTCCACCCAAGGTAGGACCAGGGAGGGCCAGGCAGTGGCTACTGATGACTCAGCAGATAGACTTATAGGCTTCCCCAAACCTCCCATCCTAAGCTCACAAGGATGGTAAAGTTGCAGACACTAAAGGCACTAACGAGTATGAGCGGGACTCAAACTCACGACTGGCAAACACCAGGAAGAGACGCTACCAATTAGGCCACAGCAACCTTGGATGTTTCTAATGGATAGAATAAAAGCCTTGTCCGCCAGTATTCTTTACCACTTCCCATTGTCATCTGTAGAAAGAAAACAACTACACAGTATTCTAGAAGTTTTATTCCAGCTGTGACCAGGTTGTGGAATGATCTTCCTAATCGGATAGTTGAATCAGTAGAACTTCAAAAGTTCAAAGTTGCAGCAAATGTTTTTTTGTTGAACAGGCTGACATGAGTCTTTTTTATAGTTTAAATATGACATATTTGTTTTGACGTTGTTACAGGATTTAGAATGATTTATTGTTAATTTGTTCTCATCATTTATCTATTATCTTATTTCCTTTCCTCACTGGGCTATTTTTCCCTATTGGAGACCTTGGTCTTATATCATCTTGCTTTTCCAACTTGGGTTGTAGCTTGGCTAATAATAATAATAATAATAATAATAATAATAATAATAATGATAATAAT
>NC_090731.1:69264753-69284753 GCF_036898095.1 Palaemon carinicauda | reverse complement strand
TGAAATAAGTCGGAACCTAACAGCTACCAGCGAGTTTCCCCCGACTTCCCGGCCCACTAGGTGACACAATTGATAGCTTTTTTTTTTTTCTTTCTTTTTTTTTTTTTTTCTTTTTTTAAATGCCCCTAAGGAGTCAATATGGATGAAAATCAACACAATATCGTGTTCAAATAGAAATAAATTTCTACCTGAAATGGAAGCCCTTTTTTTAGTCTGGCTGTTTTGTTTTTCATTTAGAAAATGAAAAATTTCTATTCATCAACTCAACATTATAAGTTAATAATAACAAAAACTTTAAGTCATCTAAATCTTTTACGTGCTGGGTTAAGGCTTCTTTTTTTTCTAATTATGGCGAAAATGTGTCATTATTGCATCTCATTCATTAAAAATTTAACTCCAGGAAGCAATTATTCTAAATTTGTCAATCTTTACATGCTGGGTTATGACTTTTTTATTTATATCGTTAAGAACACGTTTTAGTATAACTATTTAGGAGAGGAGATGCCACTATGTATCTTCATTTATTAAGTAAACTTTTCACTTCCAGGAAGCAATTATTCTAAATTATCAAAACCAAGTCTCATGCAGTGACATCTTATCAAATGATGTGCCTCTCCCAGAGATATTATCTCTTCCTTTTACATAATTTACGATAAGTAACCTCAGCAGCTAAGAGCCAGGGAGACCCGGCCTTGGGGAGACCCGACTTGCGACCGAAAGTGTCATTCAGTTACTCGTAAAAATTGCCGTAAACACCTTCTGTCCCTTAATTGCTGGCCTTTGGGTTAACTGATGGTGATGGAAGTCTCGTTACAGCTAGCCTAGGGGCAGCTATTGATGGTCCATGGGCTTACGGCTAAAGTAGCTCATGAATGTTTATAGGTGGATAGATAGAAAAATGTGGACGTAACTCGGAATCTTTATTGAAGGATAGTATTAGCTTAAGTCGGTCTGAAGAGCTTATGCATTTATGAACTAATATGTGTATATAGATATATATAAATATATATATATATATATATATATATATATATATATATATATATATATATATATATATATATATATATATATATATATATATATATATATATATATATATTTTTGGGCTCAAGCCATGTCGTCCTGATGGAAGTTCCTATAGGGTAGCTTCCTAGGGTATATTACAACTACGGCGATATTCCCAGAGAATTTACCTTAAGGTACCAGAATTCTAACTCCTGGAGCGAGTATCCCTTTGTGAAAGGGATATCGCGACATATCAGAGGACGTATTCTAGACACGTCACATGGCAATCTACGACCTGAACAGAGATTTCGTCTCGTAGGAGGTGATTGACGAGATACGAATTCGGGAAAGAAAAAGGGGAGCCGCTCCCAAGGCTTCCCTATCCCCCGATTCATATGCGTGCCTGGCGCCAATCCTGGCGCCATCTGTATTCCTTTTTGCGTAGCTTAACAACTCGGTGTTTTTTCCTGTTTTTCTCGCAAATCTTGGATTTATTCAGCTTTTCATGGCTTCTCCGTCTTCGTTGGCCTCGGATAAGTTGAGTATAGTGTCTGTTATGTATAAATGTAGGCTCTTGGTAAAATTTTGAGTGATTAATAGGATTAATCTTTGATACAAGAGCCGTAGCCTACCAGAGGTGTCCTGGACACTGTCACTCGCTAGGTATAAATTAGTTAGTCAGAGTCATTCCTGGTTGTTTTGCTTTAATAAATTTTAGCTATTTAGCATTACATAGGATTTCCTTTCGTGCTTAGTATTATTTGGCGAAGTATTCGCCATTCTGGCCTACGCTAGGCCATGTAGCCTAGTCGTTTGGTCCTAGTACTTCATGCATGATTTTGGTTTTTCCGAGTGTAATTAAAATTTTATTGAAGCTTTAGGCTATATTTTATACATGTAAGACTGTGTGGAATATTTCCAAGATTGTATACGTGTGAGTTTCGGTGAATTAGGTAATCGATTCTCTTGGTGCCTAGGCTAATTGCTTATGGAGCCTTAGTATACTTTATCATACTCCCCGGTTGCTTTCTTTTCTTCGGAGAAGGTATGCAATCCCTTTCCCTCTGTTTAAGCCTTGGGCTTATCCCTAAGTGGTTTTTTCCGAATTTATTTTCGATAAAACTATACTAGGGTGTTACTGTACCTTCCTGTTCCAGTAAGTCTGGTTCAAAGAGGGACAGAACAACAGAGTTTTTAGTCTGAGTCCGTGTTGTCTGGCTTAGGGCAGAGTCTCCCTCGCTGACCTAACACTTACAAAGGGAGCTTAGCTCCCATAGGTCACTACCGACGGTTTCTGTAAGTTATGATTCCTTCTTTTGTGATCGACCAGACTAAGTCCTGTTGCTGTTCTCGGGGGAGGATAAGTTCTTCCCTTGGGAGTAGCAACGCCTTCCTTGCTTTGGTGCTCTGGAAGCTGGCAAGTATTGCTGGCCCTTTCCCTTTGATCTCCCTTAGGCTAAGACAAAGTTCTTGGCTGCGGGTGATCTGTCACTAAAGCAAGGTTGGCAGGACCCTCTTGTCCCTTTCCCCTCTATCTCCGTAATGGAATAGCCATTACTGTACTGTACCTTGCCGGCCGGCAGAGCTGGCCGGCAGGGGTATTACTGTACTGTACGTCGTTCTACTTCTGGACCTAGTATAGGTTGGGATGTGGAATTGACTAAGCCCATTGCCGGCCGGCAGAGATGCTGGCCGGCAAGGGTCTTATGTTTTCGAGTGCTGCCCGGACCTCTCTTGGTCCCTCATCCATGCCTGCCGGCAGAGCCGGACGTCATTGGTCAAGGAAGCCGGAATTAAGTTTCTCCCCTTCCTTATATGCACTCTTTCGGTTGCCGGGCTTGGGGGGTTGTGTACACTCTTATCCCGGCATCCATTCTATTTTCTTCTAGTGCTGTACCTGTCCCGGCTGCCGGCCTATGAGGCCGGCAGCCGAAGCAGGTGTAGTCTTCTGGTTCTTTTTCTGCCGGCTGGCATCGGTCTTGTACCTTTGCCGGCCGGCTTATGTCAGTCCTTGTCTGCCCGTCACCAAGAGTGTGGCCGGCAGCTGGGTACTACCTTGTGTAGTTGCTGGCCGGCAGTCATTGCCGGCCAACACTGGCTGTTGCCGGCTGGCAGCTGCTGCCGACCGGCACAGGCATTTGAACCAGAGTGCTGCCGCCCTATAGCTGTTAAGTAGTATACTTTAAAGCTAGTTGTGGTGTGTGCCGGCCGGCAAAGGTAGGCCGGCACACATCCTCCTATACTGTACTAGTATTCTTCTGTATAGCATATACAGTAAGAAGAAAACTATAGTAAAGGTTTAGGTACAGCACTGTATCTTCTAACACTATTGTGTTTTCTTGCACAGCCCTTTGCTGTTGCCCTCAGATAGGAAGCAGAGTTCTTCCCTGTCTATTATCCAGGATTTTAAAATCATTGCCTAGGTGTGAGCTCCACCTGTTTCCTCTGGAAACCTTGCATTGGTTACTCTAGAAGAGATAAACCATTTTGATTTTATTATCTGGAAGGCTGCAACAATGGGTTGTGAGGGAAACACAAGTGTGTGTCTTTCCTTTATGAATTGTTATGCTATACTATGCATATCCAGTGATACATAGTTCACTTGATACTCATGGAAATTTCTTCTCTTTACAGGAGGACCCTCCGAAGTGCGGAAATGTTTTCTGCAATGTCCGCAGCAAGAACATCTGCGGACATGAGTGTTGTAGGAGACACGTAGCATGCGCTGTCTCCAAGGATGATCTCCAGTATTGGGACCCTCAGGTATGTACTGTATGCACTAACCTGATTAGTGAGGCTTTTGATTCCCCTAGAACGGCGGAATCAAGGGATATAGCAAGGGAGAAGCTTCGTACTTGGGTAAGGAGCTTCAAGAAGAACACCTCTGGCCCTTATCTTCCAAGTGAGAAGATGAGGGCGTATCTTTTTCCCCAGGCATCAGCTGAGGCAGTGATTCCCCAGCCTCAAGAGGAGATCCCTCAAGATCAAGTCCAGGTGGACGCGGGAGTCGCAGATGCGATGCAAGACATCCAGTTGTATGACAGGATGTCTGACCTGGACGAACGTTTGGAAGAAGACCTTTTGGCAGAAGGTCAGGATCAAGTTCAAACCCCGGATGTCGTAGAGGATGAGGTCGACGAGGTGTCGGCTACTCCGGTTCAGATGCCGGAGCCTATCCCCTCAACATCGGCTGGTCTCCCAGTAGAACTGGGACAGGCCCTCTCTTCGATTGTTGGAATGATCCAACAAATGCAGAAGGAGAATCAGGAGAAGGCGGCTGCAATGGAACTGCGTATGCAGTCCCTAGCAGAATCACATGGGCCCCAGAAAAGGCTCAATGTGAAAGACCTTCCCATATGCTCAGATGCTAACCCATGGAGGTATGCTGAGCACATGCCGATGACTACTGGAAAGATCGTCATCTCGGATAAGCTGGGTTCAATTCCCCTAGAGGAGGTAGAATTTTGGCCCAGCAAGGCATCATATCCGGACTGCTATGTCCGGCTGATAAAAGAACCAGCTTCAAGGGAGGAGACAGAGCCGAAGGAGGTCATTATTATGGACCACGCTAAGGCTCAAGGCCTACTTTCATCCTCGATGAAAGAGAGGGGCTTCTCTAATTCGAAGGTAGCTGCATTGAGCAAGAAGCTCCCTTCTTTTGTGTCCTCTCCTGATAGAGCCTTCCCCTTTTTACAGAAAGGGTTTGCGGCTGTCCTAAAGGCAGTCGAGGCCGGCAAGCCTTGCCCCTCCCTGGAGGAGTGTAAACCCTTGTCGCTGGCTCTGCCTATGGACCACAAAGACTGGAAGGATGTCCATCTGACATTCTCAGTGGGAAAGTTGGAGGCTGATATTGCCGGACGGCAATTCGGCGAGGACCTCCCCAAGCTGTCCGAATCTCTTTTACGAAGAGAGTTCGAGACCAAAGAAAGACTGGCTGCCTCAATGTCTCATCAGACTACTCTTGAGACAATGGCAAGTGACCCTAAGGTCCATGAAATGTTCATGGTAGTGGCTAAGTCTCACCTAGCCACAGTGACGAAGGACCTTTATGGCTTCATCAAGGCAAGGAGAGCTTGCAGGGAGTTCGTGTTCACCGGGGCTTCGGTGAGACACGAGCCAAGGAAATTAATCTCCTCCAACATTTGGGGAAAAGACCTTTTCCCTACCGATGTGGTCAAAAAGGTTGTTGATAAGGCCGCCGTGGAGAATAGAAACCTTCTCCAGAAGTGGGGCCTGGCTATCAAAAGAAAATCTTCCCCGGATGAGGGTCCTCAACCAAAGAGGAAGAATATGAGGACTAGGCTACCATCTCGGCCAGCCAAGCCTTATAGACAGCAACAGCAACTGCAATTGCCTTTGCCTCCAGTGCCCCAGATGGCGGCACAAACCCCTACTGCTTTTCAGTGGGTACCCCAGGCTGTGCCAGGTCAGTCAACCACATTCACCCCAACGTTCGAAGGACAGTCTTCTTCCTTTCGTGCAAAACCTAGAGGAGCAGCCAGAGGCTCGTCTAGGCGCCCCTCAAGGGGAAGGGGATTCAGAGGTGGTCGTGGTCAGGGAGGCAAGACCTCAGGACGGCAGTCCAAGTGAAATGATACCGGTAGGAGGGAGACTGATGAAATTTTGGGATCGCTGGACCTTCGATCCCTGGGCCCAAAGCCTACTCAAGAATGGACTGGGTTGGAGCTGGTACAGCACTCCACCCCCATGCCTTCGGTTTTTCCAACACTCCACCCCCGTTTTGGAGGAGTACGTTCAAGAACTGTTGGAGAAAAATGTGATCCGAAAGGTGAAGTCCATCAAATTCCAAGGGAGGCTGTTTTGTGTTCCCAAGAAAGACTCGGAAAAGCTCAGAGTCATTCTGGACTTGTCACCACTCAACAAGTTCATAGTGAATTGCGAATTTAAGATGCTAACACTGCAACACATAAGGACCTTACTGCCCAAGAGGGCATACTCAGTCTCTATAGACTTGTCAGACGTCTATTGGCACATTCCAATCAGCCGTCGACTCTCCCCCTACCTAGGGTTCAGGCTACAACGGAGACTGTACGCCTTCAGAGCCATGCCATTCGGGCTAAACAGAGCCCCAAGGATTTTCACGAAGCTTGCGAGCGCAGATCTCAAACAATTACGCCTAAAGGGAATTCAGGTAGTAGCCTACCTGGACGACTGGCTGGTGTGGGCAGCATCCGAGACCGAATGCTTGCAAGCTTCCAGTCAGGTGATCCAGTTCCTAGAGTACCTAGGCTTCAAGATCAACAGAAAAAAGTCTCGACTTTCTCCATCCCAAAAGTTCCAGTGGCTGGGAATCCAATGGGACCTTTTGTCACACAGTTTCTCCATCCCGACGAAGAAAAGGAAGGAGATAGCGGGCTCTGTCAAGAGACTTCTAGATTCCGAAAGGATATCAAGACGCGAACAGGAGAGGGTACTAGGCTCTCTCCAGTTTGCTTCAGTGACAGACCCAGTGCTAAGAGCACAGCTAAAGGATGCAACCGGAGTTTGGAGAAGGTATGCATCAAACGCGCGAAGAGACCTGAGAAGACCAGTGCCGCCTCGGCTACGTACTCTTCTCAGACCTTGGTCCCAAGCCAGACATCTAAAGAAGTCGGTTCTTCTTCAGCCACCTCCCCCGTCGATGACGATTCACTCAGACGCCTCAAAGGAGGGATGGGGAGGTCACTCTCATCGGAAAAAAGTCCAGGGGACTTGGTCCAAGCTATTCAGGACCTTTCATATAAACTTTCTAGAAGCTATGGCAGTGCTCCTTACCTTAAAGAAAGTCTCCCCGCATCACTCGATCCACATAAGATTGGTGACGGACAGCGAGGTGGTTGTGAGATGCTTGAATCGACAAGGGTCGAGGTCACCACCTCTCAACCAAGTGATGTTAGCCATTTTCCGATTGGAGGAAAAGAAGAAGAGGTACCTGTCGGCAGTTCACCTTCAAGGAGTCCGCAATGTGACAGCAGACGCTCTATCCAGGTTCACACCGATAGAGTCGGAATGGTCCTTAGACGCAGGATCATTTTCCTTCATTCTGAATCAAGTCCCAGAGCTGCAAATAGACCTCTTTGCGACGAAAGACAACAAGAAGTTGC
Source organism: Palaemon carinicauda (assembly GCF_036898095.1). Classification (NCBI taxonomy): domain Eukaryota; kingdom Metazoa; phylum Arthropoda; class Malacostraca; order Decapoda; family Palaemonidae; genus Palaemon; species Palaemon carinicauda. Next base: position 69,277,641 of record NC_090731.1, on the reverse strand, counting down.
CCCTGTACGTGTCCCCGTACGAGGACCCCTTAGCGGAAGCAGTGGATGCAATGTCCCTCGACTGGAACAGATGGTCCAGGATTTATCTGTTCCCTCCTCACAACCTTCTGTTGAGGGTCCTCAACAAACTGAGATCCTTCAAGGGGGTAGCGGCAATAGTGGCCCACAAGTGGGCGAACAGTATGTGGTTCCCCTTGGCGTTGGAACTACAGATGAAGTTCGTGCCGCTACCACATCCAGTTCTGACCCAGCGAGTCCAGAAGTCGACTGTCTGCGCTTCATTACAGAAAACCCGGACCCTGCAGCTCATGATTTTCTCGCCCTAGCGGTGAGAAAGCGTTTCGGGATTTCGAAAGCCAGCATAGACTTCCTAGAGGAATATAAGTGCAAATCGACTAGAAGGCAATATGAGTCATCTTGGAGAAAATGGGTGGCCTTTGTAAAGGCAAAGAATCCGCAGGAGATCTCAACAGACTTCTGCTTATCTTTCTTCATCCACCTCCATGGCCAAGGGTTGGCAGCTAACACGATTTCAGTGTGTAAATCTGCTTTGATGAGACCCATTTTATTTGCCTTCCAGATCGACCTAGGTAACGAGATCTTTAATAAAGTTCCGAAAGCCTGCGCTATGCTAAGACCTTCAGCATCTCCAAAGCCCATCTCATGGTCTTTAGACAAAGTTCTTCATTTCGCTTCCCTGTTGAGCAATGAAGAATGTGCGTTAAAGGATTTGACGCAAAAAGTTATTTTCCTATTTGCACTCGCGTCCGTGGCCAGGGTTAGTGAGATCGTAGCCCTCTCGAGAGAAGGCAGGTCGTGTTCAGTTCCTGGATGGGGGGGAGCTTAACCTGTTTCCGGATCCTACGTTTCTCGCCAAGAATGAGTTACCCACCAACAGTTGGGGTCCCTGGAGAATCTGCCCTCTGAAAGAAGATGCATCTCTATGTCCAGTAGAATGCCTAAAGGTCTATCTTCGTAGAACTTCAGACTTCAAGGGTGGTCAACTATTCAGGGGAGAAACATCAGGCTCAAATTTATCTCTGAATCAACTCAGAGCGAAAATCACATATTTTTATTCGCAGAGCGGATCCTGACAGTACACCCGCAGGTCACGATCCGAGGAAAGTTGCCTCATCCCTAAATTTCTTTAATTGTATGGATTTTGAACATCTCCGTTCATACACGGGCTGGAAGTCTTCCAGGGTGTTCTTTCGCCACTATGCGAAGCAAGTAGAGGAACTTAAGAGATCTGTGGTAGCATTGGGTCGTGTAGTTAACCCTACTGTTTAACTCTGCGAGGAACAGTGGTCTTAATTGGGACGATTAAGTCCAGGGTGAGTGTGTAGGTACATACTGTACTACAAACTAATTGAGGGCACCAAGTGCCCATATAGACTGTTCCTTCTTTCAAAGGTGAACCTAGCATAAGTTCAGACATGTGTGCCAAGCGTTTCTAACGCTAATGTGATTGATTTGTAATACAGACTTTTTATGACTTGATACCTTGGTATCTTATTAAGTGGTGTTTAATGGTTTTTCTTTCAGATAAACAAGTTCTGTTTACTATCATACTTATGCTTAAAGTTTTGGGTTATCCTCTTTTATATAAATATATATATTTGTTGTTAACCTGTCTGTTTATTATCTGTCAATAAACTTGTTCTTGAGAACCTTGCGTCTCTTTCACCTGTGTCAATTTATTGGTATAATTGAGCATTTTAATTCTATGTATCTTATCTGGTATAATTCTGATAGAATTGTTCTGTTATGCAAGCTATGTTGCATTGGATTATGTAAGTCCCCTAATGGGAGGACTCCGTCCCATAAAGGGACGAGGGCGGTTTTATTAGTTTCTTCCTATGCGGATATAAACCTTTGTCCAATACAAGTTTTGTGCGGATTACTGGTCAATATATTGACGCAGTGGTTCTATACAAACTATGCTTTACTTAATATAGGGCGAGACCACTATATTAGCTTGCCTGGTATTCATACATAGATATATGTACTCTTCGAGACTTTCCAGAGTCTAGTAGGACTCTTCCCTGTAGGGGGCAGGAAGCTCTAACATAGTTTATAGTTAGTTGAAAACATGTATAACGGTAACATCTTAGGTCTCTAGGTCTAGTCGACCGGGAATAAATACCTCCAGGGAGTACGGCACGTTCTGAGAATCCACAGATACAGTAATGCTCTGGTACACTTCCATCAGGACGACATGGCTTGAGCCCAAAAAACGGATTTTGAGCGAAGCGAAAAATCTATTTTTGGGTGAGATAGCCATGTCGTCCTGATGGACCCGCCCTTGCCTTTCTAAGAAAGGGCTGTAGGACCCCTCCCTACATACAGTATCTGTAGCACCTCGTGTACGCTACAAGGAATACAGATGGCGCCAGGATTGGCGCCAGGTACGCATACGAATCGGGGGATAGGGAAGCCTTGGGAGCGGCTCCCCTTTTTCTTTCCCGAATTCGTATCTCGTCAATCACCTCCTACGAGACGAAATCTCTGTTCAGGTCGTAGATTGCCATGTGACGAGTCTAGAATACGTCCTCTGATATGTCGCGATATCCCTTTCACGAGGGATACTCGCTCCAGGAGTTAGAATTCTGGTACCTTAAGGTAAATTCTCTGGGAATATCGCCGTAGTTGTAATATACCCTAGGAAGCTACCCTATAGGAACTTCCATCAGGACGACATGGCTATCTCACCCAAAAATGGATTTTTCGCTTCGCTCAAAATCCGTTTTATATATATATATATATATATATATATATATATATATATATATATATATATATATATATATATATATATATATATATATATATGTGTGTGTGTGTGTGTGTGTGTGTGTGTGTATGTAAAATTAATATCTAGGAAGGGGTGTAATTATGCAGGATTTTATATAAAGATGAATTGAAATCTACTTTAGGTAATTTCAGGACTTATGAACACACACATACACACAAATATATATATATATATATATATATATATATATATATATATATATATATATATATATATATATATATATTATTAAATGCTAAGCTACAACCCTAGTTTGAAAAGCAGGATACTATAAGGCCAGGGGCTCCAACAGGGAAAATAGCTCAGTGAGGAAATTAAACGAAAAAATAGACTCTTTCAAGGAGAGCAACAACATTAAAATAAATATCTCCTATATAAAGTATAAAAATTTTAACAAAACGAGAGGAAGAGAATCAAGACAAGCAAGAGAACTCTAACCCAAGACAGTGGAAGACCATGGTACAGAGGCTATGGCACTACCCAAGATTAGAGAACAATCGTTTGATTTTGGAGTGTCCTTCTAGAAGTGCTGCTTACCATGACTAAAGAGTCCCTTCTACACTTACGAAGAGGAAAGTGGCCACTGAACAATTAAAGTGCAGTAAGAAAAATTATTTGGTAATTTCAGTGAAGTTAATTAAACTGCCAAAATTAACTTTCAAAGCAACATTTGAATTTAACCAAATTGCTTCTCTTCATAGAGGCAGATGTTGTATTTAGGAACTCGTTTAATTAGTGTTTAGTAATTGCTATTCAATAAAACCTGTCAGTGGTTATTTAAATCCGTGTTTTGAACGTGATATGTATCAGACCTTTTACCGAGAACCATTCCTAATTGGTCTTACTTGTACTTATTATATGCTTCATTAGGTGAATATGTTATTATTATTATTATTATTATTATTATTATTATTATTATTATTATTGTGGTGGCCGATGTGGTAACGTCCCTGACTGATAAATGCCAGACTTGGGTTCGAGTCCCACTCAGACTCGTTAGTTTCTTTGGTCGCTGCAACCTCACCATGCTTGTGAGCTAAGGAAGAGGTTTTAGGGGAGCCTGTAGGTCTATCTGCCGAGTCATTAGCACCCATTGCCTGGCCTTCCTTGGTCGTTGCTTGGGTGGATAGGGGCTAGGGCGCTGATCATATGTACAGTATATATGGTCAGTCTCTAGGACATTGTCCTGCTTGATAGAGCAATGTCACCGTCCCTTGCCTCTGCCATTCATGAGCTGATAAAGTAGAAATAAAATAAAATAGTAACAATAATAATCATATTATTATTATTATTATTATTATTATTATTATTATTATTATTATTATTTTTATTATTTTTATTATTATTATTTTAATATAATAAACATTCACAGGAAAAATTCTCAAGTACATGGATTTTCTAATACATCTCCAGGGAATAGTGTCCAGAGGTGCTTTATTGATTGATTGATTGATTGACACAAACTAACGCCACATCGATTAGGGTTTTAATTCATCCATGAATGAATAGTGTCCAAAATATAAATAGTGTGAAAACCAATTATTATTATTATTATTATTATTATTATTATTATTATTATTATTATTATTATTATTATTATTATTATTATTATTATTATTATTACTTGCTAAGCTACAACCCTAGTTGGAAAAGCGGGATGCTATAAGCGAAGGCTCCAACAAGGAAAATAGCCCTGTGAGGAAAGGAAATAAGGAAATATAACATATGTTAAGAAGAGTAACAACATTAAAATGGATATCTCCTATATAAACAATAAAAACTTTAAATAAACAAGAGGAAGAGAAATAATATAGAATAGTGTGTCCGAGTGCACCCTCAAGCAAGAGAACTCTAACCCAAGACAGTGGAAGACCATGGTATAGCGGTAAAAGAAATTAAATGTGTCAATTCTTTTATAAAACCTTTTATGGTGATCCTTGACCTTTTCAGCAATGCACAATTTTCTATTCAAGCGGTTTTGCATTATGATATGAACTTCAATTTTCTTGCGAACCATTATTTTATTTTGTGTATTTTCTACGTCAATTTTTCAAATTTGCTAATGCCTTTGTTTGATCCCTCTCATTTATGTGTATTATTATTATATTTTTTACAGCTTGCAATATTCTTAGATTGTTAAGAAAACCATGATTTAAATCGTAAATTTTCCGTAAAAATATACTCTCCCCAGCTTTACTTCAGTAAAATGCACGCGACCATAATTTATACTATTCTTTGTTATTATCTTTTATTGCTTTGTGACCGTAATATCACTTCTTTACGTCAATATATGTTTTTAGAACTGTGAATGCCTGGCAACATTTATTCCAGGATTTTTACTGTTATACGGCAAATTTTGAACAGTGAATTTGTGGAGGAATTGCAGCATATTTGGAATTAAAAAAAATGCATTTTCCTCTGTGACAGGTTTTTAACTATACAGAAGAGAGTTTATCTCTCTTTGTATTAATATTTATCATGAACACAAAATAAATTACATTATATTTATACCTAATTTTCTTTTCATGATCACTAACTTCAATTCACTGTGGCTGAGTTACGGTAATGATCTTTGAGACAAGTTTTCTCAATAGATGGTGTTTCTAATAATGATTTCGTGATGCTTTAAAAGAACTATATTATATTTCCCTTTATAAATTCCTTTGACCAGGAATAGTAGAGATTATTTCTGCCTTTTTAAGACGAATAACATCATATCTTTGTTCACTTTGCGAAGTTTGAGAAATTTGCAATATACTGAGGAGTTTTAATTGTCAGAAAGCAAACTAAAAAGCAATAATAGTTTATAATGCATATATTTGTAACGCAATAGTCTTTCATCTTTTTTTATTATTTTTTGCATTGACCAGTTTAAAGTTTTAAATTCCAGTCACGAATTGCAGAGGCAAGAGGCAGGGACATTGGCCTAGCAAGCAGGACAATGCTCTAGAGACTAATTAGTGCCCAGGCCCCTTTCCATCCAAGCTAGGACCTAGGAGGGCCAGGCAAAGGCTGCTGATGACTCAGCAGGTAGACCTAAAGGCTCCCACAAATCGCCCATCCTTAGCTCACAACGATGGTGAGAATGTAGAGACCAAAGGAACTAACAAGTTTCCTGATGACTTCACAGGTAGTCCTATGGGCTCCTCCCAAAAACCCCATCCTTAGCTCACAAGGATGGTGAGATTGCAGCAACCAAAGGAACTAACGAGTTTGAGCGGGAGTCAAACCTCAGTTTGGCAATCACCAGGCAAGGACATTACCAACAGGCCACAATAATCCCTACAAGTTAAAGGTTTAGAAGCTTTAGCCCACTTGAAAATAAAAGAAATATAAACGAGGTTGAAGATTTGACGAAAGCATGTAGCTTATTCTCCAACCATTTATAAATTCCGCTTTTTCAGATCTTGGCTTGAATTCAAATTCGTCTTTTTGTCGCTACTTAAACCATTTAAACAAATTTCTAAGCATTGCCTCGTTATACTCAATTTTTTTTTAATAAGGCACATTTGCCCTGACTCACAACGGTGCACTTTTAACTCGGAAAAGTTTCCTGCTATCTGATTGGTTAGAATTTATCTTGTCCAACCAATCAGCGATCGGGACACTTTTCCTAGCTAAAAGGGCACCCCTGCGAGTCGGTGTAAATCTGCCTCGATAAAAAGAATTGACTTGGCGGAGTCTGAAGAGGGTAAGGCTTTCTGCCCTTAGCGGCAATTAGACACGATATCCTTACGACTTCCTGCAGGACTATAAATGCCCTTTTCATATTTTGATTCCTTACGGATTAACTTTCAGGGGACATTGAGTTTATCAAATTTGGGACTCCAGAGTCCATGAATGAATAGTCCTAGGATTCAATAAAATTCCGTTTGGATTGCAAGACTAAATGAAGTTTTTTTCGTTTCAAAGGATGTTCTAGGGATTTTACTTTCACATAAAAGAGTTTATGTATATATATATATATATATATATATATATATATATATATATATATATATATATATATATATATATATATATATATATATATATATATATATATACCAAAGGCACTTCCCCCAATTTTGGGGGGTAGCCGACATCAACAAATGAAACAAAACAAATAAGGGGACCTCTACTCTCTACGTTCCTTCAGCCTAACCAGGGACTCAACCAAGTTCAGCAGGTACTGCTAGGGTGCCACAGCCAAACCTCCCACATTATCCACCACAGATGAAGCTTCATAATGCTGAATCTCCTACTGCTGCTACCTCCGCGGTCATCTAAGGCCCCGGAGGAAGCAGCAGGGCCTACCGGAACTGCGTCGCAATCGCTCGCCATTCATTCCTATTTCTAGCACGCTCTCTTGCCTATATCACATCTATCCTCCTATCACCCAGAGCTTTCTTCACACCATCCTTCCACCCAAACCTTGGCCTTCCTCTTGTACTTCTCCCATCAACTCTTGCATTCATCACCTTCTTTAGCAGACAACCATTTTCCATTTTCTCAACGTGGCCAAACCACCTCAACACATTCATATCCACTCTAGCTGCTAACTCATTTCTTACACCCGTTCTCTCCCTCACCACTTTGTTCCTAACCCTATCTACTCGAGATACACCAGCCATACTCCTTAGACACTTCATCTCAAACACATTCAATTTCTGTCTCTCCCTCACTTTCATTCCCCACAACTCCGATCCATACATCACAGTTGGTACAATCACTTTCTCATATAGAACTCTCTTTACATTCATGCCCAACCCTCTATTTTTTACTACTCCCTTAACTGCCCCCAACACTTTGCAACCATCCTTCACTCTCTGACGTACATCTGCTTCCACTCCACCATTTGCTGCAACAATAGACCCCAAGTACTTAAACTGATCCACCTCCTCAAGTAACTCTCCATTCAACATGACATTCAACCTTGCACCACCTTCCCTTCTCGTACATCTCATAACCTTACTCTTACCCACAATAACTCTCAACTTCATTCTCTCACACACCCTTCCAAATTCTGTCACTAGTCGGTCAAGCTTCTCTTCTGTGTCTGCTACCAGTACAGTATCATCCGCAAACAACAACTGATTTACCTCCCATTCATGGTCATTCTCGCCTACCAGTTTTAATCCTCGTCCAAGCACTCGAGCATTCACCTCTCTCACCACTCCATCAACATAAAAGTTAAACAACCACGGCGACATCACACATCCCTGTCTCAGCCCCACTCTCACCGGAAACCAATCACTCACTTCATTTCCTATCCTAACACATGCTTGCAACATCCTTCCACCAACTCCATATAACCTCATCACATTCCACATTTCTTCCCTATCAACTCTATCATATGCTTTCTCCAGATCCATAAACGCAACATACACCTCCTTACCTTTTGCTAAATATTTCTAGCATATCTGCCTAACTGTAAAAATCTGATTCACACAACCCCTACCTCTTTTAAAACCACCCTGTACTTCCAAGATTGCATTCTCTGTTTTATCCTTAATCCTATTAATCATGACTCTACCATTCACTTTTCCAACTACACTCAACAAACTAATACCTCTTGAATTACAACACTCATGCACATCTCCCTTACCCTTATATAGTGGTACAATACATGCACAAACCCAATCTACTGGTACCATTGACAACACAAAACACATATTAAACAATCTCACCAACCATTCAAGTACAGTCACACCCCCTTCCTTCAACATCTCAGCTTTCACACCATCCATACCAGATGCTTTTCCTACTCTCATTTCATCTAGTACTCTCCCCACTTCCTCTATTGTAATCTCTCTCTCATTCTCATCTCCCATCACTGGCACCACAACACCTGGAACAGCAATTATATCTGCCTCCCTATTATCCTCAACATTCAGCAAACTTTCAAAATATTCCGCCCACCTTTTCCTTGCCTCCTCTCTTTTTAATAACCTTCCATTTCCATCTTTCAATGTCTCTTCAATTCTTGCGCCAGCCTTCCATACTCTCTTCACTTGCAATCCAAAACTTCTTCTTATTCTCTTCATATGACTGACCCAATCCCTGACCCAACCTCAGGTCAGCTGCCCTCTTTGCCTCACGTACCTTGCGCTTTACTTCCACATTTTTCTCTCTATATTTTTCATACTTCTCTATACTATTACTCTGCAACCAGTCTTCAAAAGCCCTCTTTTTCTCTTCCACTTTTACCTTCACTCCTTCATTCCACCATTCACTACCCTTCCTCATGCTGCCTCCAACAACCTTCTTTCCACATACATCACTTGCAATCCCAACAAAATTTTCTTTTACTAACTTCCACTCCTCCTCTAAATTACCAGTTTCTCTTACTCTCACCTCGTCATATGCCATTTTCAACCTTTCCTGATATTTACTTTTTACCCCCGGTTTTATTAGCTCTTCAACCCTCACTAGCTCCCTTTTACATCCACCTACTCTATTCCCCCACTTTTTAGCTACAACTAATTTTCCTTCCACCAAAAAATGATCAGACATACTGTTAGCCATACCCCTAAACACGTGCACGTCTTTCAATCTTCCAAACATTCTTTTAGTTATCAACAGATAATCCATTAATGCCCTTTCTACTACTCTTTCATTTGCCACTCTTACCCATGTATACTTATTTTTATCTTTCTTTTTAAAAAAGATAGCACTTATTACCATGTCTTGTTCAACACACATATCTACCAGTCTCTCACCACCCTCATTTTCACCTGGTACGCCATACTTCCTAATGACACCTTCTACCTCTCCAGCGTCCACTCTAGCATTTAAGTCACTCATGACAACTACATAATTCCTTCTACCCAGTCCTTCTACACACCTAGTTAATTCATTCCAGAACTCATTCCGCTCTTCTTCACTTTTCTCACTACCTGGCCCATACGCATATGTATATATATATATATATATATATATATATATATATATATATATATATATATATATATATATATATATATATGTATGTATATATATATATATATATATATATATATATATATATATATATATATATATATATATATATATTTGTCTGTTAATTTTTATGCTCTAATCAAAAATTACCCTTATATTAGAAATTACTTCAACTCTGTTTATCCATTTATTTATCTAACATATATACATATACATATGTATATATATATATATATATATATATATATATATATATATATATATATATATATATATATATGTATATATATATATATATATATATATATATATATATGTGTGTGTGTGTGTGTGTGTGTGTGTGAGTGTGTGTGTGTTATGCTCCACTCAATTCCTTCATATATAAGTGGGTGGAGTTGGCATAGGTTGTTCATGCCTATGAGAATCGGTGTAGCCAACTGTCATAACCAAGTCTCATAGCTGACACGACGCCCCCCCCCCCACACACTCGTAGGAAGAAAGGACCTCGGAGGAGAGTAATCAGCTATCGCTTTAACCTTTCCGCTTTAATCTCTATTAATAAGATAATCCTAAGAAGGATTCAATTCCTCAGATAAGTTAATGAAAGATTAACTTATTAATAAAAATTTAATTTTTAAACGGATAATTCCCCTTAATGTTTTATCTGGTACAATAATTAAAGGGTGTATCCTTCCAGGTCGGATACGCCATGAGTATCCTGAAATCTAAAGAGTGTACCACCCGTGTGTCACACGATCGTACATAGTACCGACATTTCTCTTTTGTGTATATATTATCCTCTGTATCTTCGCTCTCCCCTCGCACTGACGGCAACTTGCATCAATTTTAAAAATGATGTGACGGGCCAGGAGTAGGTTGTGACCCAAAGACGAGATGAAAGCAGCTGAGTCACAACCTACTCCTGGCCCGTCACATCGGTGACCGTCACAAAGATAGGATAACAGCTTAGGAGAGTCGTTAAATATGGTCGGTGATTCATAAATCGTTTTAAGAAAAAGTAACTTCTGGCCTCTAAAGCGAATTAGTCATTAAGTAGGTCAAAGGAAATGATTCGTGTTTGGGGATTTTTTTCTATTATACGTCGACATACAATTAATGCAGGAAGTGACTACTGTTCACTAAAGTGTATCAGTTTTATTTACGTCTGACGACACTTCATTTCATTTTTATCGCCAGTAATGTTATTGAGACCTTTGTAGCAGTAGGTATTTTAATGTTACAGCCTTAATAAGTAAAACAGTATGATTATTAACTGCTTCGGACTCGTGCATATACTTGCAGTATTTTGAAAATATATTTATAAAAAATATATTTTTTTTCCAAACCCTTCTCTCAAAGGGTTAACTGCTGCACTGAAATAGGTCAATGGCTACTTTCCACCTGGCAAAAGTAGAAGAGACCCTATAGTTTATTCTCTAGTCTATAGTAGTGTCATAGCCTCTGTACCACGGTCCTCCACTGTCTTGGGTTAGAGTTCTCTTGCTTCAGGGTACACTCTGGGACGCCATTTAATCATATTTCTCTTCGTCATGTTATTTATAAGTTTTTATAGTTTATATATGTAAGATTTATTTTAATATTATTATTCTTAACTATCTCTTGTAGTTTATTTCTTCATTTCCTTTCCTCACTGGGCTTTTTTCCCTGTTAGAGACCTTGGTGTTATAGCATCCTGCTTTTCCAGCTAGGGTGGTAGCTTAGCAAGTAATAATAATAATAATAATATAATTAATGATAATACTAGTAACTCGCTGAGTTTCTTTTCACAGCAAATGCATATATTTATCATGTAATCAGATGGGTTTATTAGAGCACCATTATTTTTCAATCGAATTGGTAAGGTCTCTGCCTGCTGTTTGCCAGTGGAGGGTTTGAGTCCCGCTCAGTCTCATTAGTGCCATTAGTGTCTACAACCTTACCATCCTTGTGAGCTAAGGTTGGGCGATTTGGGGGAGCCTAAAGGTCTATCAGTCAAGTTATTATAGTAAAACCAATCTGTCGTGGCCGCTGAGACGATTTCTGACCCATTGCATAGCGTACTCGTGTCAAAGTATTTCGACCAATTTAAGGAAAAAAGAACACAGTAGTTAGACACGATCCATCCAAACTGAGTGAAACGTTAGCCGCTTTAACAGATGTCATTCCTTTTTTACTAATCCCACTGAATTAACCAGAGGTGGCTGCGATTAACCAGAAGTTCAATCCAGTCTCTCTCTCTCTCTCTCTCTCTCTCTCTCTCTCTCTCTCTCTCTCTCTCTCTCTCTCTCTCTCTCTCTCTCTCTCTCTCTCACATGGTAGAATCCATATTATTACCAATATTAAATAATGGGGATGAAACACAAACCATAATAGTGATGAATGCGCAGGGTTTAGTCACGAGTAACTCTAAAAGGAAAATAGAGTTCCTAAAAGAACTAACCCAAATTGAAAAAAATAGATATATTAAATATAAGTGAAACATGGTATTCCCAAGAGACTGGCAGTGATGACCAGATAAAGAGTTTCCAAACTTATAGATCAGACAGAAAAAATAGGAATCAAGGGGGAACCGCAATATATGGAAGAGGCATAAATCAAGAAAAAGTCTGTGAAAAATACAGCAACACAGAATGTGAATTAATTGCGGTAGAATTTGAATTTGAAAAACTAGTGAATATTGTAGTTTACAGACCCCCAAATACTAAGGAGTTTGACATAATAATAGAAAAAATAGATGATATATGTAGAAACCATAAACACTGGAATATACTCCTATCCGGAGATTTTAACTTTCCTTTCGTGGATTGGAGAGAACGGATAGAAGAAAGTGGTTGTATGTATACATATAAACAAGAGAGTAATAGCAGCGCAGAAGATAAGAGGCAATTTGAAAAGCTTCAAGATATGCTATTAGAACATAATATGCAACAAATAAACCACATTCCAACAAGAAAGGAAAATGTCCTAGCTCTAGTATTTGTGAATGAGGTGAATTATGTTAAAGAAATAATAGTGTATAACACGGGAATTTCAGACCACAATGTCATAGAATTGATAGTTCATTCCAAAGCAAGTGATCGCGGAATTAATAAAAGCACAAAACTTTGGGAAGGATATGGAAAATATAATTTTTACAGTAAGAATATGAAATG
>NC_090731.1:69249753-69252253 GCF_036898095.1 Palaemon carinicauda | reverse complement strand
ATTGACAACATCCAAATTGGGAAATCCATCGATCTCGAAGAAGAGAACATCTAGATCTAGACGGTAGCCTTTAGAGCAAGCTATGTGGAGGAGAGTTCTGCCTTTGATATCTCTAGGTTTTAGTATGGCCAACTTTTGTACTCGACTGTTTCCCAATTGTACCTCATCAGCCGCAAGTACAGATTTTGCTTTTGTCAGCAAGAATGTTAAATGCATTGCCATAGGTAGAGCACTCTTCATATGTATGGCGTGTGCTGAGTAAGAAGAACTCATTTCATTTTGATGGGAGATAGCTACTTCTATTTGTCCTATGCATATGTCAAACAGACTTAGGAAACTCTCAAAATGCATTGATAAGGGAATCAAATACTCATTTCCAGAAAGTTCATTGTCAATCAAATCAGAAAATACTTCAGTCAATGACAGAAGGAAATATATTCGCTTAGGGTCTAAAGCGTTCAGCTTCTTATCAGTCATATTAAGAGTGTGCATCCACAGCTCGATGGATAGATTAAACACTCTGCCCATTGAATATTTAGTCCCCAACTTATGAAGATGGGAACTTGTATCATTATGTTCAAGTCCCAACACTCTTGCTTTCACCAACAACGACTGCACATCTAGTTCCTCAATATTATCCATTATTTCCTCTAATTCTTCCTCAGTTTCGACTTCCTTGTAGCTTAAAAAAGCTGGAAAACTTTCAGTTTCCTTCCTGTTCGAAGGTTCATTGGCAACTCTGAAAATAGAGCCGATATTAAAAGAACTTCAGTTTTGAGAAAATTATTTCATGTGAATACTATCGTTCTTTTATAAAGGTGTTGAATATCAAACACTGAAATTCAAACTAAAAAACCAAGAATATACTTATAAAAAGTAGTTTTGAGGTACATTGTTGTCATTAGCAAATCATGAGAAAATATTAAGTGTATTCCAAATATTTTTGGAATTATTTAAAATAATTAATCTTCAAAGTAAGTACGTAGATAGATTTCAATCCTTTGGTCTCTTATTAACCCAGCCTTTTAAGCATAAACATTTCCAATAAATACATATTTAAAGGTGAATAATCACTACACGGGGGAAAATTAAAACAATTCAGACTTACCTCTCACGCATTGCTAGTCTCCAGTATTTTATAGCACTGTCAATATCCCTACTTTTGTCAAAAAGTGCCGCCCCTAGGACCTGGTAGACATTGATTCTATCTTTGGCTGTCAAAGCCATTTGGCCAAATAAATATTCCACTACCTGTATATGGCCACCAGAGGCTGCAGCAAGTAAAGGCGTTATTCCTGGAGAGAAATCAGTGGGTTCATTATTACTGTATAGTCGCTGCAAAGATTCTGAGCAGCGAGATAAACCCCACTCCCTGATGACGTCTCAGCCAATCATGATGCCTCATTCGTTAGCAGCAGTCACAATACATCCCTCTTACAAATTTTAACCTGTTAATGCAGGAGACAACATGATTGGCCATGACGTCATCAGTGGGTGGGACTTACTGCACCCGCAATCTCTGCATCGACTATAGTGCTATTTACTTGCATGTATAGTTATGCTTTCAGGTACTCGAATGATCATACTTTTAGACAAAACAGAATATGTTAGGATTTTTAAGGAATAAAAAAATTATAAATAATTGAGCAAATGACTTTAGGAATATTCATAAATATTATATAAAGTGTACGACATAAGCCCTTTGTTAAAGATGATTCAAGCTCATCAATGCAAGGAGTCTGTTATTGTTAAGTGACAGCCCTATGACTCCCAACCTACAAGCAGTGACTAAACATTGGGTTTTTACCTGAACTATCAGCGTCCATATTGGCATGATTATCGATCAACATTTGGACCAACTCAAGGTGTCCTAATTCTGCACATCTGTACAATGTAGTTTTTCCTTCATGATTCTTTTTATTCACATCAGCTCCAATACTTATGAGGTACCTCACTAATTGTATATGACCACGAATAGCTGCAGTTATCATACAAAAACCCCCTAACCTATCAGTAATTTCAATATCTGGAAAGAAAAACCAAAACAACATAAATTGGATGATGGAGATAGAAATAGACAAATCATAGGATAACTAATGGAAACTAACAATTGATCACGTTATTACAAAAAAATTTTAGAGCATGGTAATCTGCCTTTAGAGCAAGCCATGTAGAAGAGAGTTTTGCCTTTGACATCTCTTGGTTTTAATCTGGCCAACTTTTGTACTCGACTGCTTCCCAATTGTACCCAATTTTATGATTGAGATGGGATGAGAAATAGGCAAATAATAGGATAACTCATGGAAACTAACAATTGTTCAAGTTATTACAAAAAAAAATATTTTCAAGCTTAGAAATAAGCCTAATTAAGTATTAATGGAAAAAACTTGCATTTCAATCCATTCACCTTCTCAAGACCAGAGTGTAAAGGAACTCACCTGCTCCATGTTCTACCAGAACTTTGGTAATGGCGGGGCATCCCAGCTGACATGCTGCATTA
>NC_090731.1:69239753-69242253 GCF_036898095.1 Palaemon carinicauda | reverse complement strand
CATGGTGTATCGGCTCCTCCATGTTGCCCAGTTTTTCCGACTTTTTACTATAGTCTATGGGTTTCATCAATCACTTTATTTATAATTCTGTACATATTGTGTTTTTTATAATTCTTGTTAATCTAGTTTTTAAGTATGATGTCTCTTTTTTGTTTCGATTAAATCTTATGCTGTCTGGAGACATTAAGCGAAATCCGGGACCAGTACATCCTAGATTTCGTCAATGTCGTCTTCTGTATTGCAATATCCGTGGTCTTCATGCAAATATTCAAGACCTTACAGTTGCATCCAGCCAGTATGATATTCTTTTGTGCTCAGAAACTGGTTTCTAATATGAGGCATTCATCTGAGCTCCTTATAACTGGTTTTAAGATGCCAATAATGTTGAAACGTAATGCCATCCCTAGGGCCAGGGGAATGGCTGTGTATATTAGGACTGATTACCCTGCTTCTCATAAGTCCTGCTATCAATGTGGATGTCATGAGATTCAGGTAATAAATGTTTTTGGCAGGCATAACAACTTTCATTTGTGCTCGATCTACCGGAATCCAGACAGGGATGATTCTATTTTCGATTGTCTTCTTACCATTATGGCTAAGATACAAGAAGATGATAGAAAGACTTCTTTTATCTTTGTTGGTGATTTTAATGCTCACCATAGGGAGTGGTTAAGTTCTCTCTCTCCTGCCGATCACCATGGCTTAAGAGTTTTAGACTTTGCCTCTGAATCAGGCTGTGAGCAAATCATAAATGAAGCTACCCACAGGTCTGGTAATTGCTTGGACCTCCTATACACTGACTCCCCAGGCTTTATAACTAGTAAGGTTTGTTTTCCAGTCGGGAATCTAATCATGCCTTGATTTCATTAGTAGTGAAGACTGAGCAGCCTGTCCCTGATATATCATACTCTTGTAAAGTTTATATGAAATCCCAAGCAGACTGAAATGGGATTTTGCATGATCTTTTGTGCTTCAATTGGTCATAATTATATATTAGTGTAGATCCTGTTGTCTCTTTGAATGAGAATATAGTCAACATAATTGATAGGCGTATCCCTTCTCGTGTGCTAAGGTACCGGGTGAAGGACAAACCATGGTTCAATGATGACGTGCTTATTTGGAGAAGCAGGAGGCCTATCCTCTTTGGAAGGGTAACAGATCAGATTTGACCTGGAATAACTATACTGAGCTTCAAAGTTTTGGTCAGAGAGTTTATGCCTCAACTGAAAAGGAGTACAATTTAACCATGAAAGAATCCCTTTCTGGTACAACTCAGGAACATAAATGGTGGTCTACCCTTAAATCTGTACTCTTTGGTGTAGATGCAACAGTTCGTCCTTTACTTAAACCAGATGGCTCAGTAATTCACTGTCCAAAGGAAAAGGCAAACCTTTTAGTTAATGTTTTTGACAGTAAACAGAGTAATGAAAAACTTTCACCTTATCATTCATATTTTCCTGGGGCTAAACTAACTAGTTTAGCTTTTCGATCTCGTGAAATTAAAGCACTGTTGATGGACCTTGATGCTTGATGAAGTGTAGACCCAAATGGTATTTTTTCATTGTTTTTCATAAAGACACCAGATTTCTTAGCTCCAAAGTTATCTGTTATTTTGAGCGGGTTAGCAAGAAGAGGAGCTTTTGCCACTTGTTGGAAAATTTTTAATGTTACTCCTCTATGTAAATTTGTTTATGGTAGCTCTATTCCCACTGATTACTGCCCAATTTCCATAACTCCCATATTATCTAAATTATTTGAACGTCTTCTGGCAAAACGACTTAATAGGTTTTGATGAAGGTAATCCTCTATTCCCTAGTTTGCAATTTGGTTTTCGTAAAGGCCTTGGAGCATGTGATGCCTTTCTCACAATCTCCAATACTGTACAGAAATCCCTTGATTGTGGTCAGGAATTTCGTATGATTGGCCTTGATTTTAGTGCTGCCTTTGGCAGTGTTAATCATGAGGCCCTTGTTTTCAAACTCAAACAGTTGGGAGTGGGTGGGTCATTTCTTAGCATTATTATTGATTTTTCAAGCAATATATCACAAAGAGTTGTTGTTGATGGGCACCATAGTGAGCAATGGAATGTGATATCCGGTGTTCCACAGGGTAGTGGTCTTGGCCCATTACTTTTCACACTATATACACATGACATGTGGTTTGGACTAGAAAACAAGCTTGTTGCATATGCAGATGATGCTATTCTCTTTGCATCAATTCCATCCCCTGAATGTAGATCTGGGGTTGTTGAATCCCTTAATAGAGATTTAGCTAAAATTAGTGCATGGTGCATTTTATGGGGTATGGAGTTGAATCCTAACAAAACTCAAAGTATGATTGTAAGTAGGTCAAGGACGCTGGCTCCTCAACATCCGGACCTCAGTATTGATGTTTCTTTAAATTTGTAAGACTCTTTTAAGATTTTAGGTGTGATTCTCGACAGCAAATTTACCTTTGAGAAACACATTACGCCTGTGCCTTCTTCAATTGAATAAAAAAT
>NC_090731.1:69224753-69234753 GCF_036898095.1 Palaemon carinicauda | reverse complement strand
AGTAAGATAAAGGAGAAGAACAAACCGGAAAAAGTGAAAAAGATAAAAAAAAATGAAAAAAATGTAAAGAAACCCTCAGTTGAATATTTAAGACCAATAACCCTTACAAACTAATACATCAAATACAATATTCATGGCTGTTGTGGAACATGAAATAGAATACTACTTAAGAAATATATTAGAATGACAAACACAAGCCGGACTCACAAAAGAGGGAAGAGTAGATATTACTTGGAAGAAATTTACAAAAGGAAGGAAAACTTGATTGCAATTTCAATAGTTTTTAAAAGTCCATATGACTCAATTGATAGAAAAGAAATAATAGAAATCATGAAAGAATTTAGTTTGCACTCAATATCAATACAAGTAATCTGAGGAGGGAAACAAAAATCATTGTAAATATGAACTAGAAAAGGTTTTATAAAAGCATAGATACATAAGGTCAACAACTTTATTTCATTATTATTATTATCATTATCACTACTACTACTACCCAAGTTACAACCTTAGTTGGAAAAGCAGGATGCTATAACCCCAAACCCTTCAACAGAGAAAAAAAATAGCCCAGTGAGGAAAGGAAACCATAGAATAAACTACAAGATAAGTAATACACAATAGAAATAAAATATTTTAAGAACAGTGACATTAGTAAAAAGGAAATTATTGCAAGGGATGGAAATTTAAATATAAATAAAATTGCGATGTTAGAAGTGTGTGTATATGGTATTACTTTTACAGTAGAGCAACGATTTCACTCCAAATAACGTTATTACCGATTTCCTTCTTTTTTGTCGAAAAAAATGTAAAGTAAAATTATGACTGATTATGTGAATTAGACATTTTGCTTGACAGTGACCTTGACCTTCCCAAATTTAATCATTCCCAGCATTTTACATATCAGTTAATCCCTGCAAGTTTGTCTACGATTTGGATTGTGGCCAGGAAGCTGTTCAGAAACAAACACACACACACACAAACAAACACACAAACAGGGGGGTAAAACATAACCTCCTTCAAACTTCATTGGCGTAGGTAATAAATTGTTTTCCGATTAAATGCAAACAAAAATTATGACTGATTACCTGAATTCATTACTCTACGATTCGAATTTTAGCCAGGGAGCTGTTTGCAAACAAACACACTAAGAGCGGTGAAAACATAACCTCCCTCCAACTTCGTTATGGGGGAGTGGAGGTAATTGCTTGCATAATTAGACCAATCTCAACCTATATCTTTATCCCCCCCCCAAAAAAAAATGATAAAATCAAGCGATTTTCTGTTTAATACAAAAAATCAAATGCAGTAAATTAGCTATGCCTAAATAATAAGCCTAAAGCCTTATGCAGGAAATATTTACTTAGGAGACATTCTATCGCGAAATGTGAATAAATTAAGAATCTAAATATTCAAACTTTAATACTTTAAATAATTGGAATCCCTCAAGCTTTTATTTTCAAAATCTCATTAAGAACTAGGGACTGGGTGTTATAAAACACAGAAATATTGTGAAATCTGAATATCTGTCATATGTTATCTGCAGCATAATAGATAATTGTGCCATGATTCGAAAAAAATAAAAATAACAGATTAAACCTCGACCACTATAAGAAGAAATTAGTTTGGATTTATCTTCAACTTTTCAAGAAAGTTCATGTTATTTTATGTCTTTAGTTACAGTTTCATTTTGGTTATGTCATTGTGCTTCCATTCACTTATTCCATTTCTGTATAATTAATCCTCATAGCTCATTCCTTATCTTCAAAGGAAAGTAAATTTCTAGGTACTTCTTGTGTAACTCTGATTAGGTTCTTTTCGTCGCCTCTTCAATTTGTTGAAGAAGATCAGCGATTGTCTGGAAGTATGTTTCAAGAAATTCTATCCCGCATAACAATAAAAAATATATTATGGCGTCACAAAAATGGATAAATTGAACAACCAAGTTAGGACCAGGGAAGGCCAAGCAATGGCTGCTGATGACTCAGCAGGTAGACTTATAGGCTCACCTAACCCACCCACCCTACCTATCCTTAGCTCACAAGAATGATGTGATTGCATTGACCAAAGAAACTAACGAGTTTGAGCGGGACTCTAACACCAGAGTAGTGATTATCAATTAGGGAGTAATATTGTGAAATCAGAATATCACACCATGTGGATGAAGTATATTTCAAGATATTTTTTTCCCGCGTAACAATCAAAAATATATCATGGCGTCACAAACATGTATAAATTGAACAAATAGTTTCCTTTACCTTTCGGAGACAGACAAACGAATCAATGGGTCGGTTCGCTGCGGCCATATTTTTTATTTTCTTCTAAACACAATTGAAGCACTACGAGATCAATGTATCCGGAGAATCTGGTGTCTCGATCTTTTGTATTCCTTGAAAAGTTGAAGTCAACACAATAGGTTACCAGCCAAGGTATGAAAATCCAGTGGCGCCCGAACTATCGCAAAACTAGAACTGGACCTTTCATACTATTCTCTGGTCTGTGATAAACAGATATTAGTCCAGTAGATTGCCAGGATACCTCTGGACAGGGGGCTTGTAGACTAACTGTCTTATCCACAATCCACCAAGATAAACGTAGAAAGGACAGCAGTGTCTTAAAATATGGATAATCCCTAATACCCACAAGGAGGTTCTTGGATCCTGAAGGTCAATGTAGGGCCAGGGATCTTGACCTGTGGATTTATCACAGAACGGCTTTAAGGGTTAAAAGGCTTAATTTTCAGGAATAAATTTACCCTTCCAGTCACAGGGTGGCAATATGGGACACGGGGTTGTAAACATCAAAGACTTCCCAGGGAAACCAAAGAGGCTTGATACCTCCTCGAGACAAAGTGAGATTAACAGTCCTATAAGAAGATAGTCCCTCTTGACCGTTATCTTCCCCTCTTCTGTATTAAACTGGAACACCTGTTTATTAACAGTCCAAGATCGAGGTTTCCTGGAAGTTTGTTATTTTTTTATATATGGTTGTAATCTAGAATAGACTTTTACCTGCCATATGTTGATGTGTATTGTTTTCCTTTCTATGTTTTAAATATATTGTTTAAGGGTACACTCAGGCACACTATTCTGTCTTCATTGTTTATATATATATATATATATATATATATATATATATATATATATATATATATATATATATATATATATATATATATATATATATATATATATATATATATTTATATATATATATATGTGTGTCTATATATATATATATATATATATATATATATATATATATATATATATATATATATATATATATATATATATATATATATATATATATATATATATATATATATATATATATATATGTGTCTATATATATATATATATATATATATATATATATATATATATATATATATATATATATATATATATATATATATGTATATTATACTGTATTTATATTTAAATATATATATATATATATATATATATATATATATATATATATATATATATATATATATATGTGTGTGTGTGTGTGTGTGTGTGTGTGTGTGTTTCACACCCATGGTGGTGGGTAGAGACCAGTATTAATACAATAAAGGCGCATATGCTCATGAGTTTTTGACAATTATAACAAAACCCAATTAAATATAGGTACCTGGTAAGGAAGCTGACTCTGACGATTACTCTGCCTTATTAGTCCGCTTTCCTCACGAAACCCAGCCATCCTCTCAGGATGCTGAAAGACTCCCATGAGTTGTTATATCCAGGGCGACCACCCATACAACAGGACCTCATCAAAACCCTTAATCTGGGCGCTCTCAAGAAACGACATTTGACCACCCGCCAAATCAAAAAGGATGCGAAAGACTTCTCAGTCTTCCGTACAACCCAAGACAAGATTAAAAACATTTCAAGAGAAGATTAAAAGGATATTGGGATTAAGGGAATGTAGTGGTAGAACCCTCACCCACTACTGCACTCGCTGCAACGAATGGACCCAGTGTGTAGCAGTCCTCATAAAGAGTCTGGACGTCTTTTAAGTAAAATGAAGCGAACACCGACTTGCTCCTCCAAAAGGTCGCGTCCATAATACTTCGCAGAGATCTGTTTTGCTTAAAAGCCACGGAAGTTGCTATCGCTCTTACTTCGTGCGTCTTGACCTTAAGTAAACAACGATCTTTTTCACTTAAGTGAGAATGTGCCTCTCGGATTAAAAATCTAATAAAATACGATAAAGCATTTTTAGACATAGGCAATGAGGGCTTCTTAACGGAGCACCATAAGGCCTCAGACCCACCTCGTAAAGATCTGGTACGAGCTAAATAAAACTTAAGAGCTCTAACTGGGCACAGTACTCTTTCAACCTCATTGCCTACGATCTCTGATAGGCAAGGTATATCAAAAGATTTAGGCCAAGGACGAGAAGGCAGTTCATTTTTGGCCAAGAAACCAAGCTGAAGCAAACATGTGGCTTTATCTGTAGAGAAACCGATGTTTTTACTAAAGGCATGGATCTCACTGACCCTTTTAGCCGAAGCCAAGCACACCAAAAAAAGCGTCTTGAGGGTGAGATCCTTCAGGGAGGCTGAATGCAATGGCTCAAACCTATCGGACATTAGGAACCTTAGGACCACGTCTAAGTTCCAAGCAGGAGTTGACATACGACGCTCCTTAGAGGTCTCGAAGGACTTAAGGAGGTCTTGGAGATCTTTATTATTGGACAGATCCAAGCCTCTATGTCTGAACACAGAAGCCAACATGCTCCTGTAGCCCTTAATAGTGGGAGCAGAGAGGGAGCGAACATTTCTCAGATGCAGGAGAAAGTCTGCAATTTGGGCTACAGAGGTACTGGAAGAGGAAATGGATGATGACTTGCACCAATCTCTAAAGACCTCCCACTTCGACTGGTAGACCTTGATGGTAGATGTTCTCCTAGCCCTCGCGATCGCTCTGGCTGCCTCCTTCGAAAATCCTCGAGCTCTTGAGAGTCTTTCGATAGTCTGAAGGCAGTCAGACGAAGCGCGGGGAGGCTTTGATGAAGACTCCTTATGAGGGGCTGCCGTAAGAGATCCATCCTTAAAGGCAGACTCCTTGGAACGTCTACCAGCCATTGAAGTACCTCTGTGAACCACTCTCTCGCGGGCCAGAGGGGAGCAACCAACGTCAACCTTGTCCCTTCGTGAGAGGCGAACTTCTGCAGCACCCTGTTGATGATCTTGAACGGCGGGAATGCGTACGCGTCCAGGTGAGACCAGTCCAGCAGAAAAGCATCTATGTGGGCCGCCTCTGGATCTGGGACTGGAGAGCAATAGGTCGGGAGCCTTTTGGTCAAAGAGGTCGCAAAGAGGTCTATGGTGGATTGACCCCAAGTCATCCAAAGACTCTTGCACACGTCCTTGTGGAGGGTCCATTCTGTGGGGATCACCTGACCTCTCCGACTGAGACAGTCCGCCAAGACGTTCAATTCCCCCTGGATGAATCTTGTCAACAGTGAGATGCCTCGATCTTTTGACCAGATGAGGAGGTCCCTTGCGATGACGAACAGTGTGTGGGAGTGAGTGCCTCCTTGCTTGGAGATGTACGCCAAGGCTGTGGTGTTGTCCGAATTCACTTCTACCACTTTGTTTCGTAGAAGACTCTCGAAACTCGTCAAGGCCAAGTGAACAGCCAACAGCTCCTTGCAGTTAATGTGCAGGCTCCTCTGATCAGACGTCCAAAGACCCGAACATTCCAGACAGTCCAGAGTCGCTCCCCAACCCAAATCCGACGCGTCTGAGAATAACACGTGGTTTGGGTTCTTGACCGCCAGGGACAGACCCTCTCGAAGACTTATGTTGCTGTCCCACCAGTTCAGGCATGTCTTTACTGGCTGGGAGATCGGGATTGAAACTGCTTCCAAAGTCTTGCCCTTGACCCAATGGGAGTCTAGATGGAACTGGAGAGGGCGAAGGTGAAGTCTCCCTAGTGAGATAAATTGTTCCAGGGATGACAGAGTCCCTAGGAGGCTCATCCAACTTCTCACTGAGCAACGGTCTTTTCTCAGCATGAGGCGGACTTTGAGCAAGGCTTGATCTATCCTGGTGGCAGACGGAAAAGCCCGAAAAGCTAGACTGCGAATCTCCATCCCCAAATAGAGAATCGTCTGGGAGGGATTCAGTTGAGACTTTTCTAAGTTCACTAACAGTCCCAACTCCTTTGCAAGATCCAACGTCCATTGAAGGTCCTGCAGACAGCGATGACGGGACGACGCTCTGAGTAGCCAGTCGTCCAGGTACAGGGAGGCTCGAATTCCCGATAAATGAAGAGATTTTGCCACATTCCTCATGAGCCTCGTAAAAACAAGAGGAGCAGGGCTGAGGCCGAAGCACAGTGCTCGGAACTGGTACATCACATTCTTGTATACAAACCTTAGATACGGTTGAGAATCCGGGTGTATAGGAATGTGGAAGTACGCATCCTGCAGGTCGAGAGAGACCATCCAGTCTCCCTCTTTGACTGCTGCTAGGACGGACTTCGTGGTCTCCATCGTAAATTTTGTTTTTACAACAAAAACGTTGAGCGCACTGACATCCAGCACTGGCCTCCAACCTCCTGTATGCTTTGGGACTAGGAAGAGAAGGTTGTAAAATCCCGGTGATTGAAGGTCCGAGACTTTCACCACCGCTCCCTTCTCTAGCAACTGAGACACCTGCTGATGTAGATCTTGTCTCCTTGACTCCTCTCGATACCTGGGAGAGAGGTCTAAAGGAACTGTTACTAGAGGAGGTCTCCGTACAAAAGGTATTTTGTACCCCTCCTTGAGCAACAACACAGACTCTTGGTCTGCACCCCTCTTCTCCCAGGCCTGCCAGAAGTTGTTCAGTCTGGCCCCTACCGCTGTCGGCACGAGCGCCTCCCCTACTGGGGGCTCTGCCACGAAAGGGCGGGATAAACCTCGTCGCTGGGGTATCGATCTTGGGTCTTACGACATAAGACGATGAAGGAGCAGCCTTGCGCGCCGACGTAGCCATCAGGTCGTGGGTATCCTTCTGCACCAGAGAAGCCGCAATATCCTTGATCAACTGCTGAGGAAACAAAGCAGATGACAACGGGGCAAAGAGAAGCTCCGACCTTTGGCAGGGAGTTACTCCTGCCGAAAGGAACGAGCAAAGAGTCTCCCTCTTCTTCAGGACTCCTGCCGTAAAGGTAGCGGCGAGCTCATTAGAGCCATCACGGATGGCTTTGTCCATGCAGGACATAATAAGCACGGAAACATCACGGTCGGCAGAAGAGATCTTCCTGCTTAAGGCTCCTAGCGACCAATCTAAGAAGTTAAAAACTTCGAAGGCCCTGTAAACCCCTTTGAGGAGATGGTCAAGGTCCGAGGAGGACCAGTAAACTTTAGAGCGTCTCATGGCCAGGCGACGGGGAGAGTCTACGAGGCTTGAGAAGTCTCCCTGGGCAGAGGCAGGAACTCCCAAGCCGAGAACTTCTCCCGTGTCATACCAGACGCTCGCTCTAGAAGCCAGTTTAAAAGGAGGGAAAGCAAAGGCTGTCTTCCCCAAACTCCTCCTGGTGATCAACCAGTCGCCTAGCAAACGTAAAGCTCTCTTAGAAGAGCGAGAAAGCACTAGCTTAGTAAACGAAGGCTTCGAAGTAGCTAGGCCTAGCGTAAACTCTGACAGAGGCAAACGAGGAGCAGCAGTTACAAAATGGTCCGGAAAAAGATCCTAAAAAATCAGCATGATTTTTTAAAGTCCATAGAGGGCTGAGCAGCTTTAGGCTCCTCTCCGTCTGACAAAGTCCCCAAGGGAATATCAGTTGGAGGGGGATCAGCAACTTCCTCATCTGAAGGAACATCGTCCAACAATTGCCGAGTCTCATGAAAAGGAGAGACCTGCCGCGGCGGCAACGCTTGACAGGCAATGTCAACAAGCAAAGGAGCAGCAGTAGCAGTAGAGGAAGAGACGTCACGCCGCTGCTGAAAGGACTGAAATCCTTGTGACTGACCACCAACAACAACTGAAGTTGATTGACGCTCGACGTCACGTCGGAACTGCCTTGACTGCATAGACTGAGCAGGCAAAACAATCTCTGACTGTGGTGATTGACGCTCAACGTCACGTCGAGGCAACGGAGCCGGTCGGCGAACGTCAGGTCGGGGCTGCGGCGGCAGCGGCTGAACGTCAAAACGAGACTGCGGCAGCGGCTGAACGTCAACACGAGACTGCGGCAGCGGCTGAACGTCAACACGAGACTGCGGCAGCGGCTGAATGTCAACACGAGACTGCGGCAGCGGCTGAACGTCAACACGAGACTGGAGTGAGGGAGGATCCATGTCACATGACTGACGTGAAAAACTACTGACATCATGTTTCAAAGAAACGTCAGCACTAACGTCAAACGGACGAGTAAATACTCGTTTGGGCGGCTGACGGCCAGAGTCTCGTTCAGCGTAACGGCGACTCGAAAGCAAAGGATCATCGCGAACCTGCTCAACGTCATACTCCTCCATAAGGGAGGCAAGCTTAGTCTGCATGTCCCGCAGGAAAACCCATTTCGGATCAACGGGAGTCGGAACGGGCCGAGACGACGGTAACGTCTGTGTTGGCAAAACATTGCCTTTACCGCGACCCTCGGACCCCGTGTTACGCTTGCGTTTAATAGGCGAACAGTCTTCCGACGACTGCAAAGGGTCAGAGCTGTCCCAATGGCTACAGCCAGGAAGCTGGACCTGTCCTGAAGGGTCTGACTTTCGCTTCAAGGGTCTAGAAACCTTGCGCCAAGGTTTCTTTTGCGAAAAGTCTTCGGATGACGAGGAGAACACAGTCTCACCCGTCTTATGGTAAGGGCGATCTTGACGAGAAACGTCCGATACCAAAGAGGGAACGTCTGTACGTTGGTTAAAGCCTCTCGTCCCCTTAAGTCCTACGACATTACTTCTCCCTGGTGCAGGGGAGCCTAAAAGAGGTCTCGGACTAGGGGAGCGACAAGCACGAACAGACGAACCCTCGGTCGCAACACTAAATACACTTTGCGCACTTATCACTTTATCACTACGATTTTCTGATTTACCACTCTGACACTTCAATAACTTCACATCTGACATGAGTTGGTCACGGTCCGATGCTAAGGACTCAACTTTTTCGCCTAAAGCTTGAATCGCAAGAAACATATCCCGCATGGACGGTTCATGAGTGCTAGTAGGGGGTTCAGGAACAACTACTACAGGGGAAGGAATAGGTTCAGGGGCATGGGAGGAGGAAAATTCCAACGACCTAGAGGAACTTCTCCTCACCCTATCTCTCTCCAGCTTACGAGTATATTTATCATATTCAAGCCAATCGAATTCCGACAAGACCACGCACTCATCACACCGATCTCCTAATTGGCAGGATTTACCCCGGCAATTAGAACAAACGGTATGTGGGTCGATAGAGGCCTTGGGAAGACGTTTGTTACAATCCCTCGCATTACACTTGCGAAATTTAGGTCCAGAGATAGGAGAAGGGTCAGCCATATTGAACAATCAGAGAAAATCCAAAACAAAACCAAAGTCATCAACAATAAACACTAGCCAAAAAAGGGTTTCAAGAGTTTTAATTGAAGAAAAAACACCAGTCACAGCGAAAGCTCAAAAACAACCAAAATAAAGTACTTCACCAAAAAGGACGAAAACTCAAGGTCATCAGTGAGCGGAATCAACTTGTCGATAAGACCGACAGAGAAGAACTGGAGATGTTGACAAGTATATGCGGTATCTGGCCGATAGTCGGCGCTGGTGGTCACACCCGCAACCTTCATGGCGATCGCTCGCGAGTTTTTGGTATCTGTTGAGCCGTCCGAGACGTCAGCTATTATATATTCACCGGCTAGGTTTAATATTTAAAAACTTCTTATAATTACATCTATATATGCAATGAACAAGAGTGGAGAAAGAACGCCTCTCTGCTTAACACCTGTTGTTACTCTAAACCAATTTTCATTCTTGTATCCAGTCCTTACACTATCCATACATGGTTCGTACGTGGTCTTTATTGCAG
>NC_090731.1:69197253-69199753 GCF_036898095.1 Palaemon carinicauda | reverse complement strand
TCTGGTCCTTCACCAACAGTAGCTAAGGCAATCAGGCAATCACAACCATAACAGGACTGACAGTCCTGGCGGCCGAAATATGAATTATCTTGAGCGAGAATCTGATCACATAATCCCACCGAGCACGCTGGCCAGCGCCGCAGGGTTGCTAGGTTGGCCTTTTTTCAGGCCAAAAACGTCAAAATTGTCCTTTTTCAGGCCATAAATATAAAATTTGGCCTTTTGGAAATAGGTTGGCCTTTAGTTGTACGAAAAAGGTTTGCCTTAGATGCTATATTTCGGCCTTTTTTCTACTAATGCGTTGGCCTTTTAAAGCTGTAGTTGATTAGAAGTAGGCATTTTCTCTTTAGAAAACCCGGCAACTCTAGGCCAGCCAGAGGCATCTACTACCTAGGAATTATCATCGCCTCCGGGCAGTCCGTGACCAATAAGGATGGAATGTCTAAAGAAGGAACCCATACACTGTTAAAATTTTGAATTAAGAAAACGGTAGATGTCTGGCAACATTTATTCCAGGATTTTTACCGTGTTAAAAACAGTTATATTGACGAAAAAGGTTGATATTACGGTCACCAACCCGTAAAAGTTGATAACAAGGCAAGGTAAAATGACGGTCGCCTGTATTTTACTGAAATGCAGTTGAGAACAGTATATTTTTACGGAGAATTTCCGATTAAAATTACGTTTTTTTTCTACAAGTGTATATAAGCTATTACAAACTCCAACAAATATTAAACCTAACACTCTTAATGGGATTTTACACAAAACCAAACAAAGAAGAAAGAACCTACTTCCCCCAAAACCAAGGAAAGACCCATAACAGAAAGCAAACAGAAGACCAATCACTCTGCTTGAAGTTCCCAGAAAAGTGTTTGAAAAATTATAAATACAGAGCTAAGGAGATTCCTAGAAAGTAACAATAAAGTATACAAACACCAATACGGTTTCAGGACAGGGAGAAGACCTGAAATTGCCCCCATAGCAATTTACGAAACAATAGCAATGAACCAACTAAATAAAAAACACCAAGGCAATATCATCTGCAGAGATATCTTCAACGCATTTGGCAAAATATGACATGACGGCCTCAAATATAAAATACTCCAATTGGAACTACCAATAATAATGAAAAACTCCTCTAAAGCTACATTAAAGACAGAACTGTCAGAATACGTAGCAGTGATTAAAAACTGGGTGAATCAATGGATATAAAAAAGTGTGGTGCCATAGGGGGCCATACTATCCTCAACTCTTTTTATGATCTACACAGCAGAATATGCCATAAACTATGCCTATGCAGATGACATCACAAGTAATAATGCATCCTACAAATTCTAAAAGGTTTTTGAAAATAGAAACCGAAAGAGAGATCAAAAGAATAAATGATTACTAAAATAACTGGAAAATAAACACAAACAGCAACAAATTCAAACTCTTATCAGTTTAAAAAGTAATCCTGCACCAATAACAGTAAACAACATAAATATTCCATTTAATATCGAAAAAAAAAAAATCCCTGGTCTCCTTATTGAAAGAACTGACATAAGCTGCTATATCAAACAAAAACTCCAATTGGCAAAACACAGATTGGATAAAACATAAGAATAAATCTTTAAAAAAGCCTGATAAGGTTTCTATTCGAATATCCAATAGCACTACCATGCATAATGGCTCAACCAAAGATGAAAACCCTAAAAAAATTCCAATATGGAAACATAAGAAACATACATGGCCTAAACCATAACAGCAATAATGATAATAATAACATCAATGAAAAAGTGAAATACTCCATAACATATACAATCTTGGACCAGTTAACGCCAGGTACCGTAGAAGAGCCACACAAACCTTGGAAAGATTCAAAAACATTTACCCAGAACTTGCAACAACAAGTGAGGAAATAGCAGACACATAAAACGAACATTCCTAGTGGGAAAAAAGATAGCTCCATTTATTGCTCTGGACGAACCAAATCCAGAGTATTAAAATAAAACAGAAAAAGTAGATAAACATAGATAAGTAAACAAGCCTCAGAAAAAGAATAATCCAGAAAACTCAAGTCCCTCGTAGGTTAGCAAGAGAATCACCTCCTGGTAGTCCACAAGGCATGATGTTAGCACACAAGAAAAAAACGACAAAAAGAGCTATTGGGTCTGCCCTAATCTTTTCACCTTCCACTGTACTTCATTTTAACACAGTTCCCTTCAATCCTAACAATTCTAATTTCACCTCCTGGAAGTCCACATGGCATGATGTTGGCACAAAGTACGAACAACAAAGCTATTGAGTCTGCCCCAATCTTTTCACCTCCCACTGTACTTCATTTGAGCACTATTTCCTCCAATCCTTCCAAAATCCTAACCCGCCCCCCGTCTCCTCCACCACCTATCCCTTACCCTCCTATACTGTAGCTTATGTGGTCCTCATTATGAAATCCTTTATCTTCTTAATTTCAATTTTGTTTATCTTTCCGTTTACCACTAAGACTTTCAGCATATTC
>NC_090731.1:69170878-69180878 GCF_036898095.1 Palaemon carinicauda | reverse complement strand
TTTTATTATTATTATTATTATTATTATTATTATTATTATTATTATTATTATTATTATTATTATTATTATTATTATTATTATTATTATTAGCAAAGCTACAACCTAAATTGGAAAAACAAGATGCCACAAGCTCATGGGCTCCAACAGGGGCAAATAGCCCAGTGAGGAAAGAAAATAACGAAATGAATAAACTACAGGAGAAGTAATGAACAAACAAAATAAAATATCCTAAGAACAATAATAACATTAAAATAGATCTTGCATATATAACCTATAAAAGGAGACATGTGTCGACATTTTCAACATAAAAAAAATTTCATAAATTTTGAAATTTAAATGTTATAATGTAAAAGTTTTGTGTTCTTACTGGAATTCTAAAAGTGTATTTTCCAATTAGGAAATAGATAATATAAAAGGAATATGTATCTGAGAGAGAGAGAGAGAGAGAGAGAGAGAGAGAGAGAGAGAGAGAGAGAGAGAGAGAGAGAGAGAGAGAGAGAGCGTTAGTAGTCAGTTGCCAGTTGATTTGAGTGACAATTCCTTACTTTTTATTTTGTAAATGCTGGAATTAGCAACTTTTTATTCTTTAAAAATACAGTAACAAAACAACTATACTAAATATATAAAAATATATATCAATAAATATAAATATATTTGAATTGTCAGATGTTGTTAGGTTCAAAAACTTATGTGAAATTTTTGAAGAGGCAGGAGCTTTATCATGAGGCTCAATACTACACAGTGTTCTAAACTTTTTATTCCAGCTGTGACCAAGTTGTGGAAAGATCTTCCTAATCGGGTAATTGAATCGATTGAACATCATAAGTTCAATCTAGCAGCAAATGTTTTTATGTTGAACAAATTAACATAAGTGTCTTTTTATAGATATGAAAGATCTGTTTTAATGTCACTATTCTTAAAATATTTTATTTTGATTGTTCACTACTTCTCATATAGTTTATTTATTTCCTTATTTCCTTTCTCACTAGGATATTTTCTCTGTTGGAGCCCTTAGGCTTATAGCATCCTGTTCTTCAAACTTGTGTTGTAGCTTAGCTAAAAATAAAAATAATAATAATAATAATAATAATAATAATAATAATAATAATAATAATAATGATGATGATTATAATAATAATAATAATAATAATAATAATAATAATAATAATAATAATAATAATAATAATAATAATAATAATAATAATAATAATAATAATGATAATAATGAAAATGATAATGAAAATGATAATGATAATGGTAACGATAATGATTAATAATAGGGATATAACTTGTTATTAATGTGAGCATAAATAGTATGTTGGATTTATTTACTCCATACGTTGAAAAAAAAAAAAAAAAAAAAAAAAACAACTTGTCTTCCTCACTACTTATTATGAAAAGGTCCAGAGATGTGTATGATATCTGAACAGTTTGAAGCAACATGAGATATTATTGGAAAATTTGGCTAGAGGCGATATATTTCAGTAATTTTTTCGACTTTTCCAATTTTATGTTCGAAATAAGAGTAATTACGTTCAATTTCGTATCCATACACACACACACACACACACATACACACACACACACACACACACACACACACATATATATATATATATATATATATATATATATATATATATATATATATATATATATATATATATATATATATATATATATATATTTGGGCTCAAGCCATGTCGTCCTGATGGAAGTTCCTATAGGGTAGCTTCCTAGGGTATATTACAACTACGGCGATATTCCCAGAGAATTTACCTTAAGGTACCAGAATTCTAACTCCTGGAGCGAGTATCCCTTGTGAAAGGGATATCGCGACATATCAGAGGACGTATTCTTGACACGCCACATGGCAATCTGCACCCCGAACAGAGATTTCGTCTCGCAGGGGGCAATTGGCAAGAAACGAATTCGGGAAGGAAAAAGGGGGAGCCGCTCCCAAGGCTCCCTATCTCTCGTTTCGTAAGCGTGCCTGGCGCCAATCCTGGCGCCATCTGTATTCCTTTTTGCGTAGCTTAACAACTCGGTGTTTTTTCCTGTGTTTCTCGCAAATCTTGGATTTATTCTGCTTTTCATGGCTTCTCCATCTTCGTCGGCCTCTGATAAGTTGAGTACCATGTCTTTTATGTATAAATGTAGGCTCTTGGTAAATTTTTGAGTGATTAATAGGATTAATCTTTGTTACAAGAGCCGTAGCCTACCGGAGGCGTCATGGACGCTGTCGCTAGCTAGGTATAAGTTTAGTTAGTCAGAGCGACATTCCCGGTTGTTTTGCTTTAATAAATTTTAGCTATTTAGCATTACATAGGATTTACTTTCGTGCTTAGTATTATTTTGGCGAAGTATTCGGCATTCTGGCCTACGCTAGGCCATATAGCCTAGTCGTTTGGTCCTAGTACTTCATGCATGATTTTGGTTTTCCGAGTGTATTAAAATTTTATTGAAGCTTTAGGCTATGTTTTATACATTTAAGATTATGTGGAATATTTCCAAGATAGTATACGAGTGAGTTTTGGTGATTTAGGTAATCGATTCTCTTGGTGCCTAGGCTAAGTTGCTTATGGAGCCTTAGTATACTTTCTCATACTCCCCGGTTGCTTTCTTTTCTTCGGAGAAGGTATGCAATCCCTTTCTCTCTGTTTAAGCCTTGGGCTTATCCCTAAGTGGTTTATCTGAATTAATTTTTGATAAAACTATACTGGGGTGTTACTGTACCTTCCTGTTCCAGTAAGTCTGGTTCAAAGAGGGACAGAACAACAGAGTTTTTTAGTCTGAGTCTGTGTTTGTCTGGCTTGGGGTAGAGTCTCTCTCGCTGGCCTGACACAGACAGAGGTGGCATAGCCTCCTCAGGTGGCTACCGAAGGTTTCTGTGGATACGATTCCTTCTTTTGTGATCTACCAGACTAGTCCTTGTTGCTGTTCTCGGGGGAGGATAAGTTTCTTTTCCTGGGAGTAGCAACACCTTCCTTGCTTTGGTGCTCTGGGAGCTGGCAAGTATTGCTGGCCTCCCCCCTTGGATCTCCCTTAGGCTAAGATGAGTTTCTTGGCTGCAGGTGATCCGTCACTAAAGCAAGGTTGGTAGGACCCTCTTTTGTCCCTTCCCCCTCTATCTCCGTAATGGCCTAGCCATTACAGTACTGTACGTCATTCTACATCTGGACCTAGATTAGGTTAGGATGTGGAATTGACTCAGCCCCTTGCCGGCCGGCAGAGCTGCCGGACGGCAAGGGTCTTCTATTTTGAGTGCTGCCCAGACCTCCCTTGGTCCCTCATCCATGCCTGCCTGTAGAGCCAGACGGCATTGGTCAGGAAGCCTGAATTAGATTCTCCCCTTCCTTATATGCACTCTTTCGGATTGCCGGGCTTGGAGGTAGTGTACACTCTTATCCCGGCATCCATTCTGTTTTTCTTCTAGTGCTGTACCCGACCCGGCTGCCGGCCTATGAGGCCGGCAGCCGGGCGGTTTTAGTCCTCTGGTTCTTTTGCTGCCGGCTGGCATCGGTCCTGTACCTTTGCCGGCCAGCTAATGTTACCCCTTGTCTGCCGGTCACCAAGAGTGTGGCCGGCAGCCGGGTACTACCTTGTGTAGTTGCCGGCCGGCATTCATTGCCGGCCGACATTGGCTGTTGCCGGCCGGCACATTCATTTGGACCAGCCTTCTGCCGCCTTATAGCTGTTAAGTAGTATACTTTAAAGCTAGTTACTTGCCGGCCGGCACGTATCCTCCTATACTGTACCAGTATTCTTCAGTATAACATATACAGTAAGAAGAAAACTATAGTATGGGTTTTGGTACAGCACTGTGTGTTCTAACATTTTTGTGTTTTCTTGCACAGTCCTTTGCTGTTGCCCTACAGATAGGAAAGTGAGTTCTTTCCTGTCTATTATCCAGGATTTTAAAATCATTGCTTAGGTGTGAGCTTCACCTGTTTTCTCTGGAAACTTTGCATTGGTTACTCTAGAAGAGATTAACCATTTGATTTTATTATCTGGAAGGCTGCAACAATGGGTTGTGAGGGAAACACAAGTGTGTGTCTTTCCTTTCTGAATTGTTATGCTATACTATGCATATCCAGTGATACATAGTTCACTTGATACTCATGGAAATTTCTTCTCTTTACAGGAGGACCCTCCGAAGTGCGGAAATGTTTTCTGCAACGTCCGCAGAAAGAACCTCTGCGGACATGAGTTTTGTAGGAGACACGCAGCATGCGCTGTCTCCAAGGATGATCTCCAGTATTGGGACTCTCAGGTATGTACTGTGTGCACTAACCTGATTACTGAGGCCTTTGATTCCCCTAGGACGGCGGAATCAAGGGATATAGCAAGGGAGAAGCTTCGTACCTGGGTAAGGGGCTTCCGAAAGAACACCTCTGGCCCTAATCTTCCAAGTGAGAAGATGAGGGCGTATCTTTTCCCTAAGGCATCAGCTGATGAAGTGATTCCCCAGCCTCAAGAGGAGATCCCCCAAAGTCAGATCCAGGTGGATGCTGAAGTCGCGGTCGCGATGCAAGAAATCCAGTTAGATGACAGGATGTCTGACGTGGACGAGCGTTTGGAAGAAGACCTCCTGGCAGAAGGCCAGGATGAAGTTCAAGCCCCGGACGTCGTAGAGGAAGAGGTCGACGAGGTGTCGGCTACTCTGGTTCAGATTCCGGAGCCTATTCCCTCAACATCGGCCGGTCTCCCAGTAGAGCTGGGACAGGCCCTCTCTTCTATTGTTGGAATGATCCAACAAATGCAGAAGGAGAATCAGGAGAAGGCGGCTGCTATGGAACTGCGGATGCAGTGCCTTGCAAAATCGCATGGGCACCAGAAAAGGCTCAATGTGAAAGACCTTCCCTTGTGCTCAGATGCTAACCCATGTAGGTATGCTGAGCACATGCCGATGACGACTGGAAAGATCGTCATCTCGGATAAGCTGGGCTCAGTTCCCCTAGAGGAGGTGGAATTCTGGCCCAGCAATGCATCATATCCGGACTATTATGTCCGGCTGAGAAAGGAACCAGCTTCAAGGGAGGAGACAGAGCCGAAGGAGGTCATAGTGATGGACCATGCTAAGGCTCAAGCTCTACTTTCATCCTCGATGAAAGAGAGGGGCTTCTCTAACTCGAAGGTAGCTGCATTGAGCAAGAAGCTCCCTTCCTTTGTGTCATCTCCTGATAGAGCCTTCCCCTTTTTACAGAAAGGGTTTGCGGCTGTACTGAAAGCAGTCGAGGCCGGCAAGCCTTGCCCCTTCCTGGAGGAGTGTAAACCCTTGTCGCTGGCCCTGCCTATGGACCACAAAGACTGGAAGGACGTCCATCTGACGTTCTCAGTGGGAAACTTGGAGGCTGATATTGCCGGACGGCAGTTCGGCGAGGACCTCCCCAAGCTGTCTGACTTTCTTTTGCGAAGAGAGTTCGAGACAAAAGAAAGACTGGCTGCCTCAATGTTTCTTCAGACTACTCTTGAGACGATGGCAAGTGACCCCAAGGTCCATGAAACGTTCATGGTGGTGGCTAAGACTCACCTGGCCACAGTGACGAAGGACCTTTATGGCTTCGTCAAGGCGAGGAGAGCTTGTAGGGAGTTCGTGTTCACCGGGGCTACGGTGAGGCACGAGCCAAGGAAATTAATCTCCTCCAACATTTGGGGAAAAAAACCTTTTCCCTACCAATTTGGTCAAAGAAGTTGTTGATAAGGCCGCCGTGGAGAATAGAAACCTTCTCCAGAAGTTGGGCCTGGCTATCAAAAGAAAGTCTTCCCCGGATGAGGGTCCTCAACCAAAGAGGAAGACTATGAGGACTAGGCTACCGTCTCGGCCAGCCAAGCCCTCTAGACAGCAACAGCAACTGCAATTGCCATTGCCTCCAATGCCCCAGATGGTGGCACAAACCCCGACCACTTTTCAGTGGGTACCCCAGGCTGTATCGACACAGTCCACGGCATTCACCCCAACGTTCGAAGGGCGGTCTTCTTCCTTTCGAGCAAAGCCTAGAGGAGCAGCCAGAGGCTTGTCTAGGCGGCCCTCAAGGGGAAGGGGATTCAGGGATGGTCGTGGTCAGGGAGGCAAGACCTCAGGACGGCAGTCCAAGTGAAATGATACCGTTAGGAGGGACCCTTCTGAAATTTTGGGATCGATGGACCTTCGATCCCTGGGCCCACAGCCTACTCAAGAATGGACTGGGCTGGAGCTGGTACAGCACTCCACCCCCGTGCCTTCGGTTTTTCCAACACTCCACCCCCGTTCTGGAGGAGTACGTTCAAGAACTGTTGGAGAAAAATGTGATCCGAAAGGTGAAGTCCATCAAATTCAAAGGGAGGCTGTTTTGTGTTCCCAAGAAAGACTCGGAAAAGCTCAGAGTCATTCTGGACTTGTCGCCACTCAACAAGTTCATAGTGAATTGCAAATTCAAAATGCTAACACTGCAGCACATAAGGACCTTACTGCCCAAGAGGGCATACTCAGTCTCTATAGACTTGTCAGACACCTATTGGCAAATTCCAATCAGCCGTCGACTCTCCCCCTACCTAGGGTTCAGGCTACAACGGAGACTATACGCCTTCAGAGCCATGCCATTCGGGCTAAACATAGCCCCAAGGATTTTCACGAAGCTTGCGAGCGCAGCTCTCAAACAATTACGCCTAAAGGGAATTCAGGTAGTAGCCTACCTGGACGACTGGCTGGTGTGGGCAGCATCCGAGACAGAATGCTTGCAAGCTTCCAGTCAAGTGATCCAGTTCCTAGAGTACCTAGGCTTCAAGATCAACAGAAAAAAAGTCTCGACTTTCTCCATCTCAAAAGTTCCAGTGGCTGGGAATCCACTGGGACCTTTTGTCACACCGTTTCTCCATCCCGGCGAAGAAAAGGAAGGAGATAGCGGGTTCTGTCAAGAGACTTCTAGATTCCGAAAGGATATCAAGACGCGAGCAGGAGAGGGTACTGGGCTCTCTCCAGTTTGCTTCGGTGACAGACCCAGTGCTAAGAGCACAGCTAAAGGATGCAACCGGAGTTTGGAGAAGGTATGCATCAAACGCGTGAAGAGATCTGAGAAGACCAGTTCCGCTTCGGCTACGGACTCTTCTCAAGCCTTGGTCCCAAGCCAGACATCTAAAGAAGTCGGTTCTTCTTCAGCCACCTCCCCCGTCGATGACGATTCACTCAGACGCCTCAAAGGAGGGATGGGGAGGTCACCCTCATCGGAAAAAAGTCCAGGGGACTTGGTCCAAGCTATTCAGGACCTTTCACATAAACTTTCTAGAAGCTATGGCAGTGCTCCTTACCTTAAAGAAAGTCTCCCCGCGTCACTCGATCCACATAAGATTGGTGATGGACAGCGAGGTAGTTGAGATGCTTGAATCGACAAGGGTCGAGGTCACCACCTCTCAACCAGGTGATGTTGGCCATTTTCCGATTGGCGGAAAAGAAGAAGTGATACCTGTCGGCAGTTCACCTTCAAGGAGTCCGCAACGTGACAGCGGACGCTCTATCCAGGTTCACACCGATAGAGCCGGAATGGTCCTTAGACGCAGGATCATTCTCCTTCATTCTGAATCAAGTCCCAGAACTGCAGATAGACCTCTATGCAACGAAAGACAACAAGAAGTTGCCCCTGTACGTGTCCCCGTACGAAGACCCCTTAGCGGAAGCAGTGGACGCGATGTCCCTCGACTGGAACAGATGGTCCAGGATTTATCTGTTCCCTCCTCACAACCTTCTGTTGAGGGTCCTCAACAAACTGAGATCCCTCAAGGGGGTAGCGGCAATAGTGGCCCACAAGTGGCCGAACAGCGTGTGGTTCCCCTTGGCATTGGAACTACAGCTGAAGTTTGTGCCGCTACCACATCCAGTTCTGACCCAGCGAGTCCAGAAGTCGACTGTCTGCGCTTCAATACAGAAAACCCGGACCCTGCAGCTCATGATTTTCTCTCCCTTGCGGTGAGAAAGCGTTTCGGGATTTCGAAAGCCAGCATAGACTTCCTAGAGGAATATAAGTGCAAATCTACTAGAAGGCAATATGAGTCATCTTGGAGAAAATGGGTGGCCTTTGTCAAGGCAAAGAGTCCGCAGGAGATCTCGACAGACTTCTGCTTATCTTTCTTCATCCACCTCCATGGTCAAGGGTTGGCAGCTAACACGATTTCAGTGTGTAAGTCTGCTTTGATGAGACCCATTCTATATGCCTTCCAGGTCGACCTAGGTAACAAGATCTTTAATAAAGTTCCGAAAGCCTGCGCTAGGCTCAGACCTTCAGCACCTCCAAAGCCCATTTCATGGTCTTTAGACAAAGTTATTCATTTCGCTTCTCTGTTGAACAATGAAGAATGTGCGTTAAAGGATTTGACACAAAAAGTTATTTTCCTATTTGCACTCGCGTCCGGGGCCAGGGTTAGTGAGATCGTAGCCCTCTCGAGAGAGGCAGGTCGTGTTCACTTCCTGGATGGGAGGGAACTGAACCTGTTTCCGGATCCTACGTTTCTCGCCAAGAATGAGTTACCCACCAACAGGTGGGGTCCCTGGAGAATCTGCCCTCTGAAAGAAGATGCATCTCTATGTCCAGTAGAATGCCTAAAGGTCTATCTTCGTATAACTTCAGACTTCAAGGGTGGTCAACTATTCAGGGGAGAAACATCAGGCTCAAATTTATATCTGAATCAACTCAGAGCGAAAATCACATATTTTATTCGCAGAGCGGATCCTGACAGTACACCCGCAGGTCACGATCCGAGGAAAGTTGCCTCATCCTTAAATTTCTTTACTTGTATGGATTTTGAACATCTCCGTTCATACACTGGCAGGAAGTCTTCCAGGGTGTTCTTTCGCCACTATGCGAAGCAATTAGAGGAACTAAAGAGATCTGTGGTAGCAGTGGGTCGCGTTGTTAAC
Source organism: Palaemon carinicauda (assembly GCF_036898095.1). Classification (NCBI taxonomy): domain Eukaryota; kingdom Metazoa; phylum Arthropoda; class Malacostraca; order Decapoda; family Palaemonidae; genus Palaemon; species Palaemon carinicauda. Next base: position 69,171,988 of record NC_090731.1, on the reverse strand, counting down.
CCTACTGTTTAACTCTGCGAGGAACAGTGGCTTTAATTGGGACGATTAAGTCCAGGGTGAGTGTGTAGGTACATACTATACTACAAACTAAATGAGGGCATCGAGTGCCCATATAGTCTGTTCCATTTCCAAAGGTGAACCTAGCATAAGTGCAGACATGTGTGCCGAGCGTTTCTAACGCTAATGTTATTGATTTGTAATACAGACTTTTATGACTTGATACCTCGGTATCTTAAAAAAGTGGCATTTGATGTTTTTTCTTTCAGATAAACAAGTTCTGTTTACTATCATACTTATGCTTAAATTTTTGGGTTATCCTCTCTCTCTCTCTCTCTCTCTATATATATATATATATATATATATATATATATATATATATATATATATATATATATATATATATATATATATATATATATATATATATATATATATATAATTGTTGTTAACCTATCTATTTATTGTCTGTCAATAAACTAGTTCTTGAGAACCTTGCGTCTCTTTCACCTCTGTCAATTTATTGGTATAATTGAGCATTTATTCTATGTACCTTTTCTGGGATAATTCTAATAGAATTGTTCCTTTATGAAAGCTATGTTGCATTGGTTTATGATTCCCTTAACGGGAGCACTCCGTCCCATAAGGGGACGAGGGCGGTTTTATTAGTTTCTTCCTATGCGGATATAAACCTTTGTCCAATACAAGTATTGTGCGGATAACTGGTCGATATTTCATATTGAGGCAGTGGTTCTTTAAAAACTATGCTTTACTTAATATAGGGTGAGACCACTATATTAGCTTGCTTGGTAGTCATACATAAGTATATGTACTCTTCGAGACTTTTCCTGAGTCTAGTAGGAGTCTTCCCTGTAGGGGCCAGGAAGCTCTAGCATGGTTTATAGTTAGTTGAAGAGATGTATAACGGTAACATCTTAGGTCTCTAGGTCTAGTCAACCGGGAAAAATTACCACCGGGGAGTACGGCACGTTCTGAGAATCCACAGATACAGTAATGCTCTGGTATACTTCCATCAGGACGACATGGCTTGAGCCCAAAAAATGGATTTTGAGCGAAGCGAAAAATCAATTTTTGGGTGAGATGGCCATGTCG
>NC_090731.1:69080878-69160878 GCF_036898095.1 Palaemon carinicauda | reverse complement strand
TCAATAACGTTCAAAATATTTAGAAGGACTATAATTACTGCCATATCCCTCAGATAGCATCTAAACGTTCAAAATACTTCAAAGACTAAAATTACTGCCAGATCTTCGCTCAAACCGCATTATGACGTTCAAAATACTTCGAGAAGACTAAAATTACTGCCAGTTACGCTCAGACAGCATCTATAAGTTCAAAATACTTGAGAAGACTAAATTACTGCCAAATCTTCGCTCAGACAGCATCTATAACGTTCAAAATACTTCAAAAAGACTAAAATTAACTACCAGATGTTAGAGCATTTATAACGTTCAAATTACTTCAAAAGAATGACTAAATACTGCCAGATCTTGCTCAGAGCATTATAACGTTCAAATACTTCGAAAGACTAAAATTATGCCAGATCCTCGCTCAGACATATCTATAACGTTCAAAATACTTCGAGAAGGTCTAAAATTATGCCAGATATCCCTCTGACAGCATCAATAACGTTCAAAATACTTCAAGAGACTAAAATTACTGCCAGATCTTCACTTAGACAGCATATAACGTTAAATACTTACGAGAAGACTAAAATTACTGCCAAATCTTCGTTCTCAGACATCTATAACGTTCAAAATACTTGAGAAGACTAAAATTAGCTAGATCTTTTCTCAGACAGCATATAACGTTCAAAATACTTCGAAAGACTAAAATACTCAGATCTTCGCTCAAAATCATCTATAACATTCAAAATACTTAGAGAAGACTAAAATTACCGACAGATCTTCGCTCAGAAAGCATATATATCGTTCAATATACTTCGAGAAAACTGAAATTACTGCCAGATCTTCAAATGAGAGCATCTTTAACGCTCAAAATAATTCGAAAAGACAAACATTACTGCCATATCTTCGCTCGGAGAGCATCTATAACGTTCAAAATGCTTTGAGATGACCAAAATTACTTCCACATATTCGCTCAGACCGCAGCTATAACGTTAAAAATATTTCGAGAAGACTAGAATTACTGCGAATCTTTGTCAGACAGCATCTTTAACGTTCAAAAGACTTCGAAAACACTAAAATTATTGACAGATCTTCGTTCAGACATCATCAATACCGTTCAAAATACTTCGAGAAGACAAAAACTACTGCTAGATCTTCTATTAGACAGAATAAATAACGTGCAAAATATCTTGAGAAGACAGCATCTTAAACGTTCAAAATACTACGAAAAGACTTAAATTATTTTCAGATATTCCCTCAGAAAGCATATATACCGTTCAAAATACTTTGAGAAGACTAAAATTACTGCCAGATCTTCGCTAAAACAACATCTATAACGATCAAAACACTTCGAAAAGATTAGAATCACTACCAGATTTTTGCTCAGACAGCATCTATACAGTAGAAAATACTCCGAAAAGACTAAAATTAGTACCGGATCTTCTCTCAGACAGAATCTATAATGTTTAAAATACTTCAAAAAGACTAGAATTACTGTCAGATATTCGATCACAAAGCATCCATAATGTTCAATATACTTCAAAAAGACTAAAATTACTGCCAGATGAACGCTCAGACAGCATCTATAAAGTTCAAAATACTTCGAAAAGACTAAAATTATTGCAAAATCTTCGCTCACACAGCATCTATAACATTAAAAATACTTCGAGAAGACTAAAATTACTGCCATATCTTAGCTCATACAGTATTTATAACCTTCGAAATACTTCGAGAAGACTAGAATTATTGCCAGATTTTCCTTCAGACAGCATCTATAACATTCAAATTACTTCGAGAAGACTAAAATTACTGCCAATCTTCGCTCAAACCATTTCTATGAAGTTAAAAATTCTTCGAAAAGACCATAAATACTGCCATATCTTCCCTCAGACAGCATCTATAAAGTAGAAATTACTTTGAGAAGACTAGAATTAATACTAGATCTTCTCTCAGCTAGCATCTATGATATTCAAAATACTTCGAGAATACTAAAATTACTGCCAGATATTCGATCACACAGCATCCATAACGTTAAATATACTTCAGAAAGACTAAAATTACTGCCAGATGTAGGCTCAGACAGCATCTAAAAGTTCAATATACTTCAAAAAGACTAAAATTACTACCAAAACTTCGCTCATACAACATCTATAACATTGAAAATACTTCGAGAAGTCTGAAATTACTGCCAAATCTTCTCTCAGACAGCATTAATGAGGTTTAAAGTACTATGAGAAAACTAAAATTACGGCCAGACCTTCACTCAGACAGCATTTATAACGTTTAAAATACTTCTAAACACTATAATTACCGTCAAATCTTCACTCAGACATCGTCTTTAAAGGTCTGAATACTTCAGAAGACTAAAACTACTTCCAAATCTTCGCTCAGACAGGATTTATAAGGTTTAAAAACCTTCGAGAAGAGAAAAGTACAGCCAGACCTTCGCTCAGAGAGCATCTGTAATGTTCAAAATTCTTCTAAAAAACCAAAAATATTGCCAGATCTTAGCTTAGAGTGCATCTATAAAGTTCAAAATACTTCTACAAGACTAAAATTACTGCCAGATCTTCGCTCAGACTACATCTATAACATTCAAATTACTTCTAGAAGACTAAAAGTACAGCTCAATATTCTCCGATACAGCATCTATAACGTTCAAAACACTTCGAAAAGACTAAATTACTACCATATCTTTGCTCAGACGGTATATATAACATTCAAAATACTTCTACATGATTAAAATTACTACCAAATCTTTGCTCAGATAGGACCTATAACGTTCAAAACATTTTTAGAAGACTATAATTACTGCCAGATCTTCGCTCATACACCATGTATAACGTTCAAAATACTTCGAGAAGACTATAATGAGGGACAAATCTTCGCTCAGACGCCATCTATAATGTTCAAAATACTTCGAGAAGACTAGAATTACAGCCAATCCTCGCTTATACAGCATTTATAGCGTTTATAATACTTCGACACGACTAGAATTACCGACAGATTTTTCCTATGACAGCACCTATAACGTTCAAATTACTTCGAGAAAACTAAAAGTACGGCCATATCTTCGATCAGACTGCATTTATAACGTTCAAAATACTTCGAAGAGACTAAAATTTCTGCCAGGTCCTCACTCAGAGGACATTTCTAACGTTCAAAATACTTCAAAAAGACTAAAATTACTGCCAGATCTTCGCTCAAACAGCATCTATAAATTCAAAATACTTCGAGGAGACTAACACTACTGCTAAATCGTCGCTCAGACAGCCTCTATAAAGTACAAAATACTTTGAGAAGACTAAAATTACTACCAGATCCTCACTCACACAGCATCTATAATGCTTAAAATACTTCGAAAAGATTAAGATTACTGCCAAATCTTCGCTCAGACAGCATCTATAACGTTTAAAATACTTCGAGAAAACAAAAATTACTGCCAGATCTTCGCTCAAACAGAATCTATAAGGTTTAAAATACTTCGAGAAGACTAAAAGTACGTCCAGACCTTTGCTCAGACTACATCTATAACGCTTAAAATGCTTTGACAAGACTAAAATTACTGCCAGATCTTCGCCCAGCCAGCATCTAAAACGTTAAAAATACTTCGAAAAGACTAAAATTACTGCCATATCTCGCTCATACAACATCTATACTATTCAAATTACTTCGAGAAAGCTAAAATTACTGACAGATTCTCGCTCACATAGTATATATAACATTTCAAAATTCTTCGAAAAAACTAAAATTACTGCCAGATCTTCGCTCAGAGAGCATCAATATCGTTCAAAATACTACGAGAAGACTAAAATTACTAAGAGATCTCCGCTCAGACAGAATCTATAAAATTTCTAAATAATTCAAGAAAACTAAAATTACTGCCAGATCTTAGCTCACACAGCATCTATAACGTTGAAAATACTTCAAAAAGAATAAAATTACTCACAGATCCTCGCTTAGAAACATCTATACCATTCAAATTACTTCGAGAAGACTAAAATTACTGTCAGATCTTCGAGAAGACAGAATCTATAACGTTCAAAATACTACAAGAAGACTAAAATTACTGATAGATCATTTCTCAGAGAGAATATATAAAATTTCCAAATACTTCAAGAAGTCTAAAATAACTGACAGATATTCGCTCAGAGGGCATCTAAAACGTTCAAAATAATTAGAGAAGATTAAATTGACAGCCAGATCCTCGCTATGACAACATATATAACATTCAAATACTTCGAAACGATTAAAATTACAGCCATATCTTCGCACTGACAGCATATATAGCGTTCAATATATTTCGAGAGAACTAAAACTACTGGCAAACCCTCGCACACACAGTATCTATGACGTTCAAAATACTTAGAAAAGACTAAAATTACTGCCCTATCCCCGCTCAGAGAGAAGGAATAACGTTCAAAATACTTTCAAATGACTAGAATTACTGCCGGATCTTTGCGAAGGGAGCATAGATAACATTCAATGTACATCGAGAAGACAAAAATTACTGAAAGGTCACCGCTCATAAAGCATTTATGACGTTCAAAATACTTCGAGAAGACTAAAATTACTGCCAAATCTTCGCTCACAAAGCATATATAACATAATACTTCGAAAGGACTAAAATTACTGTCAGATTCCCGCTATGACAGCATCTATAACGTTTAGTATACTTCGAGACGACTAAAATTACTGCCAAATCATTCCTCAGACAGCATCTATAAAGTTCAAAATACTACGAGAAAACTAAAATTACATCCAAATCTTCGCCCACACAGCATATATAACGTTCAAAATACTTAGAGAAGACTAAAATTACTGCTAGATCCTTTCCCAAAAAACACATATAACGTTCAAAATACTTCGAGAAGACTAAAATTACTGTCAGATCTTCGTTCACAAAGAATCTATAACATTCAAAATTCTTCGATAAGATTAAAATTACTGACAGATCTTCGCTCAGACAGCATCTTTAACATTTTAATACTTCAGGAACGCCGAAATTACTGCCAGATTTTCGCTAAGACATCATCTTTAACGTTCAAAAGGTTTCGAGAAACAAAAATTACTGCGAGGTCTTCGCTCGGAGAGCATCTATAACGTTCAAAATTCTTTGAAAAGACTAGAATTACTTTCACATCTTCGCTCAGAAATCATCTATAGCGTTAATAATACTTTGAGAAGAGTAACATTATTGCCAAATCTTCGTTCAGACGTCATCTATAATGTTCAAAATACTTCTAGAACACTAAAATTACTGTTAGATATTCGCTCCAAAAGCATATATATCGTTCAAAATACTTCAAAAAGACTAAAATTACTGCCAAATCTTCGCTCAGACAGCATCAATAAGGTTAGAAGTACTCCAAGAAGACTACAAGTACGGGTAGACTTTTGCTCAGAGAGCATCTATAACGTTTAAAATACTCCTAAAACACTAAAATTACTGTCAAATCATTGCTTAAACAGCATCTTTAACGGTCTAGATACTTCGAGAAGACTAAAATTACTGCCAAATCTTCGCTCAGTTAGACTTTATAAGGTTTAAAACACTATAAGAAGACTAAAAGTACGGCCAGACCTTGGCTCAGACAGCATCTAAAACGTTCAAAATTCTTCGAAAAGCTTAAATTACTGCCAGATCTTTGCTCAGAAACATATATAACATTCAAATAACTTCGATAAGACTAAAATTACGGCCAAATCTTTGCTAACACATCTATAACATTAAAATTACTTTGAGAAGACTAAACTTATTGCCAACTCTTCACTGAGACAGCATATAAAACATTAAAAACATTTCAAGAAGAGTAGATTACTGCCGTATCTTTGCTCAGATGGTATATAAAATTTCCAAATACTTCTACATGACAAAAATTACTGCCAAATCTTCGCTCAGACAGCATCAATAACGTTCAAAATACTTTGAGAAGACTAAAACTATTGTCAGATCTTCCCTCACACCATTTATAAGGTTCAAAATACTTCGAGAAGACTAAAATGACAGCCAAATCTTCGCAGACATCTATAACGTTCAAAATTTTTTCGAGAAGACTAAAATTAATGCCAAATCTTCACTCAGACAGCATTTATATGTTCATATATTTCGAAAAGACTAAAATTACTGACAGAATTTTGCTATGACAGGACCTATAATGGGAAAATTACTTCGAAAAGACTAAAAGTACGGCAAGATATTCGCTCAGACCGTATCTATAAAGTTCAAAGTACTTTGAAAAGAATGAAATTTCTGTCAAAATTTCCCTCATACAGCATCTGTAACGTTGAAAATACTTTGAAAAGACTAAAATTACTGCCAGATCCTCGTTCACACAGCATCTATAACGTTAAACATACTTCGAGAAGACCAAAATTACTAGCAGATTTTCGCTTGGACAGCATCGATAGCGTTCACAATAATTCGAGAAGACTAAAATTACCGCCATATTTCCACTCAGAGAACATATATAACGTTCAAAATACTTCGAGAAGACTAGAATTACTGCCAGATCATCTATCAGACAGCATCCATAACGTTCAATATACTTTGAGAAGGCTAAAATTACTGACAGATGTACGCTCAGACAGCATTCATAACGTTCAAAATACATCGAGAAGACTAGAATTACTGCCAAATTTTCACTCAGACAGCATATATAACGTTCAAAATACTTTGAGAATTCTTAAATTACTGACAGATCTTGGCTCATACAGCATTCATAACATACAAAATCATTCGAGAAGAATGATATTCCTGCAAAATCTAGGCTCAACAGCATCAAAAAAGTTTAAAATACTTCGAGAAGACTAAAAGTACAGTCAGACCTTCGCTCAGACAGCATCTATAACGTTTAAAATACTTCGAGAAGATTAAAATTACTGTCAAATCTTCGCTCAGAAACTATATATAACATCCAAATCAATACGAGAAGACTAATATTACTGCCATATCTTTTCTCACACAGCATATGATAACGTTCAAAATACTTTGAGAAGACTAAAATTACTGTCAGATCTTCGCTCACAGCATTGATAACGTTCAAAATACTTCGATAAGACTATAATAACGGCCAAATCTTTGCCGAGACGTATTTATAACGTTCAAAAATTCTTCGAAAAGACTAAAATTACTGTCAAATCTTCGCTCATAAAGCATTTATAACGTTCATAATACTTCAAAAACAATAAAATTACTGAAAGATTTTTGCTATGACAGCCCCTATAACATTAAAATTACTTTGAGAAGTCTAAAAGTACGGCCAGATCTTCGCTCTGACCGTATATGTTACGTTGAAAATATTTTGAAAACACTAAAATTTCTGTCAAAACTTCCCTCAGACAGGATATATAACGTTCAAAATATTTTGAAAAAACTAAAATTACTGCCAGATCTTTGCTCAGACAGATTCTATAAAGTTATAAATGGTTCGAGAAGAATTAAAGTACAAGATCTTCGCTTACACAGCATCTATAACTTTCAATATACTTTGAGATGACTAAAATTACCGCCAGGTGTACGTTCAGACAGCATCTATAAAGTTCAAAATACTTTGAGAGGACTAAAATTACTACCAAATCTTCGGTCAGACAGCAACTATATCGTTCAAAATACTTCGAGAATACTAAAATTACTGCCAAATCTTCGCTCAGAGAGCATCAATATGGTTTGAAATACTTCGAGAAGCCTAAAACTATGGCCATGCCTTCGCTCAGACAGCATCTATAACGTTTAAAATACATTGAGAAGACTAAAATTACTGCCAAATCTTTTCTCAGAGAGTATCTTGAAAGTTCTATATACTTCGAGAACACAAAAATTACTGCCAGACCTTAGCTCAAATAGCATCTATAAGGATTAAAATACTTCGAGAACACTAAAAGTACGTTGAGACCTTTGCACAGACAGCCTCTATAATATTGAAAATACTTCAACAAGACTAAAATTACCGCCAAATATTCTCTTAGCCAGCATCTGTAACTTTCAAAATACTTCTAGACGACTAAAATTACTGCCACATCCTCGCTCAAACAACATCTATACCATTCAAATTACTTCGAGAAGACTAAAACTACTGACAGATTTTCGCTCACACAGCGTCTATGACGTTTCAAAATTCTTCAAGAAGACTAGAATTACTGCCATATCTTCGCTCAGACAGCATCTATAACGTTCAAAATACTACAAGAAGAATGGAATTTCTGAGAGATCTTCGTTCCGACAGAATCTATAAAATTTCAAAATAATTCAAGAAGACTAAAATTACTGACAGATCTTCGCTCAGACACCATCTATAAAATTCAAAATGCTTCAAGAAGATTAAAATTACAGCCACATCCTAGCTCTGACAACATCTATAACATTCAAATACTTCGAAAAGACTGAATTACAACCAGATCTTCGCTCTGACAGCATCTATAACGTTCAATATGCTCGAGAGCACTAAAATTACTGCAAATCTTCGGTCAGCCAGCATCGATGACTTTCAAAATACTTCGAGAAGACTAAAATTACTGCCATATCTTCGCATAAAAAAAATTCTATAACATTGAATTTACTTTTAAAAGACTAAAATTACTGCAGATCCTGTGTCAGACAGCATTTATAAAGTCCAAAATACTTTGAAAGGACTGAAATTAGTGCCTAATCTTCGATCTGAGAGCATCTATAATGTTCAATATACTTTGAGACGACTAATATTACTGAAAAATCATCCCTCAGACATTATCTATAAAGTTCAAAATACTACGAGAAGACTAAAATTACTGTTAATTCTTTGCTCACAAAACATCTATAACATTCAAAATTTTTCGAGAAGACTAAAATTAATGACAAATTTTCCTTCTGAAATCATCTATAACGTTCAAAATACTTCGAATAGACTAAAATTACTGCCAGATCTTCACGCAGAAAGAATCTATAAGGTTCAAAATGAATCGAAAAAACAAAAATTTACTGCCAGATCCTCCTCGGAGAGCATCTATAACGTTATAAATACTTTGAAAAGACTAAAATTAATTCAACATCTTCGCTCAGACCGCCTTATCTTCTGTCAGACGGTATCTACAACGTTCAAAATACTTCGAGAACAATAAAATTAATGACAAATCTTCGCTCAGACAACATCTATAACGTTTAAAATACTTTGAGAAGACTAAATCTATAGCTAGATATTCTCTCAGAGAGCTTATATAACCGTCAAAATACTTCGAGATAACTAAATTTACTAACAAATATTAACTCAGACAGCATCTATAACGTTCAAAATATTTCAAGAAGACTAAAATTACTGTCAGACTCCGCTCAGACGGCATCTATAAGGTTCAAAATACTTCGAAAAGAATAAACCTACAGCCAAATCTTCACTCACACCACATCATTAACGTTCAAAATACTTCTAGAAGACTAAAATTACTGCCTTATCTTCGTTCATACAGCATTTATAAGGTTCAAAATATTTCGAGAAGACTCGAATTAGTGCCAGATCTTTCCTCAGACCGCATCTTTAACGTTCAAAATACTTCAGGAAGATTGAAATTACTGCCAGATTTTTATTCACACAACATCACCAACATTCAAATTACTTCGAGAAGACTAAAATTAATGCCAAATCTTCGCTCAGACAGCCTCTATAACGTTCAAAATACTTCGAAAAAACTAAAATTGCTGCCAAACGTTACTTCACACAGCACCTATAAAGTTTAATATACTTCAAAAAGACTAAAATTACTGTCAGATCTACGATCAGAGAGCATCCATAACGTTCAATATACTTTGAGATGACTAAAAATTCAGCCAGATGTACGCTCAGACAGCATCTATAACATTCAAAATACTTCGAGAAGTCTAAAATTTCTGCCAGATATTGGCTAACACAGCATTTATAAAGTATGAAATACACCGAGAAGACTAAAATTACTGCCAGATCTTTGCTCACACAGCATCTATAACGTTCAAAATACTTTTAAAACACTAAAATTACTGTCAAACCATCGCTGAGACAGCATCTTGAATGGTCTAAATACTTTGAGAAGACAGCCTTTAAAAGGTTTAAATACTTTGAGAAGACTAAAAGTATGGCCAGAACTTCGCTCACACATCATTTATAACGTTCAAAATTCTTCCAAAACACTTAAATTACTGCCAGATCTTCACTCAGAGTGCATTTATATAGTTCAAAATACTTCTGGTAGAGTAAAATTAGTGCCAGATCTTCGCAAAAAAAACATAAATAACATTCAGATTACTTCAAGAAGACTAAAATTACGGCCAAATCTTCGTTCAGACATCTATAACATCAAAATTGCTTTGAAAAGACTAAACATACGGCCAAATCTTCGCTGAGACAGCATCTACAACGTTCAAAACACTCTTAAGAAGAGAAAATTATTGCCCTATCTTTGCTCAGACGGTATATATAACGTTCAAAATACTTCTAAGACTAAAATTACTGCCAAATCTTCGTCCAGACAGCATCTATAACGTTTAAAAACTTTGAGGAGACTAAAATTAGTGTCAGATCTTCCATCACGCCATCTATAACGTTCTAAATACTCCGAGAAGACTATAATGATGGCCAAATCTTCGCACGGACGGTATCTATAAGGTTCAAAATACTTCGAGAAGACTAAAATTATTGCCAAATCTTCGCTCATAGAGCATTTATAACGTTCATAATACTTCAAAAACACTAAAATAACTGACAGATATTTGCTATTTGAGCACTTATAAGGTTAATATTACTTCAAAAAGAATAAAAGTAGGCCAGATCTTTGCTCAGACCGCATCTATAACGTTCAACATACTTCGAGAAGAGTAAAATTACTGCCAGACCCTCGATCACGCAGCATCTATAACGTTCAAAATTCTTCGAGAAGACTAAAATTATTGCCAGATCTTCCCTTACACAGCGTCAATAACGTTCAAAATACTTCGAAAAGATTAAAAGTACGGCCTGATATTCACTCAAACAGCATCCATAACGTTCAAAACACTTTGAGAAGACTAAAATTACTGCCAAATCTTTGCTTAGACAGCATCAATAAAGTTAAATATACTTCGAGAAGACTAAAAGTACTGCCAGAGGTTCGCTCAAACCGCATCAATACTTCGAAAATACTCAAATTACTGACAAATCCTAGCTCAGAGAACATCTATAACATTCAAATTATTTCGAGAAGACTAAAATTACTGACAGATTTTCGCTCACTCTGCATCCATGATGTTTAAAAATACTTCGAGAAGACTAAAATTACTGCCAGATCTTCGCTGGGACAGCATCGATAACGTTCACAATACTTCGAGAAGACTAAAATTACATCCATATTTCCACTCAGAGAACATATATAACTTTCAAAATACTTCAAGAATACTACAATTACTGACGAATGATCTATCAGACAGCATCCATAATGTTCAATATACTTCGAGAAGACTAAAATTACTGCCAGATGTACTCTCAGACAGCATCTATAGATTTCAAAATACTTGTAGAAGTTATAATTACTGACAGATCTTCTATCAGACAGCATCTTTATAGTTCAAAATACTTCGAGAAAACTAGAAGTTCTGCCAGATCTTCGGTCAGATAGCATCTATAACGTTCAAAAAACTTCGAGAAGACTAAAATTACTACCAGATATTCGATCAGACAGCATATATAACGTTGAAAATACTTCGAGAAGTCTAAAATTACTGACAGATCTTGGCTCAGAGAGCATTTATAACGTACCGAATCCTTTGAGAAGAATAATATCTCTGACAGCATCAAAAAGGTTTATAGTATTTCGAGAAGAATAAACGTACGGCCAGAGCTTCACTCAGACAGCCTCTATAACGTTTAAAATACTTCGAGAAAACTAAAATTACTGTCAAAGCTTCGCTCAGACAATATCTATAACGTTTAAAATACTTTGAGAAGACTAAATCTATAGCTAGATATTCTCTCAGACTGCATATATAACCGTCAAAATACTTCGAGATAACTAAATTCACTAACAGATATTAGCTTAGACAGCATCTATAACGCTCAAAATATTTCAAGAAGACTAAAAATACTGTCAGACTCCACACAGACAGCAGCAATAACGTTCAAAATACTTCGAGAAGACTAAAATTACTGCCAGATCCTCGCTCAGACGGCATCTATAAGGTTCAAAATACTTCGAAAAGAATAAAACTACAGCCAAATCTTCACTCACACCACATCTATAACGTTTAAAATACTTCTAGAATACTAAAATTACTGCCATATCTTCACTCATACAGCATTTATAAGGTTCAAAATATTTCGAGAGGACTCGAATTGGTGCCAGATCTTTCCTCAGACCACATCTTTGATGTTAAAAATGCTTCAGGAAGACTAAAATTACTGCCAGATCTTCGTTCAAACTGCATCTATAACGTTCAAAATACTTCAGGAAGAATGAAATCACTGCCAGATTTTTATCCACACAACATCGCCAACATTCAAATTACTTCGAGAAGACTAAAATTAATGCCAAATCTTCGCTCATAGAGCATTTATAACGTTCATAATACTTCAAAAACACTAAAATAACTGACAGATATCTGCTATTTGAGCACTTATAAGGTTAATATTACTTCAAAAAGAATAAAAGTAGGCCAGATCTTCGCTCAGACCGCATCTATAACGTTCAACATACTTCGAAAAGAGTAAAATTACTGCCAGACCCTCGCTCACGCAGCATCTATAACGTTCAAAATACTTCGAGAAGACTAAAATTATTACCAGATCTTCCCTTACACAGCGTCAATAACGTTCAAAATACGTCGAAAAGATTAAAAGTACGGCCTGATATTCACTCAAACAGCATCTATAACGTTCAAAACACTTTGAGAAGACTAAAATTACTGCCAAATCTTTGCTCAGACAGCATCAATAACGTTAAATATACTTCGAGAAGACTAAAAGTACGGCCAGATGTTCGCTCAAACCGCATCAATACTTCGAAAATACCCAAATTACTGACAAATCCTAGCTCAGAGAACATCTATAAAATTCAAATTATTTCGAGAAGACTAAAATTACTGACAGATTTTCGCTCACTCTGCATCCATGATGTTTAAAAATACTTCGAGAAGACTAAAATTACTGCAAGATCTTCGCTGGGACAGCATCGATAACGTTCACAATACTTCGAGAAGACTAAAATTACATCCATATTTCCGCTCAGAGAACATATATAACTTTCAAAATACTTCGAGAATACTACAATTACTGACGAATGATCTATCAGACGGCATCCATAATGTTCAATATACTACGAGAAGACTAAAATTACTGCCAGATGTAATCTCAGACAGCATCTATAGATTTCAAAATACTTGTAGAAGTCTATAATTACTGACAGATCTTCTATCAGACAGCATCTTTATAGTTCAAAATACTTCGAGAAAACTAGAAGTTCTGCCAGGTCTTCGGTCAGATAGCATCTATAACGTTCAAAAAACTTCGAGAAGACTAAAATTACTAACATATCTTCGATCAGACAACATATATAACGTTGAAAATACTTCGAGAAGTCTAAAATTACTGACAGATCTTGGCTCAGAGAGCATTTATAACGTACTGAATTCTTTGAGAAGAATGATATCTCTGACAGCATCAAAAAGGTTTATAGTATTACGAGAAGATTAAACGTACGGCCAGAGCTTCACTCAGACAGCCTCTATAACGTTTAAAATACTTCGAGAAAACTAAAATTACTGTCAAAGCTTCGTTCAGACAACATCATTAACGGTCTAAATACTTCGAGAAGACTAAAGTTACTGCCAAATCTTCGTCCAGACAGCATCTATAACGTTTAAAAACTTTGAGGAGACTAAATTTAGTGTCAGATCTTCCATCACGCCATCTATAACTTTCTAAATACTCCGAGAAGACTATAATGATGGCCAAATCTTCGCACGGACGGTATCTATAAGGTTCAAAATACTTCGAGAAGACTAAAATTATTGCCAAATCTTCGCTCATAGAGCATTTATAACGTTCATAATACTTCAAAAACACTAAAATAACTGACAGATATTTGCTATTTGAGCACTTATAAGGTTAATATTACTTCGAAAAGAATAAAAGTAGGCCAGATCTTCGCTCAGACCGCATCTATAACGTTCAACATACTTCGAAAAGAGTAAAATTACTGCCAGAACCTCGCTCACGCAGCATCTATAACGTTCAAAATTCTTCGAAAAGACTAAAATTATTGCCAGATCTTCCCTTACACAGCGTCAATAACGTTCAAAATACTTCGAGAAGACTAAAAGTACGGCCAGATGTTCGCTCAAACCGCATGAATACTTCGAAAATACTCAAATTACTGACAAATCCTAGCTCAGAGAACATCTATAACATTCAAATTATTTCGAGAAGACTAAAATTACTGACAGATTTTCGCTCACTCTGCATCCATGATGTTTAAAAATACTTCGAGAAGGCTAAAATTACTGCCAGATCTTCGCTGGGACAGCATCGATAACGTTCACAATACTTCGAGAAGACTAAAATGACATCCATATTTCCGCTCAGAGAACATATATAACTTTCAAAATACTTCGAGAATACTACAATTACTGACGAATGATCTATCACACAGCATCCATAATGTTCAATATACTTCGAGAAGACTAAAATTACTGCCAGATGTACTCTCAGACAGCATCTATAGATTTCAAAATACTTGTAGAAGTCTATAATTACTGACAGATCTTCTATCAGACAGCATCTTTATAGTTCAAAATACTTCGAGAAAACTAGAAGTTCTGCCAGATCTTCGGTCAGATAGCATCTATAACGTTCAAAAAACTTCGAGAAGACTAAAATTACTACCAGATCTTCGATCGGACAGCATATATAACGTTGAAAATACTTCGAGAAGTCTAAAACTACTGACAGATCTTGGCTCAGAGAGCATTTATAACGTACCGAATCCTTTGAGAAGAATAATATCTCTGACAGCATCAAAAAGGTTTATAGTATTTCGAGAAGAATAAACGTACGGCCAGAGCTTCACTCAGACAGCCTCTATAACGTTTAAAATACTTCGAGAAAACTAAAATTACTGTCAAAGCTTCGCTCAGACAACATCTATAACGTTTAAAATACTTTGAGAAGACTAAATCTATAGCTAGATATTCTCTCAGACTGCATATATAACCGTCAAAATACTTCGAGATAACTAAATTTACTAACAGATATTAGCTCAGACAGCATCTATAACGTTCAAAATATTTCAAGAAGACTAAAATTACTGTCAGACTCCACACAGACAGCAGCAATAACGTTCAAAATACTTCGAGAAGACTAAAATTACTGCCAGATCCTCGCTCAGACGGCATCTATAAGGTTCAAAATACTTCGAAAAGAATAAAACTACAGCCAAATCTTCACTCACACCACATCTATAACGTTCAAAATACTTCTAGAAGACTAAAATTACTGCCATATCTTCAATCATACAGCATTTATAAGGTTCAAAATATTTCGAGAGGACTCTAATTGGTGCCATATCTTCCCTCAGACCGCATCTTTGACGTTCAAAATGCTTCAGGAAGACTAAAATTACTGCCAGATCTTCGTTCAAACAGCATCTATAACGTTCAAAATACTTCGGGGAGAATGAAATCACTGCAAGATTTTTATTCACACAACATCGCCAACATTCAAATTACTTCGAGAAGACTAAAATTAATGCCAAATCTTCGCTCATAGAGCATTTATAACGTTCATAATACTTCAAAAACACTAAAATAACTGACAGATATTTGCTATTTGAGCACTTATAAGGTTAATATTACTTCAAAAAG
This sequence comes from Palaemon carinicauda, assembly GCF_036898095.1. Taxonomy (NCBI): domain Eukaryota; kingdom Metazoa; phylum Arthropoda; class Malacostraca; order Decapoda; family Palaemonidae; genus Palaemon; species Palaemon carinicauda. The sequence continues at coordinate 69,145,067 of NC_090731.1, read as the reverse complement.
AATAAAAGTAGGCCTAATCTTCGCTCACACCGCATCTATAACGTTCAACATACTTCGAAAAGAGTAAAATTACTGCCAGACCCTCGCTCACGCAGCATCTATAACGTTCAAAATACTTCGAGAAGACTAAAATTATTGCCAGATCTTCCCTTACACAGCATCAATAACGTTCAAAATACTTCGAAAAGATTAAAAGTACGGCCTGATATTCACTCAAACAGCATCTATAACGTTCAAAACACTTTGAGAAGACTAAAATTACTGCCAAATCTTTGCTCAGACAGCATCAATAACGTTAAATATACTTCGAGAAGACTAAAAGTACGGCCGGAGCTTCGCTCAAACCGCATCAATACTTCGAAAATACTCAACTTATCATCTATAACATTCAAAATACTTAGAGAAGACTAAAATTACCGACAGATCTTCGCTCAGAAAGCATATATATCGTTCAATATACTTCGAGAAAACTGAAATTACTGCCAGAACTTCAAATGAGAGCATCTTTAACGCTCAAAATAATTCGAAAAGACAAACATTACTGCCATATCTTCGCTCGGAGAGCATCTATAACGTTCAAAATGCTTTGAGATGACCAAAATTACTTCCACATATTCGCTCAGACAGCAGCTATAACGTTAAAAATATTTCGAGAAGACTAGAATTACTGCGAGATCTTTGTTCAGACAGCATCTTTAACGTTCAAAAGACTTCGAAAACACTAAAATTATTGACAGATCTTCGTTCAGACATCATCAATACCGTTCAAAATACTTCGAGAAGACAAAAACTACTGCTAGATCTTCTATTAGACAGAATAAATAACGTGCAAAATATCTTGAGAAGACAGCATCTTAAACGTTCAAAATACTACGAAAAGACTTAAATTATTTTCAGATATTCCCTCAGAAAGCATATATACCGTTCAAAATACTTTGAGAAGACTAAAATTACTGCCAGATCTTCGCTAAAACAACATCTATAACGATCAAAACACTTCGAAAAGATTAGAATCACTACCAGATTTTTGCTCAGACAGCATCTATACAGTAGAAAATACTCCGAAAAGACTAAAATTAGTACCGGATCTTCTCTCAGACAGAATCTATAATGTTTAAAATACTTCAAAAAGACTAGAATTACTGTCAGATATTCGATCACAAAGCATCCATAATGTTCAATATACTTCAAAAAGACTAAAATTACTGCCAGGTGAACGCTCAGACAGCATCTATAAAGTTCAAAATACTTCGAAAAGACTAAAATTATTGCAAAATCTTCGCTCACACAGCATCTATAACATTAAAAATACTTCGAGAAGACTAAAATTACTGCCATATCTTAGCTCATACAGTATTTATAACCTTCGAAATACTTCGAGAAGACTAGAATTATTGCCAGATTTTCCTTCAGACAGCATCTATAACATTCAAATTACTTCGAGAAGACTAAAAGTACGTTGAGACCTTTGCACAGACAGCCTCTATAATATTGAAAATACTTCAACAAGACTAAAATTACCGCCAAATATTCTCTTAGCCAGCATCTGTAACTTTCAAAATACTTCTAGACGACTAAAATTACTGCCACATCCTCGCTCAAACAACATCTATACCATTCAAATTACTTCGAGAAGACTAAAACTACTGACAGATTTTCGCTCACACAGCATCTATGACGTTTCAAAATTCTTCAAGAAGACTAGAATTACTGCCATATCTTCGCTCAGACAGCATCTATAACGTTCAAAATACTACGAGAAGAATGGAATTCCTGAGAGATCTTCGTTCCGACAGAATCTATAAAATTTCAAAATAATTCAAGAAGACTAAAATTACTGACAGATCTTCGCTCACACAGCATCTATAAAATTCAAAATGCTTCAAGAAGATTAAAATTACAGCCACATCCTAGCTCTGACAACATCTATAACATTCAAATACTTCGAAAAGACTGAATTACAACCAGATCTTCGCTCTGACAGCATCTATAACGTTCAATATGCTCGAGAGCACTAAAATTACTGCAAATCTTCGGTCAGCCAGCATCGATGACTTTCAAAATACTTCGAGAAGACTAAAATTACTGCCATATCTTCGCATAAAAAAAATTCTATAACATTGAATTTACTTTTAAAAGACTAAAATTACTGCAGATCCTGTGTCAGACAGCATTTATAAAGTCCAAAATACTTTGAAAGGACTGAAATTAGTGCCTAATCTTCGATCTGAGAGCATCTATAATGTTCAATATACTTTGAGACGACTAATATTACTGAAAAATCATCCCTCAGACATTATCTATAAAGTTCAAAATACTACGAGAAGACTAAAATTACTGTTAATTCTTTGCTCACAAAACATCTATAACATTCAAAATTTTTCGAGAAGACTAAAATTAATGACAAATCTTCCTTCTGAAATCATCTATAACGTTCAAAATACTTCGAATAGACTAAAATTACTGCCAGATCTTCACGCAGAAAGAATCTATAAGGTTCAAAATGAATCGAAAAAACAAAAATTTACTGCCAGATCCTCCTCGGAGAGCATCTATAACGTTATAAATACTTTGAAAAGACTAAAATTAATTCAACATCTTCGCTCAGACCGCCTTGTCTTCTGTCAGCCGGTATCTACAACGTTCAAAATACTTCGAGAACAATAAAATTAATGACAAATCTTCGCTCAGACAACATCTATAACGTTTAAAATACTTTGAGAAGACTAAATCTATAGCTAGATATTCTCTCAGAGAGCATATATAACCGTCAAAATACTTCGAGATAACTAAATTTACTAACAAATATTAACTCAGACAGCATCTATAACGTTCAAAATATTTCAAGAAGACTAAAATTACTGTCAGACTCCGCTCAGACGGCATCTATAAGGTTCAAAATACTTCGAAAAGAATAAAACTACAGCCAAATCTTCACTCACACCACATCATTAACGTTCAAAATACTTCTAGAAGACTAAAATTACTGCCATATCTTCGTTCATACAGCATTTATAAGGTTCAAAATATTTCGAGAAGACTCGAATTAGTGCCAGATCTTTCCTCAGACCGCATCTTTAACGTTCAAAATGCTTCAGGAAGACTAAAATTACTGCCAGATCTTCGTTCAAACAGCATCTATAACGTTCAAAATACTTCAGGAAGATTGAAATTACTGCCAGATTTTTATTCACACAACATCACCAACATTCAAATTACTTCGAGAAGACTAAAATTAATGCCAAATCTTCGCTCAGACAGCCTCTATAACGTTCAAAATACTTCGAAAAAACTAAAATTGCTGCCAAACGTTACTTCACACAGCACCTATAAAGTTTAATATACTTCAAAAAGACTAAAATTACTGTCAGATCTACGATCAGAGAGCATCCATAACGTTCAATATACTTTGAGATGACTAAAAATTCAGCCAGATGTACGCTCAGACAGCATCTATAACATTCAAAATACTTCGAGAAGTCTAAAATTTCTGCCAGATATTGGCTAACACAGCATTTATAAAGTATGAAATACACCGAGAAGACTAAAATTACTGCCAGATCTTTGCTCACACAGCATCTATAACGTTCAAAATACTTTTAAAACACTAAAATTACTGTCAAACCATCGCTGAGACAGCATCTTAAATGGTCTAAATACTTTGAGAAGACAGCCTTTAAAAGGTTTAAATACTTTGAGAAGACTAAAAGTATGGCTAGAACTTCGCTCACACATCATTTATACGTTCAAAATTCTTCCAAAACACTTAAATTACTGCCAGATCTTCACTCAGAGTGCATCTATATAGTTCAAAATACTTCTGGTAGAGTAAAATTAGTGCCAGATCTTCGCAAAAAAAACATAAATAACATTCAGATTACTTCAAGAAGACTAAAATTACGGCCAAATCTTCGTTCAGACATCTATAACATCAAAATTGCTTTGAAAAGACTAAACATACGGCCAAATCTTCGCTGAGACAGCATCTACAACGTTCAAAACACTCTTAAGAAGAGAAAATTATTGCCCTATCTTTGCTCAGACGGTATATATAACGTTCAAAATACTTCTAAGACTAAAATTACTGCCAAATCTTCGTCCAGACAGCATCTATAACGTTTAAAAACTTTGAGGAGACTAAAATTAGTGTCAGATCTTCCATCACGCCATCTATAACGTTCTAAATACTCCGAGAAGACTATAATGATGGCCAAATCTTCGCACGGACGGTATCTATAAGGTTCAAAATACTTCGAGAAGACTAAAATTATTACCAAATCTTCGCTCATAGAGCATTTATAACGTTCATAATACTTCAAAAACACTAAAATAACTGACAGATATTTGCTATTTGAGCACTTATAAGGTTAATATTACTTCAAAAAGAATAAAAGTAGGCCAGATCTTCGCTCAGACCGCATCTATAACGTTCAACATACTTCGAGAAGAGTAAAATTACTGCCAGACCCTCGCTCACGCAGCATCTATAACGTTCAAAATTCTTCGAGAAGACTAAAATTATTGCCAGATCTTCCCTTACACAGCGTCAATAACGTTCAAAATACTTCGAAAAGATTAAAAGTACGGCCTAATATTCACTCAAACAGCATCCATAACGTTCAAAACACTTTGAGAAGACTAAAATTACTGCCAAATCTTTGCTTAGACAGCATCAATAACGTTAAATATACTTCGAGAAGACTAAAAGTACGGCCAGAGGTTCGCTCAAACCGCATCAATACTTCGAAAATACTCAAATTACTGACAAATCCTAGCTCAGAGAACATCTATAACATTCAAATTATTTCGAGAAGACTAAAATTACTGACAGATTTTCGCTCACTCTGCATCCATGATGTTTAAAAATACTTCGAGAAGACTAAAATTACTGCCAGATCTTCGCTGGGACAGCATCGATAACGTTCACAATACTTCGAGAAGACTAAAATTATATCCATATTTCCGCTCAGAGAACATATATAACTTTCAAAATACTTCGAGAATACTACAATTACTGACGAATGATCTATCAGACAGCATCCATAATGTTCAATATACTTCGAGAAGACTAAAATTACTGCCAGATGTACTCTCAGACAGCATCTATAGATTTCAAAATACTTGTAGAAGTCTATAATTACTGACAGATCTTCTATCAGACAGCATCTTTATAGTTCAAAATACTTCGAGAAAACTAGAAGTTCTGCCAGATCTTCGGTCAGATAGCATCTATAACGTTCAAAAAACTTCGAGAAGACTAAAATTACTACCAGATCTTCGATCAGACAGCATATATAACGTTGAAAATACTTCGAGAAGTCTAAAATTACTGACAGATCTTGGCTCAGAGAGCATTTATAACGTACCGAATCCTTTGAGAAGAATAATATCTCTGACAGCATCAAAAAGGTTTATAGTATTTCGAGAAGAATAAACGTACGGCCAGAGCTTCACTCAGACAGCCTCTATAACGTTTAAAATACTTCGAGAAAACTAAAATTACTGTCAAAGCTTCGCTCAGACAACATCTATAACGTTTAAAATACTTTGAGAAGACTAAATCTATAGCTAGTTATTCTCTCAGACTACATATATAACCGTCAAAATACTTCGAGATAACTAAATTCACTAACAGATATTAGCTCAGACAGCATCTATAACGCTCAAAATATTTCAAGAAGACTAAAATTACTGTCAGACTCCACACAGACAGCAGCAATAACGTTCAAAATACTTCGAGAAGACTAAAATTACTGCCAGATCCTCGCTCAGACGGCATCTATAAGGTTCAAAATACTTCGAAAAGAATAAAACTACAGCCAAATCTTCACTCACACCACATCTATAACGTTCAAAATACTTCTAGAAGACTAAAATTACTGCCATATCTTCACTCATACAGCATTTATAAGGTTCAAAATATTTCGAGAGGACTCGAATTGGTGCCAGATCTTTCCTCAGACCGCATCTTTGATGTTAAAAATGCTTCAGGAAGACTAAAATTACTGCCAGATCTTCGTTCAAACAGCATCTATAACGTTCAAAATACTTCAGGAAGAATGAAATCACTGCCAGATTTTTATCCACACAACATCGCCAACATTCAAATTACTTCGAGAAGACTAAAATTAATGCTAAATCTTCGCTCATAGAGCATTTATAACGTTCATAATACTTCGAGAAGACTGAAATTATTACCAGATCTTCCCAATAACGTTCAAATACTTCGAAAAGATTAAAATTACGGCCTGATATTCGCTCAAACAGCATCTATAACGTTCAAAACACTTTCGAGAAGACTAAAATTACTGCCAAATCTTGCTCAGACAGCATCAATAACGTTAAAATACTTCGAGAAGACTAAAAGTACGGCCAGATGTTCGCTCAAACCGCATCAATACTTCGAAAATACTCAAATTACTGACAAATCCTACCTCAGAGAACATCTATAACATTCAAATTATTTCGAGAAGACTAAAATTACTGCCAGATTTCGCTCACTCTGCATCATGATGTTTAAAAATATTTCGAGAAGACTAAAATTACTGCCAGATCTTCGCTGGGACAGCATCTATAAGTTCAAATACTTCGAGAAGACTAAAATTACATCCATATTTCCGCTCAGAGAACATATATAACTTTCAAAATACTTCGAGAAGACTAAAATTACTGACGATTGATCTATCAGACAGCATCATAACGTTCAAATACTTCGAGAAGACTAAAATTACTGCCAAATGTAATCTCAGAAGCATCTATATATTTCAAAATGCTTGTAGAAGTCTATAATTACTGACAGATCTTCTATCAGACAGCATCTTTATAGTTCAAAATACTTCGAGAAAACTAAAGTTCTGCCAGGTCTTCGGTCAGATAGCATCTATAACGTTCAAAATACTTCGAGAAGACTAAAATTACTAACAATCTTCGATCAGACAACATCTATAACGTTAAAATACTTCGAGAAGTCTAAATTACTGACAGATCTTGGCTCAGAGAGCATTTATAACGTACTGAATTCTTTGAGAAGAATAATTATCTCTGACAGCATTATAACGTTATATATTCGAGAAGACTAAATTACTGCCAGACTTCACTCAGACAGCTCTATAACGTTAAAATACTTCGAGAAAACTAAAATTACTGTCAAAGCTTCGTTCAGACAACATCATTAACGGTTCTAAATACTTCGAGAAGACTAAAATTACTGCCAAATCTTCGTCAGACAGCATCTATAACGTTTAAAATACTTTGAGAAGACTAAAATTAGTGTCAGATCTTCCATCACGCATCTATAACTTTCAAAATACTTCGAGAAGACTATAATTGATGCCAAATCTTCACCACGGACGGTATCTATAAGGTTCAAAATACTTCGAGAAGACTAAAATTATGCCAAATCTTCGCTCATAGAGCATCTATAACGTTCAAATACTTCAAAAAACTAAAATAACTGACAGATATTTGCTATTTGAGCACTTATAAGGTTAATATTACTTCGAAAAGACTAAAATTAGGCCAGATCTTCGCTCAGAGCATCTATAACGTTCAACATACTTCGAAAAGAGTAAAATTACTGCCAGATTTCGCTCAGCAGCATCTATAATGTTCAAAATTACTTCGAGAAGACTAAAATTATTGCCAGATCTTCCTACACAGCGCAATAACGTTCAAAATACTTCGAAAAGATTAAAATTACTGCCTGATATTTGCTCAACAGCATCTATAACGTTCAAAATACTTTGAGAAGACTAAAATTACTGCCAAAGCTTTGCTTAGACAGCATCAATAACGTTAAAATACTTCGAGAAGACTAAAAGTACGGCCAGATGTTCGCTCAAACCGCATCAATACTTCGAAAATACTCAAATTACTGACAAATCTTAGCTCAGAGACACATCTATAACGTTCAAATATTTCGAGAAGACTAAAATTACTGCCAGATTTTCGCTCACTCTGCATCCATGATGTTTAAAAATACTTCGAGAAGACTAAAATTACTGCCAGATCTTCGCTGGGACAGCATCGATAACGTTCACAATACTTCGAGAAGACTAAAATTACATCCATATTCCGCTCAGAGAACATATATAACTTTCAAAATACTTCGAGAATACTACAATTACTGACGAATGATCTTCACACAGCATCATAACGTTCAATATACTTCGAGAAGACTAAAATTACTGCCAGATGTATCTCTCAGACAGCATCTATAACGTTCAAAATACTTGTAGAAGTCTAAATTACTGACAGATCTTCTATCAGACAGCATCTATAACGTTCAAAATACTTCGAGAAAGACTAGAATTCTGCCAGATCTTCGGTCAGATAGCATCTATAACGTTCAAAAACTTCGAGAAGACTAAAATTACTACCAGATCTTCGATCAGACAGCATATATAACGTTCAAAATACTTCGAGAAGACTAAAACTACTGACAGATCTTGGCTCAGAGAGCATTTATAACTTACCGAATCTTGAGAAGAATAATATCTCTGACAGCATCAAAAAGGTTTATAGTATTTCGAAAAGAATAAAGTAGGCCAGAGCTTCACTCAGACAGCTCTATAACGTTAAAATACTTCGAGAAGACTAAAATTACTGCCAGCTTCGCTCAGACAACATCTATAACGTTCAAAATACTTCGAGAAGACTAAATCTATAGCCAGATTTCTCTCAGACGCATATATAACGTCAAAATACTTCGAGATAACTAAATTACTACAGATATTACTCAGACAGCATCTATAACGTTCAAAATATTTCAAGAAGACTAAAATTACTGTCAGATCACACAGACAGCATCAATAAGTTCAAATATACTTCGAGAAGACTAAAATTACTGCCAGATTCGCTCAGACGCATCTATAAGTTCAAAATACTCGAAAAGAATAAAACTAGCAAATCTTCAGCTCACACACATCTATAACATTCAAAATACTTCGAGAAGACTAAAATTACTGCCATATCTTCGCTCATACAGCATTTATAAGGTTCAAAATACTTCGAGAAGACTAAAATTGTGCCAGATCTTTCCTCAGACAGCATCTTAACGTTCAAATACTTCGAGAAGACTAAAATTACTGCCAATCTTCGTTCAAAACATCTATAACGTTCAAAATACTTCGAAGAATAAATACTGCCAGATTTATTCACACAACATCGCCAACATTCAAATTACTTCGAGAAGACTAAAATTAATGCCAAGATCTTGCTCTCAGAGCATCTATAAGTTCAAAATACTTCAAACTAAAATTACTGACAGATATTTCTATGACAGCACTTATAAGTTAAATATACTTCAGAAAGAACTAAAAGTAGGCCAGATCTTCGGCTCAGACGCATCTATAACGTTCAAATACTTCGAAAAGACTAAAATTACTACCAGATTCGCTCAGCAGCATCTATAACGTTGAAAATACTTCGAGAAGTCTAAAATTACTGCCAGATCTTCTTCAGACAGCATAATAACGTTAAAATACTTGAAAAGATTAAAATACGGCCTGATATTCACTCAAACAGCATTATAACGTTAAAACACTTTGAGAGACAATAATTACGTCCACATCTTCACTCAGACCGCAGCTATAACGTTAAAAATATCTTCGAGAAGACTAAATTACTGCGAGATCTTCGCTCAGACAGCATCTTAACGTTCAAAAACTTCGAAAACACTAAAATTATTACAGATCTTCGTTCAGACATCATAATACCGTTCAAAATACTTCGAGAAGACAAAAACTACTGCTAGATCTTCTATTAGACAGAATAAATAACGTGCAAAATATCTGAGAAGACAGCATCTATAACGTTCAAAATACTTCGAAAAGACTAAATTACAGATATCCGCTCAGAGCATATATACGTTCAAAATACTTTGAAAGATAAAATTACTGCCAAATCTTCGCTCAACAACATCTATAACGTTCAAAACACTTCAAAGATTAAATTACTGCCAGATTCTTGCTCATACAGCATTATACGTTCAAAATACTTCGAAGACTAAATTGTACCGGATCTTCCTCAGACACATCTATAATGTTAAAATACTTCAGAAGACTAGAATTATGCAGATATTCGATACAAAGCATCATAACGTTCAATATACTTCGAAGACTAAATTACTGCCAGAACGCTCAGACAGCACTATAAAGTTCAAATTACTTCGAAAAGACTAAAATTATGCCAAATCTTCGCTCATACAGCATTTATAACGTTCAAAATACTTCGAAGAAGACTAAAATTACTGCCATATCTGCTCATGAGCATTTATAACGTTCAAATTACTTCAAAAAGACTAAAATTACTGCCAGATCTTCGCTCAAACGCATCTATAAGTTCAAAATACTTCGAAAAGACTAAATACTGCCATATCTCGCTCAGACAGCATCTATAAAGTCAAAATACTTTGAGAAGACTAAAATTATACCAGATCTTCTCTACACAGCATCTATATATTCAAAATACTTCGAAAAGATTAAAATTACTGCCAGATATTCGCTCAACAGCATCTATAACGTTAAAATACTTCAGAAAGACTAAAATTACTGCCAGATTGCTCAGACAGCATATAAGTTAAATATACTTCGAGAAGACTAAAAGTACTCCAGACTTCGCTCATACAACATCTATAACTTGAAAATACTTCGAGAAGCTAAATTACTGCCAAATCTTCTCTCAGACAGCATTAAAATTAAATACTTCGAGAAAGACTAAAATTACTGCCAGACCTTCACTCAGACACATTATACGTTTAAAATACTTCGAGAAACTAAAATTACTCAAGATCTTCGCTCAGACATCGTCTTTAAACGTTCAATACTTCAGAAGACTAAAATTACTCCAATCTTCGCTCAGACAGGATTATAATTTCAAAATACTTCGAGAAGATAAAATTACTGAGATTCGCTCAGAGAGCATCTATAATGTTCAAAATCTTCTAAAAAACTAAAATTACTGCCAGATCTTAGCTCAGACAGCATCTATAAAGTTCAAAATACTTCTAGAAGACTAAAATTACTGACAGATCTTCGCTCAGACACATCTATACATTCAAATTACTTCGAGAAGACTAAAAGTTACTGCTCATCTTCTCAGATACAGCATCTATAACGTTCAAAAACTTCGAAGAAGACTAAAATTACTACCATATCTTTCTCAGACATATATAACATTCAAAATACTTCTAAGAAGTCTAAAATTACTGACAGATCTTGCTCAGAGGACCTATAACGTTCAAACATTTTTGAGAAGACTATAATTACTGCCAGATCTTCGCTCATACACATGTATAACGTTCAAAATACTTCGAGAAGATTAAATCGGACAAATCTTCGCTCAGACAGCCATCTATAACGTTCAAAATACTTCGAGAAGACTAAAATTACTGCAAATCCTCGCTTAGACACATTTATACGTTAAATACTTCGAAGACTAAATTACTGCCAGATTTTCCTAGACAGCATCTATAACGTTCAAAATACTTTCGAGAAAGACTAAATTACTGCCAGATCTTCGATCAAACGCATCTATAACGTTCAAAATACTCGAGAAGACTAAAATTCTGAGGTCCTCACTCAGAGGACATTCTAACGTTCAAAATACTTCGAGAAGACTAAAATTACTGCCAAATCTTCGCTCAAAAGCATATAAAGTTCATAATACTTCGAAAGAGACTAAAATACTGCAAATTCGTCGCTATGACAGCCTCTATAAGTTAAATACTTCGAGAAGACTAAAATTACTGCCAGATCTTCCTCACACAGCATCTATAACTTAAAATACTTCGAAAAGACTAAAATTACTGCCAAATCTTCGCTCAGACAGCATCTATAACGTTCAAAATACTTCGAGAAGACTAAAATTACTGCCAGATCTTCCTCAAACAGAATCTATAACGTTCAAAATACTTCGAGAAGACTAAAAGTACGTCCAGATTTGCTCAGACATCTATAACGCTTAAAATAATCTTCGAAAGACTAAAATTACTGACAGATCTTCGCTCAGACAGCATCTAAACGTTCAAATACTTCGAGAAGACTAAAATTACTGCCATTTTCGCTCATACAACATCATACTATTCAAAATACTTCGAGAAAGCTAAAATTACTGCAGATCTTCGCTCACAGCATATATAACGTTCAAATTCTTCGAAAAGACTAAAATTACTGCCATATCTTCGCTCAGAGACATCATATCGTTCAAAATACTTCGAGAAGACTAAATTACTGAGATCTCGCTCAGACAGCATCTATAATGTTCAAATAACTTCGAAAACTAAAATTACTGCCAGATCTTAGCTCAACAGCATCTATAACGTTCAAAATACTTCAAAAAGAACTAAAATTACTCACAGATCTTCGCTTCAGACAGCATCTATAAGTTCAAATACTTCGAGAAGACTAAATTACTGTCAGATCTTCGAGAAGAGAATCTATAACGTTCAAAATACTCAAGAAGACTAAAATTACTGATAGAATTCTTCAGAACAGCATATATAATTTCCAAATACTTCGAGAAGTCTAAAATACTGACAGATCTTCGCTCAGAGGCATCTATAACGTTAAATAATTAGAGAAGACTAAAATTGACAGCCAGATCCTCGCTATGACAGCATAAAACATTCAAATACTTCGAAAGATTAAATTACTGCCAGATCTTCGCACTGACAGCATATATACGTTCAAATATACTTCGAGAGAACTAAAATTACTGGCAAACCCTCGCACACACATCTATAACGTTAAAATACTTGAGAAGACTAAATTACTGCCTATCTCTCAGAGAAGCATATAAACGTTCAAAATACTTTCAGAATGACTAGAATTACTGCCAGATCTTTGCTCAGAGCATAGATAACATTCAAATTACATCGAGAAGACAAAAATTACTGAAAGGTCACCGCTCATAACAGCATATACGTTCAAAATACTTCGAGAAGACTAAAATTACTGCCAGATCTTCGCTCACAGCATATATAAGGTTCAAAATACTTCGAAAGACTAAAATTACAGCCAAATCTTCGCTAGACACATCTATAACGTTCAAAATACTTCGAGAAGACTAAAATTACTGCCAAATCTTCCTCAGACAGCATTTATAAGTTCAAAATATTTCGAGAAAGACTAAAATTACATCCAAATCTTCGCCCACACAGCATATATAACGTTCAAAATACTTAGAGAAGACTAAAATTACTGCAGATCTTCCTCAAACACATATAACGTTCAAAATACTTCGAGAAGATGAAATTACTGTCAAGATTTCGTTCACAAAGAATCTATAACATTCAAAATTACTTCGAAAGACTAAAATTACTGCCAGATCTTCGCTCAGACAGCATCTTATAACGTTAATACTTCAGGAAGCCAAAATTACTGCAGATTTTCGCTAGACAGCATCTTTAACGTTCAAAATTCGAGAAAGACTAAAATTACTGCCATCTTCGCTCAGAGCATCTATAACGTTCAAAATACTTCGAAAAGACTAGAATTACTGCCAGACATCTCGCTCAGCAGCATCTATAACGTTCAATAATACTTTGAGAAGACTAAAATTATTGCCAGATCTTCGTTCAGACAGCATCATAACGTTCAAAATACTTCGAGAAGACTAAAATTACTGAGATATTCACTCAAACAGCATATATACGTTCAAAATACTTTGAAAGACTAAATTACTGCCAAATCTTCGCTCAGACAGCATCAATAACGTTAAAATACTTCAAGAAGACTAAAGTACGGGTAGCTTGCTCAAAGCATCTATAACGTTTAAAATCTTAAAACACTAAAATTACTGTCAATCTTGCTTCAACAGCATCTATAACGTTCAAAATACTTCGAGAAGACTAAAATTATGCCAAATCTTCGCTCAGAAAGCATATATGTTCATATACTTCGAAAAGACTAAAATTACTGCCAGAATTTTCTATGACAGGACCTATAATCGAAAATACTTCGAAAAGACTAAAATTACTGCAAATATTCGCTCAGACGCATCTATAACGTTCAAAATACTTTGAAAGATGAAATTACTGTCAATTTCCCTCAACAGCATCTTAACGTTAAAAATACTTTCGAAAGACTAAATTACTGCCAGATCTGTTCACACAGCATCTATAACGTTAAAATACTTCGAAAGACCTAAAATTACTGCAGATCTTCGCTTGGACAGCATCATACGTTCAAATACTTCGAAAAGACTAAAATTACGCATATTTGCTCAGAGACATATATAACGTTCAAAATACTTGAGAAGACTAAATTACTGCCAGATCATCTATCGACAGACCATAACGTTAATATACTTTGAAAGCTAAAATTACTGCAGATTCCCTCAGACAGCATTATAACGTTCAAAATACATTTTGAGAAGACTAAAATTACTGCCAGATTTTCGCTCAGACAGCATATATAACGTTCAAAATACTTCGAAAAGAATTAAATTACTACAGATCTTGCTCAGACAGCATCATAACATACAAAATACTTCGAAGAATGATATTCCTGCAAAATGTAGGCTTCACACAGCATCAAATAAAGTTTAAAATACTTCGAGAAGACTAAAATTACTCAGATCTTCGTCAGACAGCATCTATAACGTTCAAAATACTTCGAGAAGATACTAAAATTACTGCCAAATCTTCGCTCAGAGAGCATATATAAATACAATCGAGAGACTAAAATTATGCCATCTTCGCTCACAGCATCTATAACGTTTAAAATACTTCTGAGAAGACTAAAATTACTGCCAAATCTTCTCAGACAGTATTGATAAGTTCTATATACTTCGAGAACACAAAAATTACTGCCAGACCTTAGCTCAAATAGCATCTATAAGGATTAAAATACTTCGAGAACACTAAAAGTACGTTGAGACCTTTGCACAGACAGCCTCTATAATATTGAAAATACTTCAACAAGACTAAAATTACCGCCAAATATTCTCTTAGCCAGCATCTGTAACTTTCAAAATACTTCTAGACGACTAAAATTACTGCCACATCCTCGCTCAAACAACATCTATACCATTCAAATTACTTCGAGAAGACTAAAACTACTGACAGATTTTCGCTCACACAGCATCTATGACGTTTCAAAATTCTTCAAGAAGACTAGAATTACTGCCATATCTTCGCTCAGACAGCATCTATAACGTTCAAAATACTACGAGAAGAATGGAATTTCTGAGAGATCTTCGTTCCGACAGAATCTATAAAATTTCAAAATAATTCAAGAAGACTAAAATTACTGACAGATCTTCGCTCAGACAGCATCTATAAAATTCAAAATGCTTCAAGAAGATTAAAATTACAGCCACATCCTAGCTCTGACAACATCTATAACATTCAAATACTTCGAAAAGACTGAATTACAACCAGATCTTCGCTCTGACAGCATCTATAACGTTCAATATGCTCGAGAGCACTAAAATTACTGCAAATCTTCGGTCAGCCAGCATCGATGACTTTCAAAATACTTCGAGAAGACTAAAATTACTGCCATATCTTCGCATAAAAAAAATTCTATAACATTGAATTTACTTTTAAAAGACTAAAATTACTGCAGATCCTGTGTCAGACAGCATTTATAAAGTCCAAAATACTTTGAAAGGACTGAAATTAGTGCCTAATCTTCGATCTGAGAGCATCTATAATGTTCAATATACTTTGAGACGACTAATATTACTGAAAAATCATCCCTCAGACATTATCTATAAAGTTCAAAATACTACGAGAAGACTAAAATTACTGTTAATTCTTTGCTCACAAAACATCTATAACATTCAAAATTTTTCGAGAAGACTAAAATTAATGACAAATCTTCCTTCTGAAATCATCTATAACGTTCAAAATACTTCGAATAGACTAAAATTACTGCCAGATCTTCACGCAGAAAGAATCTATAAGGTTCAAAATGAATCGAAAAAACAAAAATTTACTGCCAGATCCTCCTCGGAGAGCATCTATAACGTTATAAATACTTTGAAAAGACTAAAATTAATTCAACATCTTCGCTCAGACCGCCTTGTCTTCTGTCAGACGGTATCTACAACGTTCAAAATACTTCGAGAACAATAAAATTAATGACAAATCTTCGCTCAGACAACATCTATAACGTTTAAAATACTTTGAGAAGACTAAATCTATAGCTAGATATTCTCTCAGAGAGCTTATATAACCGTCAAAATACTTCGAGATAACTAAATTTACTAACAAATATTAACTCAGACAGCATCTATAACGTTCAAAATATTTCAAGAAGACTAAAATTACTGTCAGACTCCGCTCAGACGGCATCTATAAGGTTCAAAATACTTCGAAAAGAATAAAACTACAGCCAAATCTTCACTCACACCACATCATTAACGTTCAAAATACTTCTAGAAGACTAGAATTACTGCCATATCTTCGTTCATACAGCATTTATAAGGTTCAAAATATTTCGAGAAGACTCGAATTAGTGCCAGATCTTTCCTCAGACCGCATCTTTAACGTTCAAAATGCTTCAGGAAGACTAAAATTACTGCCAGATCTTCGTTCAAACAGCATCTATAACGTTCAAAATACTTCAGGAAGATTGAAATTACTGCCAGATTTTTATTCACACAACATCACCAACATTCAAATTACTTCGAGAAGACTAAAATTAATGCCAAATCTTCGCTCAGACAGCCTCTATAACGTTCAAAATACTTCGAAAAAACTAAAATTGCTGCCAAACGTTACTTCACACAGCACCTATAAAGTTTAATATACTTCAAAAAGACTAAAATTACTGTCAGATCTACGATCAGAGAGCATCCATAACGTTCAATATACTTTGAGATGACTAAAAATTCAGCCAGATGTACGCTCAGACAGCATCTATAACATTCAAAATACTTCGAGAAGTCTAAAATTTCTGCCAGATATTGGCTAACACAGCATTTATAAAGTATGAAATACACCGAGAAGACTAAAATTACTGCCAGATCTTTGCTCACACAGCATCTATAACGTTCAAAATACTTTTAAAACACTAAAATTACTGTCAAACCATCGCTGAGACAGCATCTTATGGTCTAAATACTTTGAGAAGACAGCCTTTAAAAGGTTTAAATACTTTGAGAAGACTAAAAGTATGGCCAGAACTTCGCTCACACATCATTTATAACGTTCAAAATTCTTCCAAAACACTTAAATTACTGCCAGATCTTCACTCAGAGTGCATCTATATAGTTCAAAATACTTTGGTAGAGTAAAATTAGTGCCAGATCTTCGCAAAAAAAACATAAATAACATTCAGATTACTTCAAGAAGACTAAAATTACGGCCAAATCTTCGTTCAGACATCTATAACATCAAAATTGCTTTGAAAAGACTAAACATACGGCCAAATCTTCGCTGAGACAGCATCTACAACGTTCAAAACACTCTTAAGAAGAGAAAATTATTGCCCTATCTTTGCTCAGACGGTATATATAACGTTCAAAATACTTCTAAGACTAAAATTACTGCCAAATCTTCGTCCAGACAGCATCTATAACGTTTAAAAACTTTGAGGAGACTAAAATTAGTGTCAGATCTTCCATCACGCCATCTATAACGTTCTAAATACTCCGAGAAGACTATAATGATGGCCAAATCTTCGCACGGACGGTATCTATAAGGTTCAAAATACTTCGAGAATCTTCGTAGAGCATTTATAACGTTCATAATACTTCAAAAACACTAAAATAACTGACAGATATTTGCTATTTGAGCACTTATAAGGTTAATATTACTTCAAAAAGAATAAAAGTAGGCCAGATCTTCGCTCAGACCGCATCTATAACGTTCAACATACTTCGAGAAGAGTAAAATTACTGCCAGACCCTCGCTCACGCAGCATCTATAACGTTCAAAATTCTTCGAGAAGACTAAAATTATTGCCAGATCTTCCCTTACACAGCGTCAATAACGTTCAAAATACTTCGAAAAGATTAAAAGTACGGCCTGATATTCACTCAAACAGCATCCATAACGTTCAAAACACTTTGAGAAGACTAAAATTACTGCCAAATCTTTGCTTAGACAGCATCAATAACGTTAAATATACTTCGAGAAGACTAAAAGTACGGCCAGAGGTTCGCTCAAACCGCATCAATACTTCGAAAATACTCAAATTACTGACAAATCCTAGCTCAGAGAACATCTATAACATTCAAATTATTTCGAGAAGACTAAAATTACTGACAGATTTTCGCTCACTCTGCATCCATGATGTTTAAAAATACTTCGAGAAGACTAAAATTACTGCCAGATCTTCGCTGGGACAGCATCGATAACGTTCACAATACTTCGAGAAGACTAAAATTACATCCATATTTCCGCTCAGAGAACATATATAACTTTCAAAATACTTCGAGAATACTACAATTACTGACGAATGATCTATCAGACAGCATCCATAATGTTCAATATACTTCGAGAAGACTAAAATTACTGCCAGATGTACTCTCAGACAGCATCTATAGATTTCAAAATACTTGTAGAAGTCTATAATTACTGACAGATCTTCTATCAGACAGCATCTTTATAGTTCAAAATACTTCGAGAAAACTAGAAGTTCTGCCAGATCTTCGGTCAGATAGCATCTATAACGTTCAAAAAACTTCGAGAAGACTAAAATTACTACCAGATCTTCGATCAGACAGCATATATAACGTTGAAAATACTTCGAGAAGTCTAAAATTACTGACAGATCTTGGCTCAGAGAGCATTTATAACGTACCGAATCCTTTGAGAAGAATAATATCTCTGACAGCATCAAAAAGGTTTATAGTATTTCGAGAAGAATAAACGTACGGCCAGAGCTTCACTCAGACAGCCTCTATAACGTTTAAAATACTTCGAGAAAACTAAAATTACTGTCAAAGCTTCGCTCAGACAACATCTATAACGTTTAAAATACTTTGAGAAGACTAAATCTATAGCTAGATATTCTCTCAGACTGCATATATAACCGTCAAAATACTTCGAGATAACTAAATTCACTAACAGATATTAGCCCAGACAGCATCTATAACGCTCAAAATATTTCAAGAAGACTAAAATTACTGTCAGACTCCACACAGACAGCAGCAATAACGTTCAAAATACTTCGAGAAGACTAAAATTACTGCCAGATCCTCGCTCAGACGGCATCTATAAGGTTCAAAATACTTCGAAAAGAATAAAACTACAGCCAAATCTTCACTCACACCACATCTATAACGTTCAAAATACTTCTAGAAGACTAAAATTACTGCCATATCTTCACTCATACAGCATTTATAAGGTTCAAAATATTTCGAGAGGACTCGAATTGGTGCCAGATCTTTCCTCAGACCGCATCTTTGATGTTAAAAATGCTTCAGGAAGACTAAAATTACTGCCAGATCTTCGTTCAAACAGCATCTATAACGTTCAAAATACTTCAGGAAGAATGAAATCACTGCCAGATTTTTATCCACACAACATCGCCAACATTCAAATTACTTCGAGAAGACTAAAATTAATGCCAAATCTTCGCTCATAGAGCATTTATAACGTTCATAATACTTCAAAAACACTAAAATAACTGACAGATATCTGCTATTTGAGCACTTATAAGGTTAATATTACTTCAAAAAGAATAAAAGTAGGCCAGATCTTCGCTCAGACCGCATCTATAACGTTCAACATACTTCGAAAAGAGTAAAATTACTGCCAGACCCTCGCTCACGCAGCATCTATAACGTTCAAAATACTTCGAGAAGACTAAAATTATTACCAGATCTTCCCTTACACAGCGTCAATAACGTTCAAAATACTTCGAAAAGATTAAAAGTACGGCCTGATATTCACTCAAACAGCATCTATAACGTTCAAAACACTTTGAGAAGACTAAAATTACTGCCAAATCTTTGCTCAGACAGCATCAATAACGTTAAATATACTTCGAGAAGACTAAAAGTACGGCCAGATGTTCGCTCAAACCGCATCAATACTTCGAAAATACTCAAATTACTGACAAATCCTACCTCAGAGAACATCTATAACATTCAAATTATTTCGAGAAGACTAAAATTACTGACAGATTTTCGCTCACTCTGCATCCATATGTTTAAAAATACTTCGAGAAGACTAAAATTACTGCCAGATCTTCGCTGGGACAGCATCGATAACGTTCACAATACTTCGAGAAGACTAAAATTACATCCATATTTCCGCTCAGAGAACATATATAACTTTCAAAATACTTCGAGAATACTACAATTACTGACGAATGATCTATCAGACAGCATCCATAATGTTCAATATACTTCGAGAAGACTAAAATTACTGCCAGATGTAATCTCAGACAGCATCTATAGATTTCAAAATACTTGTAGAAGTCTATAATTACTGACAGATCTTCTATCAGACAGCATCTTTATAGTTCAAAATACTTCGAGAAAACTAGAAGTTCTGCCAGGTCTTCGGTCAGATAGCATCTATAACGTTCAAAAAACTTCGAGAAGACTAAAATTACTAACATATCTTCGATCAGACAACATATATAACGTTGAAAATACTTCGAGAAGTCTAAAATTACTGACAGATCTTGGCTCAGAGAGCATTTATAACGTACGAATTCTTTGAGAAGAATAATATCTCTGACAGCATCAAAAAGGTTTATAGTATTACGAGAAGAATAAACGTACGGCCAGAGCTTCACTCAGACAGCCTCTATAACGTTTAAAATACTTCGAGAAAACTAAAATTACTGTCAAAGCTTCGTTCAGACAACATCATTAACGGTCTAAATACTTCGAGAAGACTAAAATTACTGCCAAATCTTCGTCCAGACAGCATCTATAACGTTTAAAAACTTTGAGGAGACTAAAATTAGTGTCAGATCTTCATCACGCCATCTATAACTTTCTAAATACTCCGAGAAGACTATAATGATGGCCAAATCTTCGCACGGACGGTATCTATAAGGTTCAAAATACTTCGAGAAGACTAAAATTATTGCCAAATCTTCGCTCATAGAGCATTTATAACGTTCATAATACTTCAAAAACACTAAAATAACTGACAGATATTTGCTATTTGAGCACTTATAAGGTTAATATTACTTCGAAAAGAATAAAAGTAGGCCAGATCTTCGCTCAGACCGCATCTATAACGTTCAACATACTTCGAAAAGAGTAAAATTACTGCCAGACCTCGCTCACGCAGCATCTATAACGTTCAAAATTACTTCGAGAAGACTAAAATTATTGCCAGATCTTCCCTTACACAGCGTCAATAACGTTCAA
This sequence comes from Palaemon carinicauda, assembly GCF_036898095.1. Taxonomy (NCBI): domain Eukaryota; kingdom Metazoa; phylum Arthropoda; class Malacostraca; order Decapoda; family Palaemonidae; genus Palaemon; species Palaemon carinicauda. The sequence goes on along the minus strand of NC_090731.1, from coordinate 69,123,779 downwards.
AATACTTCGAAAAGACTAAAAGTACGGCCTGATATTCACTCAAACAGCATCTATAACGTTCAAAACACTTTCGAGAAGACTAAAATTACTGCCAAATCTTTGCTTAGACAGCATCAATAACGTTAAATATACTTCGAGAAGACTAAAAGTACGGCCAGATGTTCGCTCAAACCGCATCAATACTTCGAAAATACTCAAATTACTGACAAATCCTAGCTCAGAGAACATCTATAACATTCAAATTACTTCGAGAAGACTAAAATTACTGACAGATTTTCGCTCACTCTGCATCCATGATGTTTAAAAATACTTCGAGAAGACTAAAATTACTGCCAGATCTTCGCTGGGACAGCATCGATAACGTTCAAATACTTGAGAAGACTAAAATTACTCCATATTTCCGCTCAGAACATATATAACTTTCAAAATACTTCGAGAATACTACAATTACTGACGAAGATCTATCACACAGCATCATAATGTTCAAATACTTCGAGAAGACTAAAATTACTGCCAGATGTTCTCAGACAGCATCTATAGATTTCAAAATACTTCGAGAAGTCTAAATTACTGACAGATCTTCTATCAGACAGCATCTTTATAGTTCAAAATACTTCGAGAAAACTAAAGTTCTGCCAGGTCTTCTCAGACAGCATCTATAACGTTCAAAAATACTTCGAGAAGACTAAAATTACTACAATCTTCGATCAGACAACATATATAACGTTAAAATACTTCGAGAAGTCTAAAATTACTGACAGATCTTGGCTCAGAGCATTTATAACGTACCGAATTCTTTGAGAAGATAATTATCTCTGACAGCATCAAATAACGTTATATATTCGAGAAGAATAAAATTACTGCCAGAGCTTCACTCAGACAGCTCTATAACGTTAAAATACTTCGAGAAAACTAAAATTACTGTCAGCTTCGTTCAGACAAGCATCTTAAGGTTCTAAATACTTCGAGAAGATAAAATTACTGCCAAATCTTCACTCAGAACAGCATCTATAACGTTTAAAATACTTTGAGAAGACTAAAATTACTGTCAGATCTTCAATCACGCATCTATAACTTTCTAAATACTTCGAGAAGACTATAATGATGCCAAATCTTCGCAGACGCATCTATAAGGTTCAAAATACTTCGAGGAAGACTAAAATTACTGCCAGATCTTCGCTTATACAGCATCTATAACGTTCAAAATACTTCGAGAAACTAAAATAACTGACAGATATTTGCTATTGACACTTATAAGGTTAAATTACTTCGAGAAGACTAAAATTATGCCAAATCTTCGCTCATAGAGCATTTATAACGTTCATAATACTTCAAAAACACTAAAATAACTGACAGATATTTGCTATTTGAGCACTTATAAGGTTAATATTACTTCGAAAGAATAAAAGTAGGCCAGATCTTCCTTACACAGCGTCAATAACGTTCAACATACTTCGAAAAGAGTAAAATTACTGCCAGAACCTCGCTCACGCAGCATCTATAACGTTCAAAATACTTCGAGAAGACTAAAATTATTGCCAGATCTTCCCTTACACAGCATCAATAACGTTCAAAATACTTCGAGAAGACTAAAAGTACGGCCAGATGTTCGCTCAAACCGCATCAATACTTCGAAAATACTCAAATTACTGACAAATCCTAGCTCAGAGAACATCTATAACATTCAAATTATTTCGAGAAGACTAAAATTACTGACAGATTTTCGCTCACTCTGCATCCATGATGTTTAAAAATACTTCGAGAAGACTAAAATTACTGCCAGATCTTCGCTGGGACAGCATCGATAACGTTCACAATACTTCGAGAAGACTAAAATTACATCCATATTTCCGCTCAGAGAACATATATAACTTTCAAAATACTTCGAGAATACTACAATTACTGACGAATGATCTATCACACAGCATCCATAATGTTCAATATACTTCGAGAAGACTAAAATTACTGCCAGATGTTCTCAGACAGCATCTATAGATTTCAAAATACTTGTAGAAGTCTATAATTACTGACAGATCTTCTATCAGACAGCATCTTTATAGTTCAAAATACTTCGAGAAAACTAGAAGTTCTGCCAGATCTTCGGTCAGATAGCATCTATAACGTTCAAAAAACTTCGAGAAGACTAAAATTACTACCAGATCTTCGATCAGACAGCATATATAACGTTGAAAATACTTCGAGAAGTCTAAAACTACTGACAGATCTTGGCTCAGAGAGCATTTATAACGTACCGAATCCTTTGAGAAGAATAATATCTCTGACAGCATCAAAAAGGTTTATAGTATTTCGAGAAGAATAAACGTACGGCCAGAGCTTCACTCAGACAGCCTCTATAACGTTTAAAATACTTCGAGAAAACTAAAATTACTGTAAAGCTTCGCTCAGACAACATCTATAACGTTTAAAATACTTTGAGAAGACTAAATCTATAGCTAGATATTCTCTCAGACTGCATATATAACCGTCAAAATACTTCGAGATAACTAAATTTACTAACAGATATTAGCTCAGACAGCATCTATAACGTTCAAAATATTTCAAGAAGACTAGAATTACTGTCAGACTCCACACAGACAGCAGCAATAACGTTCAAAATACTTCGAGAAGACTAAAATTACTGCCAGATCCTCGCTCAGACGGCATCTATAAGGTTCAAAATACTTCGAAAAGAATAAAACTACAGCCAAATCTTCACTCACACCACATCTATAACGTTCAAAATACTTCTAGAAGACTAAAATTACTGCCATATCTTCACTCATACAGCATTTATAAGGTTCAAAATATTTCGAGAGGACTCGAATTGGTGCCATATCTTTCCTCAGACCGCATCTTTGACGTTCAAAATGCTTCAGGAAGACTAAAATTACTGCCAGATCTTCGTTCAAACAGCATCTATAACGTTCAAAATACTTCGGGAAGAATGAAATCACTGCCAAGATTTTTATTCACACAACATCGCCAAATTCAAATTACTTCGAGAAGACTAAAATTAATGCCAAATCTTCGCTCAGAGCATTTATAACGTTCATATACTTCAAAAACACTAAAATAACTGACAGATATTTGCTATTTGAGCACTTATAAGGTTAATATTACTTCAAAAAGAATAAAAGTAGGCCAGATCTTCGCTCAGACCGCATCTATAACGTTCAACATACTTCGAGAAGAGTAAAATTACTGCCAGACCCTCGCTCACGCAGCATCTATAACGTTCAAAATACTTCGAGAAGACTAAAATTATTGCCAGATCTTCCCTTACACAGCATCAATAACGTTCAAAATACTTCGAAAAGATTAAAAGTACGGCCTGATATTCACTCAAACAGCATCTATAACGTTCAAAACACTTTGAGAAGACTAAAATTACTGCCAAATCTTTGCTCAGACAGCATCAATAACGTTAAATATACTTCGAGAAGACTAAAAGTACGGCCAGAGCTTCGCTCAAACCGCATCAATACTTCGAAAATACTCAATTATCATCTATAACATTCAAAATACTTAGAGAAGACTAAAATTACCGACAGATCTTCGCTCAGAAAGCATATATATCGTTCAATATACTTCGAGAAAACTGAAATTACTGCCAGATCTTCAAATGAGAGCATCTTTAACGCTCAAAATAATTCGAAAAGACAAACATTACTGCCATATCTTCGCTCGGAGAGCATCTATAACGTTCAAAATGCTTTGAGATGACCAAAATTACTTCCACATATTCGCTCAGACGCAGCTATAACGTTAAAAATATTTCGAGAAGACTAGAATTACTGCGAATCTTTGTCAGACAGCATCTTTAACGTTCAAAAGACTTCGAAAACACTAAAATTATTGACAGATCTTCGTTCAGACATCATCAATACCGTTCAAAATACTTCGAGAAGACAAAAACTACTGCTAGATCTTCTATTAGACAGAATAAATAACGTGCAAAATATCTTGAGAAGACAGCATCTTAAACGTTCAAAATACTACGAAAAGACTTAAATTATTTTCAGATATTCCCTCAGAAAGCATATATACCGTTCAAAATACTTTGAGAAGACTAAAATTACTGCCAGATCTTCGCTAAAACAACATCTATAACGATCAAAACACTTCGAAAAGATTAGAATCACTACCAGATTTTTGCTCAGACAGCATCTATACAGTAGAAAATACTCCGAAAAGACTAAAATTAGTACCGGATCTTCTCTCAGACAGAATCTATAATGTTTAAAATACTTCAAAAAGACTAGAATTACTGTCAGATATTCGATCACAAAGCATCCATAATGTTCAATATACTTCAAAAAGACTAAAATTACTGCCAGATGAACGCTCAGACAGCATCTATAAAGTTCAAAATACTTCGAAAAGACTAAAATTATTGCAAAATCTTCGCTCACACAGCATCTATAACATTAAAAATACTTCGAGAAGACTAAAATTACTGCCATATCTTAGCTCATACAGTATTTATAACCTTCGAAATACTTCGAGAAGACTAGAATTATTGCCAGATTTTCCTTCAGACAGCATCTATAACATTCAAATTACTTCGAGAAGACTAAAATTACTGCCAATCTTCGCTCAAACATTTCTATGAAGTTAAAAATTCTTCGAAAAGACCATAAATACTGCCATATCTTCCCTCAGACAGCATCTATAAAGTAGAAATTACTTTGAGAAGACTAGAATTAATACTAGATCTTCTCTCAGCTAGCATCTATGATATTCAAAATACTTCGAGAATACTAAAATTACTGCCAGATATTCGATCACACAGCATCCATAACGTTAAATATACTTCAGAAAGACTAAAATTACTGCCAGATGTAGGCTCAGACAGCATCTATAAAGTTCAATATACTTCAAAAAGACTAAAATTACTACCAAAACTTCGCTCATACAACATCTATAACATTGAAAATACTTCGAGAAGTCTGAAATTACTGCCAAATCTTCTCTCAGACAGCATTAATGAGGTTTAAAGTACTATGAGAAAACTAAAATTACGGCCAGACCTTCACTCAGACAGCATTTATAACGTTTAAAATACTTCTAGAACACTATAATTACCGTCAAATCTTCACTCAGACATCGTCTTTAAAGGTCTGAATACTTTCAGAAGACTAAAACTACTTCCAAATCTTCGCTCAGACAGGATTTATAAGGTTTAAAAACCTTCGAGAAGAGAAAAGTACGGCCAGACCTTCGCTCAGAGAGCATCTGTAATGTTCAAAATTCTTCTAAAAAACCAAAAATATTACCAGATCTTAGCTTAGAGTGCATCTATAAAGTTCAAAATACTTCTACAAGACTAAAATTACTGCCAGATCTTCGCTCAGACTACATCTATAACATTCAAATTACTTCTAGAAGACTAAAAGTACAGCTCAATATTCTCCGATACAGCATCTATAACGTTCAAAACACTTCGAAAAGACTAAATTACTACCATATCTTTGCTCAGACGGTATATATAACATTCAAAATACTTCTACATGATTAAAATTACTACCAAATCTTTGCTCAGATAGGACCTATAACGTTCAAAACATTTTTAGAAGACTATAATTACTGCCAGATCTTCGCTCATACACCATGTATAACGTTCAAAATACTTCGAGAAGACTATAATGAGGGACAAATCTTCGCTCAGACGCCATCTATAATGTTCAAAATACTTCGAGAAGACTAGAATTACAGCCAATCCTCGCTTATACAGCATTTATAGCGTTTATAATACTTCGACACGACTAGAATTACCGACAGATTTTTCCTATGACAGCACCTATAACGTTCAAATTACTTCGAGAAAACTAAAAGTACGGCCATATCTTCGATCAGACTGCATTTATAACGTTCAAAATACTTCGAAGAGACTAAAATTTCTGCCAGGTCTCACTCAGAGGACATTTCTAACGTTCAAAATACTTCAAAAAGACTAAAATTACTGCCAGATCTTCGCTCAAACAGCATCTATAAAGTTCAAAATACTTCGAGGAGACTAACACTACTGCTAAATCGTCGCTCAGACAGCCTCTATAAAGTACAAAATACTTTGAGAAGACTAAAATTACTACCAGATCCTCACTCACACAGCATCTATAATGCTTAAAATACTTCGAAAAGATTAAGATTACTGCCAAATCTTCGCTCAGACAGCATCTATAACGTTTAAAATACTTCGAGAAAACAAAAATTACTGCCAGATCTTCGCTCAAACAGAATCTATAAGGTTTAAAATACTTCGAGAAGACTAAAAGTACGTCCAGACCTTTGCTCAGACTACATCTATAACGCTTAAAATACTTTGACAAGACTAAAATTACTGCCAGATCTTCGCCCAGCCAGCATCTAAAACGTTAAAAATACTTCGAAAAGACTAAAATTACTGCCATATCTCGCTCATACAACATCTATACTATTCAAATTACTTCGAGAAAGCTAAAATTACTGACAGATTCTCGCTCACATAGTATATATAACATTTCAAAATTCTTCGAAAAAACTAAAATTACTGCCAGATCTTCGCTCAGAGAGCATCAATATCGTTCAAAATACTACGAGAAGACTAAAATTACTAAGAGATCTCCGCTCAGACAGAATCTATAAAATTTCTAAATAATTCAAGAAAACTAAAATTACTGCCAGATCTTAGCTCACACAGCATCTATAACGTTGAAAATACTTCAAAAAGAATAAAATTACTCACAGATCCTCGCTTAGAAACATCTATACCATTCAAATTACTTCGAGAAGACTAAAATTACTGTCAGATCTTCGAGAAGACAGAATCTATAACGTTCAAAATACTACAAGAAGACTAAAATTACTGATAGATCATTTCTCAGAGAGAATATATAAAATTTCCAAATACTTCAAGAAGTCTAAAATAACTGACAGATATTCGCTCAGAGGGCATCTAAAACGTTCAAAATAATTAGAGAAGATTAAATTGACAGCCAGATCCTCGCTATGACAACATATATAACATTCAAATACTTCGAAACGATTAAAATTACAGCCATATCTTCGCACTGACAGCATATATAGCGTTCAATATATTTCGAGAGAACTAAAACTACTGGCAAACCCTCGCACACACAGTATCTATGACGTTCAAAATACTTAGAAAAGACTAAAATTACTGCCCTATCCCCGCTCAGAGAGAAGGAATAACGTTCAAAATACTTTCAAATGACTAGAATTACTGCCGGATCTTTGCGAAGGGAGCATAGATAACATTCAATGTACATCGAGAAGACAAAAATTACTGAAAGGTCACCGCTCATAAAGCATTTATGACGTTCAAAATACTTCGAGAAGACTAAAATTACTGCCAAATCTTCGCTCACAAAGCATATATAACATAATACTTCGAAAGGACTAAAATTACTGTCAGATTCCCGCTATGACAGCATCTATAACGTTTAGTATACTTCGAGACGACTAAAATTACTGCCAAATCATTCCTCAGACAGCATCTATAAAGTTCAAAATACTACGAGAAAACTAAAATTACATCCAAATCTTCGCCCACACAGCATATATAACGTTCAAAATACTTAGAGAAGACTAAAATTACTGCTAGATCCTTTCCCAAAAAACACATATAACGTTCAAAATACTTCGAGAAGACTAAAATTACTGTCAGATCTTCGTTCACAAAGAATCTATAACATTCAAAATTCTTCGATAAGATTAAAATTACTGACAGATCTTCGCTCAGACAGCATCTTTAACATTTTAATACTTCAGGAACGCCGAAATTACTGCCAGATTTTCGCTAAGACATCATCTTTAACGTTCAAAAGGTTTCGAGAAACAAAAATTACTGCGAGGTCTTCGCTCGGAGAGCATCTATAACGTTCAAAATTCTTTGAAAAGACTAGAATTACTTTCACATCTTCGCTCAGAAATCATCTATAGCGTTAATAATACTTTGAGAAGAGTAACATTATTGCCAAATCTTCGTTCAGACGTCATCTATAATGTTCAAAATACTTCTAGAACACTAAAATTACTGTTAGATATTCGCTCCAAAAGCATATATATCGTTCAAAATACTTCAAAAAGACTAAAATTACTGCCAAATCTTCGCTCAGACAGCATCAATAAGGTTAGAAGTACTCCAAGAAGACTACAAGTACGGGTAGACTTTTGCTCAGAGAGCATCTATAACGTTTAAAATACTCCTAAAACACTAAAATTACTGTCAAATCATTGCTTAAACAGCATCTTTAACGGTCTAGATACTTCGAGAAGACTAAAATTACTGCCAAATCTTCGCTCAGTTAGACTTTATAAGGTTTAAAACACTATAAGAAGACTAAAAGTACGGCCAGACCTTGGCTCAGACAGCATCTAAAACGTTCAAAATTCTTCGAAAAGCTTAAATTACTGCCAGATCTTTGCTCAGAAAACATATATAACATTCAAATAACTTCGATAAGACTAAAATTACGGCCAAATCTTTGCTAACACATCTATAACATTAAAATTACTTTGAGAAGACTAAACTTATTGCCAACTCTTCACTGAGACAGCATATAAAACATTAAAAACATTTCAAGAAGAGTAGATTACTGCCGTATCTTTGCTCAGATGGTATATAAAATTTCCAAATACTTCTACATGACAAAAATTACTGCCAAATCTTCGCTCAGACAGCATCAATAACGTTCAAAATACTTTGAGAAGACTAAAACTATTGTCAGATCTTCCCTCACACCATTTATAAGGTTCAAAATACTTCGAGAAGACTAAAATGACAGCCAAATCTTCGCAGACAACATCTATAACGTTCAAAATTTTTTCGAGAAGACTAAAATTAATGCCAAATCTTCACTCAGACAGCATTTATATGTTCATAATATTTCGAAAAGACTAAAATTACTGACAGAATTTTGCTATGACAGGACCTATAATGGGAAAATTACTTCGAAAAGACTAAAAGTACGGCAAGATATTCGCTCAGACCGTATCTATAAAGTTCAAAGTACTTTGAAAAGAATGAAATTTCTGTCAAAATTTCCCTCATACAGCATCTGTAACGTTGAAAATACTTTGAAAAGACTAAAATTACTGCCAGATCCTCGTTCACACAGCATCTATAACGTTAAACATACTTCGAGAAGACCAAAATTACTAGCAGATTTTCGCTTGGACAGCATCGATAGCGTTCACAATAATTCGAGAAGACTAAAATTACCGCCATATTTCCACTCAGAGAACATATATAACGTTCAAAATACTTCGAGAAGACTAGAATTACTGCCAGATCATCTATCAGACAGCATCCATAACGTTCAATATACTTTGAGAAGGCTAAAATTACTGACAGATGTACGCTCAGACAGCATTCATAACGTTCAAAATACATCGAGAAGACTAGAATTACTGCCAAATTTTCACTCAGACAGCATATATAACGTTCAAAATACTTTGAGAATTCTTAAATTACTGACAGATCTTGGCTCATACAGCATTCATAACATACAAAATCATTCGAGAAGAATGATATTCCTGCAAAATCTAGGCTCAACAGCATCAAAAAAGTTTAAAATACTTCGAGAAGACTAAAAGTACAGTCAGACCTTCGCTCAGACAGCATCTATAACGTTTAAAATACTTCGAGAAGATTAAAATTACTGTCAAATCTTCGCTCAGAAACTATATATAACATCCAAATCAATACGAGAAGACTAATATTACTGCCATATCTTTTCTCACACGGTATATATAACGTCCAAATACTTCTAAAAGACTAAAATTACTGTCAAATCTTCGCTCAGACAGCATTATAACGTTCAAAATACTTTGAGAAGACTAAAATTACTGTCAGATCTTCCCTCACAGCATCTTTAACGTTCAAAATACTTCGATAAGACTATAATAACGGCCAAATCTTTGCCGAGACGTATTTATAACGTTCAAAAATTCTTCGAAAAGACTAAAATTACTGTCAAATCTTCGCTCATAAAGCATTTATAACGTTCATAATACTTCAAAAACAATAAAATTACTGAAAGATTTTTGCTATGACAGCCCCTATAACATTAAAATTACTTTGAGAAGTCTAAAAGTACGGCCAGATCTTCGCTCTGACCGTATATGTTACGTTGAAAATATTTTGAAAACACTAAAATTTCTGTCAAAACTTCCCTCAGACAGGATATATAACGTTCAAAATATTTTGAAAAAACTAAAATTACTGCCAGATCTTTGCTCAGACAGATTCTATAAAGTTATAAATGGTTCGAGAAGAATTAAAGTACAAGATCTTCGCTTACACAGCATCTATAACTTTCAATATACTTTGAGATGACTAAAATTACCGCCAGGTGTACGTTCAGACAGCATCTATAAAGTTCAAAATACTTCGAGAGACTAAAATTACTACCAAATCTTCGGTCAGACAGCAACTATATCGTTCAAAATACTTCGAGAATACTAAAATTACTGCCAAATCTTCGCTCAGAGAGCATCAATATGGTTTGAAATACTTCGAGAAGCCTAAAACTATGGCCATGCCTTCGCTCAGACAGCATCTATAACGTTTAAAATACATTGAGAAGACTAAAATTACTGCCAAATCTTTTCTCAGAGAGTATCTTGAAAGTTCTATATACTTCGAGAACACAAAAATTACTGCCAGACCTTAGCTCAAATAGCATCTATAAGGATTAAAATACTTCGAGAACACTAAAAGTACGTTGAGACCTTTGCACAGACAGCCTCTATAATATTGAAAATACTTCAACAAGACTAAAATTACCGCCAAATATTCTCTTAGCCAGCATCTGTAACTTTCAAAATACTTCTAGACGACTAAAATTACTGCCACATCCTCGCTCAAACAACATCTATACCATTCAAATTACTTCGAGAAGACTAAAACTACTGACAGATTTTCGCTCACACAGCGTCTATGACGTTTCAAAATTCTTCAAGAAGACTAGAATTACTGCCATATCTTCGCTCAGACAGCATCTATAACGTTCAAAATACTACAAGAAGAATGGAATTTCTGAGAGATCTTCGTTCCGACAGAATCTATAAAATTTCAAAATAATTCAAGAAGACTAAAATTACTGACAGATCTTCGCTCAGACACCATCTATAAAATTCAAAATGCTTCAAGAAGATTAAAATTACAGCCACATCCTAGCTCTGACAACATCTATAACATTCAAATACTTCGAAAAGACTGAATTACAACCAGATCTTCGCTCTGACAGCATCTATAACGTTCAATATGCTCGAGAGCACTAAAATTACTGCAAATCTTCGGTCAGCCAGCATCGATGACTTTCAAAATACTTCGAGAAGACTAAAATTACTGCCATATCTTCGCATAAAAAAAATTCTATAACATTGAATTTACTTTTAAAAGACTAAAATTACTGCAGATCCTGTGTCAGACAGCATTTATAAAGTCCAAAATACTTTGAAAGGACTGAAATTAGTGCCTAATCTTCGATCTGAGAGCATCTATAATGTTCAATATACTTTGAGACGACTAATATTACTGAAAAATCATCCCTCAGACATTATCTATAAAGTTCAAAATACTACGAGAAGACTAAAATTACTGTTAATTCTTTGCTCACAAAACATCTATAACATTCAAAATTTTTCGAGAAGACTAAAATTAATGACAAATCTTCCTTCTGAAATCATCTATAACGTTCAAAATACTTCGAATAGACTAAAATTACTGCCAGATCTTCACGCAGAAAGAATCTATAAGGTTCATAATGAATCGAAAAAACAAAAATTTACTGCCAGATCCTCCTCGGAGAGCATCTATAACGTTATAAATACTTTGAAAAGACTAAAATTAATTCAACATCTTCGCTCAGACCGCCTTATCTTCTGTCAGACGGTATCTACAACGTTCAAAATACTTCGAGAACAATAAAATTAATGACAAATCTTCGCTCAGACAACATCTATAACGTTTAAAATACTTTGAGAAGACTAAATCTATAGCTAGATATTCTCTCAGAGAGCTTATATAACCGTCAAAATACTTCGAGATAACTAAATTTACTAACAAATATTAACTCAGACAGCATCTATAACGTTCAAAATATTTCAAGAAGACTAAAATTACTGTCAGACTCCGCTCAGACGGCATCTATAAGGTTCAAAATACTTCGAAAAGAATAAACCTACAGCCAAATCTTCACTCACACCACATCATTAACGTTCAAAATACTTCTAGAAGACTAAAATTACTGCCTTATCTTCGTTCATACAGCATTTATAAGGTTCAAAATATTTCGAGAAGACTCGAATTAGTGCCAGATCTTTCCTCAGACCGCATCTTTAACGTTCAAAATACTTCAGGAAGATTGAAATTACTGCCAGATTTTTATTCACACAACATCACCAACATTCAAATTACTTCGAGAAGACTAAATTTAATGCCAAATCTTCGCTCAGACAGCCTCTATAACGTTCAAAAAACTTCGAAAAAACTAAAATTGCTGCCAAACGTTACTTCACACAGCACCTATAAAGTTTAATATACTTCAAAAAGACTAAAATTACTGTCAGATCTACGATCAGAGAGCATCCATAACGTTCAATATACTTTGAGATGACTAAAAATTCAGCCAGATGTACGCTCAGACAGCATCTATAACATTCAAAATACTTCGAGAAGTCTAAAATTTCTGCCAGATATTGGCTAACACAGCATTTATAAAGTATGAAATACACCGAGAAGACTAAAATTACTGCCAGATCTTTGCTCACACAGCATCTATAACGTTCAAAATACTTTTAAAACACTAAAATTACTGTCAAACCATCGCTGAGACAGCATCTTGAATGGTCTAAATACTTTGAGAAGACAGCCTTTAAAAGGTTTAAATACTTTGAGAAGACTAAAAGTATGGCCAGAACTTCGCTCACACATCATTTATAACGTTCAAAATTCTTCCAAAACACTTAAATTACTGCCAGATCTTCACTCAGAGTGCATTTATATAGTTCAAAATACTTATGGTAGAGTAAAATTAGTGCCAGATCTTCGCAAAAAAAACATAAATAACATTCAGATTACTTCAAGAAGACTAAAATTACGGCCAAATCTTCGTTCAGACATCTATAACATCAAAATTGCTTTGAAAAGACTAAACATACGGCCAAATCTTCGCTGAGACAGCATCTACAACGTTCAAAACACTCTTAAGAAGAGAAAATTATTGCCCTATCTTTGCTCAGACGGTATATATAACGTTCAAAATACTTCTAAGACTAAAATTACTGCCAAATCTTCGTCCAGACAGCATCTATAACGTTTAAAAACTTTGAGGAGACTAAAATTAGTGTCAGATCTTCCATCACGCCATCTATAACGTTCTAAATACTCCGAGAAGACTATAATGATGGCCAAATCTTCGCACGGACGGTATCTATAAGGTTCAAAATACTTCGAGAAGACTAAAATTATTGCCAAATCTTCGCTCATAGAGCATTTATAACGTTCATAATACTTCAAAAACACTAAAATAACTGACAGATATTTGCTATTTGAGCACTTATAAGGTTAATATTACTTCAAAAAGAATAAAAGTAGGCCAGATCTTTGCTCAGACCGCATCTATAACGTTCAACATACTTCGAGAAGAGTAAAATTACTGCCAGACCCTCGATCACGCAGCATCTATAACGTTCAAAATTCTTCGAGAAGACTAAAATTATTGCCAGATCTTCCCTTACACAGCGTCAATAACGTTCAAAATACTTCGAAAAGATTAAAAGTACGGCCTGATATTCACTCAAACAGCATCCATAACGTTCAAAACACTTTGAGAAGACTAAAATTACTGCCAAATCTTTGCTTAGACAGCATCAATAAAGTTAAATATACTTCGAGAAGACTAAAAGTACTGCCAGAGGTTCGCTCAAACCGCATCAATACTTCGAAAATACTCAAATTACTGACAAATCCTAGCTCAGAGAACATCTATAACATTCAAATTATTTCGAGAAGACTAAAATTACTGACAGATTTTCGCTCACTCTGCATCCATGATGTTTAAAAATACTTCGAGAAGACTAAAATTACTGCCAGATCTTCGCTGGGACAGCATCGATAACGTTCACAATACTTCGAGAAGACTAAAATTACATCCATATTTCCACTCAGAGAACATATATAACTTTCAAAATACTTCAAGAATACTACAATTACTGACGAATGATCTATCAGACAGCATCCATAATGTTCAATATACTTCGAGAAGACTAAAATTACTGCCAGATGTACTCTCAGACAGCATCTATAGATTTCAAAATACTTGTAGAAGTCTATAATTACTGACAGATCTTCTATCAGACAGCATCTTTATAGTTCAAAATACTTCGAGAAAACTAGAAGTTCTGCCAGATCTTCGGTCAGATAGCATCTATAACGTTCAAAAAACTTCGAGAAGACTAAAATTACTACCAGATATTCGATCAGACAGCATATATAACGTTGAAAATACTTCGAGAAGTCTAAAATTACTGACAGATCTTGGCTCAGAGAGCATTTATAACGTACCGAATCCTTTGAGAAAATAATATCTCTGACAGCATCAAAAAGGTTTATAGTATTTCGAGAAGAATAAACGTACGGCCAGAGCTTCACTCAGACAGCCTCTATAACGTTTAAAATACTTCGAGAAAACTAAAATTACTGTCAAAGCTTCGCTCAGACAATATCTATAACGTTTAAAATACTTTGAGAAGACTAAATCTATAGCTAGATATTCTCTCAGACTGCATATATAACCGTCAAAATACTTCGAGATAACTAAATTCACTAACAGATATTAGCTTAGACAGCATCTATAACGCTCAAAATATTTCAAGAAGACTAAAAATACTGTCAGACTCCACACAGACAGCAGCAATAACGTTCAAAATACTTCGAGAAGACTAAAATTACTGCCAGATCCTCGCTCAGACGGCATCTATAAGGTTCAAAATACTTCGAAAAGAATAAAACTACAGCCAAATCTTCACTCACACCACATCTATAACGTTTAAAATACTTCTAGAATACTAAAATTACTGCCATATCTTCACTCATACAGCATTTATAAGGTTCAAAATATTTCGAGAGGACTCGAATTGGTGCCAGATCTTTCCTCAGACCACATCTTTGATGTTAAAAATGCTTCAGGAAGACTAAAATTACTGCCAGATCTTCGTTCAAACTGCATCTATAACGTTCAAAATACTTCAGGAAGAATGAAATCACTGCCAGATTTTTATCCACACAACATCGCCAACATTCAAATTACTTCGAGAAGACTAAAATTAATGCCAAATCTTCGCTCATAGAGCATTTATAACGTTCATAATACTTCAAAAACACTAAAATAACTGACAGATATCTGCTATTTGAGCACTTATAAGGTTAATATTACTTCAAAAAGAATAAAAGTAGGCCAGATCTTCGCTCAGACCGCATCTATAACGTTCAACATACTTCGAAAAGAGTAAAATTACTGCCAGACCCTCGCTCACGCAGCATCTATAACGTTCAAAATACTTCGAGAAGACTAAAATTATTACCAGATCTTCCCTTACACAGCGTCAATAACGTTCAAAATACGTCGAAAAGATTAAAAGTACGGCCTGATATTCACTCAAACAGCATCTATAACGTTCAAAACACTTTGAGAAGACTAAAATTACTGCCAAATCTTTGCTCAGACAGCATCAATAACGTTAAATATACTTCGAGAAGACTAAAAGTACGGCCAGATGTTCGCTCAAACCGCATCAATACTTCGAAAATACCCAAATTACTGACAAATCCTAGCTCAGAGAACATCTATAAAATTCAAATTATTTCGAGAAGACTAAAATTACTGACAGATTTTCGCTCACTCTGCATCCATGATGTTTAAAAATACTTCGAGAAGACTAAAATTACTGCAAGATCTTCGCTGGGACAGCATCGATAACGTTCACAATACTTCGAGAAGACTAAAATTACATCCATATTTCCGCTCAGAGAACATATATAACTTTCAAAATACTTCGAGAATACTACAATTACTGACGAATGATCTATCAGACGGCATCCATAATGTTCAATATACTACGAGAAGACTAAAATTACTGCCAGATGTAATCTCAGACAGCATCTATAGATTTCAAAATACTTGTAGAAGTCTATAATTACTGACAGATCTTCTATCAGACAGCATCTTTATAGTTCAAAATACTTCGAGAAAACTAGAAGTTCTGCCAGGTCTTCGGTCAGATAGCATCTATAACGTTCAAAAAACTTCGAGAAGACTAAAATTACTAACATATCTTCGATCAGACAACATATATAACGTTGAAAATACTTCGAGAAGTCTAAAATTACTGACAGATCTTGGCTCAGAGAGCATTTATAACGTACTGAATTCTTTGAGAAGAATGATATCTCTGACAGCATCAAAAAGGTTTATAGTATTACGAGAAGAATAAACGTACGGCCAGAGCTTCACTCAGACAGCCTCTATAACGTTTAAAATACTTCGAGAAAACTAAAATTACTGTCAAAGCTTCGTTCAGACAACATCATTAACGGTCTAAATACTTCGAGAAGACTAAAGTTACTGCCAAATCTTCGTCCAGACAGCATCTATAACGTTTAAAAACTTTGAGGAGACTAAATTTAGTGTCAGATCTTCCATCACGCCATCTATAACTTTCTAAATACTCCGAGAAGACTATAATGATGGCCAAATCTTCGCACGGACGGTATCTATAAGGTTCAAAATACTTCGAGAAGACTAAAATTATTGCCAAATCTTCACTCATAGAGCATTTATAACGTTCATAATACTTCAAAAACACTAAAATAACTGACAGATATTTGCTATTTGAGCACTTATAAGGTTAATATTACTTCGAAAAGAATAAAAGTAGGCCAGATCTTCGCTCAGACCGCATCTATAACGTTCAACATACTTCGAAAAGAGTAAAATTACTGCCAGAACCTCGCTCACGCAGCATCTATAACGTTCAAAATTCTTCGAAAAGACTAAAATTATTGCCAGATCTTCCCTTACACAGCGTCAATAACGTTCAAAATACTTCGAGAAGACTAAAAGTACGGCCAGATGTTCGCTCAAACCGCATGAATACTTCGAAAATACTCAAATTACTGACAAATCCTAGCTCAGAGAACATCTATAACATTCAAATTATTTCGAGAAGACTAAAATTACTGACAGATTTTCGCTCACTCTGCATCCATGATGTTTAAAAATACTTCGAGAAGGCTAAAATTACTGCCAGATCTTCGCTGGGACAGCATCGATAACGTTCACAATACTTCGAGAAGACTAAAATGACATCCATATTTCCGCTCAGAGAACATATATAACTTTCAAAATACTTCGAGAATACTACAATTACTGACGAATGATCTATCACACAGCATCCATAATGTTCAATATACTTCGAGAAGACTAAAATTACTGCCAGATGTACTCTCAGACAGCATCTATAGATTTCAAAATACTTGTAGAAGTCTATAATTACTGACAGATCTTCTATCAGACAGCATCTTTATAGTTCAAAATACTTCGAGAAAACTAGAAGTTCTGCCAGATCTTCGGTCAGATAGCATCTATAACGTTCAAAAAACTTCGAGAAGACTAAAATTACTACCAGATCTTCGATCGGACAGCATATATAACGTTGAAAATACTTCGAGAAGTCTAAAACTACTGACAGATCTTGGCTCAGAGAGCATTTATAACGTACCGAATCCTTTGAGAAGAATAATATCTCTGACAGCATCAAAAAGGTTTATAGTATTTCGAGAAGAATAAACGTACGGCCAGAGCTTCACTCAGACAGCCTCTATAACGTTTAAAATACTTCGAGAAAACTAAAATTACTGTCAAAGCTTCGCTCAGACAACATCTATAACGTTTAAAATACTTTGAGAAGACTAAATCTATAGCTAGATATTCTCTCAGACTGCATATATAACCGTCAAAATACTTCGAGATAACTAAATTTACTAACAGATATTAGCTCAGACAGCATCTATAACGTTCAAAATATTTCAAGAAGACTAAAATTACTGTCAGACTCCACACAGACAGCAGCAATAACGTTCAAAATACTTCGAGAAGACTAAAATTACTGCCAGATCCTCGCTCAGACGGCATCTATAAGGTTCAAAATACTTCGAAAAGAATAAAACTACAGCCAAATCTTCACTCACACCACATCTATAACGTTCAAAATACTTCTAGAAGACTAAAATTACTGCCATATCTTCACTCATACAGCATTTATAAGGTTCAAAATATTTCGAGAGGACTCTAATTGGTGCCATATCTTTCCTCAGACCGCATCTTTGACGTTCAAAATGCTTCAGGAAGACTAAAATTACTGCCAGATCTTCGTTCAAACAGCATCTATAACGTTCAAAATACTTCGGGGAGAATGAAATCACTGCAAGATTTTTATTCACACAACATCGCCAACATTCAAATTACTTCGAGAAGACTAAAATTAATGCCAAATCTTCGCTCATAGAGCATTTATAACGTTCATAATACTTCAAAAACACTAAAATAACTGACAGATATTTGCTATTTGAGCACTTATAAGGTTAATATTACTTCAAAAAGAATAAAAGTAGGCCTAATCTTCGCTCACACCGCATCTATAACGTTCAACATACTTCGAAAAGAGTAAAATTACTGCCAGACCCTCGCTCACGCAGCATCTATAACGTTCAAAATACTTCGAGAAGACTAAAATTATTGCCAGATCTTCCCTTACACAGCATCAATAACGTTCAAAATACTTCGAAAAGATTAAAAGTACGGCCTGATATTCACTCAAACAGCATCTATAACGTTCAAAACACTTTGAGAAGACTAAAATTACTGCCAAATCTTTGCTCAGACAGCATCAATAACGTTAAATATACTTCGAGAAGACTAAAAGTACGGCCGGAGCTTCGCTCAAACCGCATCAATACTTCGAAAATACTCAACTTATCATCTATAACATTCAAAATACTTAGAGAAGACTAAAATTACCGACAGATCTTCGCTCAGAAAGCATATATATCGTTCAATATACTTCGAGAAAACTGAAATTACTGCCAGAACTTCAAATGAGAGCATCTTTAACGCTCAAAATAATTCGAAAAGACAAACATTACTGCCATATCTTCGCTCGGAGAGCATCTATAACGTTCAAAATGCTTTGAGATGACCAAAATTACTTCCACATATTCGCTCAGACAGCAGCTATAACGTTAAAAATATTTCGAGAAGACTAGAATTACTGCGAGATCTTTGTTCAGACAGCATCTTTAACGTTCAAAAGACTTCGAAAACACTAAAATTATTGACAGATCTTCGTTCAGACATCATCAATACCGTTCAAAATACTTCGAGAAGACAAAAACTACTGCTAGATCTTCTATTAGACAGAATAAATAACGTCCAAAATATCTTGAGAAGACAGCATCTTAAACGTTCAAAATACTACGAAAAGACTTAAATTATTTTCAGATATTCCCTCAGAAAGCATATATACCGTTCAAAATACTTTGAGAAGACTAAAATTACTGCCAGATCTTCGCTAAAACAACATCTATAACGATCAAAACACTTCGAAAAGATTAGAATCACTACCAGATTTTTGCTCAGACAGCATCTATACAGTAGAAAATACTCCGAAAAGACTAAAATTAGTACCGGATCTTCTCTCAGACAGAATCTATAATGTTTAAAATACTTCAAAAAGACTAGAATTACTGTCAGATATTCGATCACAAAGCATCCATAATGTTCAATATACTTCAAAAAGACTAAAATTACTGCCAGGTGAACGCTCAGACAGCATCTATAAAGTTCAAAATACTTCGAAAAGACTAAAATTATTGCAAAATCTTCGCTCACACAGCATCTATAACATTAAAAATACTTCGAGAAGACTAAAATTACTGCCATATCTTAGCTCATACAGTATTTATAACCTTCGAAATACTTCGAGAAGACTAGAATTATTGCCAGATTTTCCTTCAGACAGCATCTATAACATTCAAATTACTTCGAGAAGACTAAAATTACTGCCAATCTTCGCTCAAACCATTTCTATGAAGTTAAAAATTCTTCGAAAAGACCATAAATACTGCCATATCTTCCCTCAGACAGCATCTATAAAGTAGAAATTACTTTGAGAAGACTAGAATTAATACTAGATCTTCTCTCAGCTAGCATCTATGATATTCAAAATACTTCGAGACTACTAAAATTACTGCCAGATATTCGATCACACAGCATCCATAACGTTAAATATACTTCAGAAAGACTAAAATTACTGCCAGATGTAGGCTCAGACAGCATCTAAAGTTCAATATACTTCAAAAAGACTAAAATTACTACCAAAGACTTCGCTCATACAACATCTATAACATTGAAAATACTTCGAGAAGACTGAAATTACTGCCAAATCTTCTCTCAGACAGCATTAATGAGGTTTAAATACTATGAGAAAACTAAAATTACGGCCAGACCTTCACTCAGACAGCATTTATAACGTTTAAAATACTTCTAGAACACTATAATTACCGTCAAATCTTCACTCAGACATCGTCTTTAAAGGTCTGAATACTTCCAGAAGACTAAAACTACTTCCAAATCTTCGCTCAGACAGGATTTATAAGGTTTAAAAACTTCGAGAAGAGAAAAGTACGGCCAGACCTTCGCTCAGAGAGCATCTGTAATGTTCAAAATTCTTCTAAAAAACAAAAATATTGCCAGATCTTAGCTTAGAGTGCATCTATAAAGTTCAAAATACTTCTACAAGACTAAAATTACTGCCAGATCTTCGCTCAGACTACATCTATAACATTCAAATTACTTCTAGAAGACTAAAAGTACAGCTCAATATTCTCCGATAACGTTCAAAACACTTCGAAAAGACTAAATTACTACCATATCTTTGCTCAGACGGTATATATAACATTCAAAATACTTCTACATGATTAAAATTACTACCAAATCTTTGCTCAGATAGGACATCTATAACGTTCAAAACATTTTTAGAAGACTATAATTACTGCCAGATCTTCGCTCATACACCATGTATAACGTTCAAAATACTTCGAGAAGACTATAATGAGGGAAAATCTTCGCTCAGACGCCATCTATAATGTTCAAAATACTTCGAGAAGACTAGAATTACAGCCAATCCTCGCTTATACAGCATTTATAGCGTTTATAATACTTCGACACGACTAGAATTACCGACAGATTTTTCCTATGACAGCACCTATAACGTTCAAATTACTTCGAGAAAACTAAAAGTACGGCCATATCTTCGATCAGACTGCATTTATAACGTTCAAAATACTTCGAAGAGACTAAAATTTCTGCCAGGTTCTCACTCAGAGGACATTTCTAACGTTCAAAATACTTCAAAAAGACTAAAATTACTGCCAGATCTTCGCTCAAACAGCATCTATAAAGTTCAAAATACTTCGAGGAGACTAACACTACTGCTAAATCGTCGCTCAGACAGCCTCTATAAAGTACAAAATACTTTGAGAAGACTAAAATTACTACCAGATCCTCACTCACACAGCATCTATAATGCTTAAAATACTTCGAAAAGATTAAGATTACTGCCAAATCTTCGCTCAGACAGCATCTATAACGTTTAAAATACTTCGAGAAAACAAAAATTACTGCCAGATCTTCGCTCAAACAGAATCTATAAGGTTTAAAATACTTCGAGAAGACTAAAAGTACGTCCAGACCTTTGCTCAGACTACATCTATAACGCTTAAAATACTTTGACAAGACTAAAATTACTGCCAGATCTTCGCCCAGCCAGCATCTAAAACGTTAAAAATACTTCGAAAAGACTAAAATTACTGCCATATCTCGCTCATACAACATCTATACTATTCAAATTACTTCGAGAAAGCTAAAATTACTGACAGATTCTCGCTCACATAGTATATATAACATTTCAAAATTCTTCGAAAAAACTAAAATTACTGCCAGATCTTCGCTCAGAGAGCATCAATATCGTTCAAAATACTACGAGAAGACTAAAATTACTAAGAGATCTCCGCTCAGACAGAATCTATAAAATTTCTAAATAATTCAAGAAAACTAAAATTACTGCCAGATCTTAGCTCACACAGCATCTATAACGTTGAAAATACTTCAAAAAGAATAAAATTACTCACAGATCCTCGCTTAGAAACATCTATACCATTCAAATTACTTTGAGAAGACTAAAATTACTGTCAGATCTTCGAGAAGACAGAATCTATAACGTTCAAAATACTCAAGAAGACTAAAATTACTGATAGATCATTTCTCAGAGAGAATATATAAAATTTCAAATACTTCAAGAAGTCTAAAATAACTGACAGATATTCGCTCATAGGGCATCTAAAACGTTCAAAATAATTAGAGAAGATTAAATTGACAGCCAGATCCTCGCTATGACAACATATATAACATTCAAATACTTCGAAAGATTAAAATTACAGCCATATCTTCGCACTGACAGCATATATAGCGTTCAATATATTTCGAGAGAACTAAAACTACTGGCAAACCCTCGCACACACAGTATCTATGACGTTCAAAATACTTCGAAAAGACTAAAATTACTGCCCTATCCCCGCTCAGAGAGAAGGAATAACGTTCAAAATACTTTCAAATGACTAAATTACTGCCGGATCTTTGCGAAGGGAGCATAGATAACATTCAATGTACATCGAGAAGACAAAAATTACTGAAAGGTCACCGCTCATAAAGCATTTATGACGTTCAAAATACTTCGAGAAGACTAAAATTACTGCCAAATCTTCGCTCACAAAGCATATATAACATAATACTTCGAAAGGACTAAAATTACTGTCAGATTCCCGCTATGACAGCATCTATAACGTTTAGTATACTTCGAGACGACTAAAATTACTGCCAAGATCATTCCTCAGACAGCATCTATAAGTTCAAAATACTTCGAGAAAACTAAAATTACTGCCAAATCTTCGCCCACACAGCATATATAACGTTCAAAATACTTCGAGAAGACTAAAATTACTGCCAGATCTTCCCAAAAAACACATATAACGTTCAAAATACTTCGAGAAGACTAAAATTACTGTCAGATCTTCGTTCACAAAGAATCTATAACATTCAAAAATCTTCGATAAGATTAAAATTACTGACAGATCTTCGCTCAGACAGCATCTTTAACGTTAATGACTTCAGGAACGCCTAAAATTACTGCCAGATTTTCGCTAAGACATCATCTTTAACGTTCAAAAGGTTTCGAGAAGACAAAAATTACTGCGAGGTCTTCGCTCGGAGAGCATCTATAACGTTCAAAATTCTTGAAAAGACTAAATTACTTTCACATCTTCGCTCAGAAATCATCTATAGCGTTAAAATACTTTGAGAAGACTAACATTATTGCCAAATCTTCGTTCAGACGTCATCTATAATGTTCAAACTACTTCTAGAACACTAAAATTACTGTTAGATATTCGCTCCAACAGCATATATATCGTTCAAAATACTTCAAAAAGACTAAAATTACTGCCAAATCTTCGCTCAGACAGCATCAATAAGGTTAAAGTACTTCAAGAAGACTACAAGTACGGGTAGACTTTTGCTCAGAGAGCATCTATAACGTTTAAAATACTCCTAAAAGACTAAAATTACTGTCAAATCATCGCTTAAACAGCATCTTATAACGGTCTAGATACTTCGAGAAGACTAAAATTACTGCCAAATCTTCGCTCAGTTAGACTTTATAAGGTTTAAAACACTATAAGAAGACTAAAAGTACGGCCAGACCTTGGCTCAGACAGCATCTAAAACGTTCAAAATTCTTCGAAAAGGCTTAAATTACTGCCAGATCTTTGCTCAGAACATATATAACATTCAAATAACTTCGATAAGACTAAAATTACGGCCAAATCTTTGCTAACACATCTATAACATTAAAATTACTTTGAGAAGACTAAACTTATTGCCAACTCTTCACTGAGACAGCATATAAAACATTAAAAACATTTCAAGAAGAGTAGATTACTGCCGATCTTTGCTCAGATGGTATATAAAATTTCAAATACTTCTACATGACAAAAATTACTGCCAAATCTTCGCTCAGACAGCATCAATAACGTTCAAAATACTTTGAGAAGACTAAAATTACTGTCAGATCTTCCCTCACACCATTATAAGGTTCAAAATACTTCGAGAAGACTAAAATACAGCCAAATCTTCGCAGACAACATCTATAACGTTCAAATTTTTACTTCGAGAAGACTAAAATTATGCCAAATCTTCACTCAGACAGCATTTATATGTTCATAATATTTCGAAAAGACTAAAATTACTGACAGAATTTTGCTATGACAGGACCTATAATGGGAAAATACTTCGAAAAGACTAAAATTACGGCAAGATATTCGCTCAGACCGTATCTATAAAGTTCAAATACTTTGAAAAGAATGAAATTTCTGTCAAAATTTCCCTCATACAGCATCTGTAACGTTGAAAATACTTCGAAAGACTAAAATTACTGCCAGATCCTCGTTCACACAGCATCTATAACGTTAAAATACTTCGAGAAGACCAAAATTACTAGCAGATTTTCGCTTGGACAGCATCGATAGCGTTCACAATAATTCGAGAAGACTAAAATTACCGCCATATCTTCCACTCAGAGAACATCTATAACGTTCAAAATACTTCGAGAAGACTAGAATTACTGCCAGATCATCTATCAGACAGCATCATAACGTTCAATATACTTTGAGAAGGCTAAAATTACTGACAGATGTACGCTCAGACAGCATTCATAACGTTCAAAATACTTCGAGAAGACTAAAATTACTGCCAAATTTTCACTCAGACAGCATATATAACGTTCAAAATACTTTGAGAACTAAATTACTGCCAGATCTTGGCTCATACAGCATTCATAACATACAAAATATTCGAGAAGAATGATATTCCTGCAAAATCTAGGCTCAGACAGCATCTAAAGTTTAAAATACTTCGAGAAGACTAAAAGTACAGTCAACCTTCGCTCAGACAGCTTCTATAACGTTTAAAATACTTCGAGAAGACTAAAATTACTGTCAAATCTTCGCTCAGAAACATATATAACATCCAAATATACGAGAAGACTAAATTACTGCCATATCTTTTCTCACACGGTATATATAACGTCCAAATACTTCTAAAAGACTAAAATTACTGTCAAATCTTCGCTCAGACAGCATTGATAACGTTCAAAATACTTTGAGAAGATTAAAATTACTGTCAGATCTTCCCTCACAGCATCTTAACGTTCAAAATACTTCGATAAGACTAAATACTGCCAAATGTTTGCCAGACGTATTTATAACGTTCAAAAATCTTCGAAAAGACTAAAATTACTGTCAAGATCTTCGCTCATAAAGCATTTATAACGTTCATAATACTTCAAAAACAATAAAATTACTGAAAGATTTTTGCTATGACAGCCCCTATAACATTAAAATACTTTGAGAAGTCTAAAAGTACGGCCAGATCTTCGCTCTGACCGTATATGTTATGTTGAAAATATTTTGAAAACACTAAAATTTCTGTCAAAACTTCCCTCAGACAGGATATATAACGTTCAAAATATTTTGAAAGACTAAAATTACTGCCAGATCTTTGCTCAGACAGATTCTATAAACGTTATAAATACTTCGAGAAGAATTAAAGTACAAGATCTTCGCTTACACAGCATCTATAACTTTCAATATACTTGAGATGACTAAAATTACCGCCAGATGTACGTTCAGACAGCATCTATAAAGTTCAAAATACTTCGAGAAGACTAAAATTACTACCAGATCTTCGTCAGACAGCACTATATCGTTCAAAATACTTCGAGAATACTAAAATTACTGCCAAATCTTCGCTCAGAGAGCATCAATATGGTTTAAATACTTCGAGAAGCCTAAAATTATGCCATCTTCGCTCAGACAGCATCTATAACGTTTAAAATACATTGAGAAGACTAAAATTACTGCCAAATCTTCTCAGAGAGTATCTTGATAAGTTCTATATACTTCGAGAACACAAAAATTACTGCCAGACCTTAGCTCAAATAGCATCTATAAGGATTAAAATACTTCGAGAACACTAAAAGTACGTTGAGACCTTTGCACAGACAGCCTCTATAATATTGAAAATACTTCAACAAGACTAAAATTACCGCCAAATATTCTCTTAGCCAGCATCTGTAACTTTCAAAATACTTCTAGACGACTAAAATTACTGCCACATCCTCGCTCAAACAACATCTATACATTCAAATTACTTCGAGAAGACTAAAATTACTGACAGATATCTTCGCTCAGACAGCATCTATAACGTTCAAAATTACTTCAAGAAGAACTGGAATTACTGAGATCTTCGCTCAGACAGAATCTATAACGTTCAAAATATTCAAGAAGAACTAAAATTCTGACAGATCATCGTTCCGACAGAATCTATAAAATTCAAAATGCTTCAAGAAGACTAAAATTACTGAGCCAGATCTTAGCTCTGACAACATCTATAACATTCAAATACTTCGAAAAGACTGAATTACAACCAGATCTTCGCTCTGACAGCATCTATAACGTTCAAATGCTCGAGAGCACTAAAATTACTGCAAATCTTCGGTCAGCCAGCATCGATGACTTTCAAAATACTTCGAGAAGACTAAAATTACTGCCATATCTTCGCATAAAAAAATTCTATAACATTGAATTTACTTTTAAAAGACTAAAATTACTGCAGATCCTGTGTCAGACAGCATTTATAAAGTCCAAAATACTTTGAAAGGACTGAAATTAGTGCCTAATCTTCGATCTGAGAGCATCTATAATGTTCAATATACTTTGAGACGACTAATATTACTGAAAAATCATCCCTCAGACATTATCTATAAAGTTCAAAATACTACGAGAAGACTAAAATTACTGTTAATTCTTTGCTCACAAAACATCTATAACATTCAAAATTTTTCGAGAAGACTAAAATTAATGACAAATCTTCCTTCTGAAATCATCTATAACGTTCAAAATACTTCGAATAGACTAAAATTACTGCCAGATCTTCACGCAGAAAGAATCTATAAGGTTCAAAATGAATCGAAAAAACAAAAATTTACTGCCAGATCCTCCTCGGAGAGCATCTATAACGTTATAAATACTTTGAAAAGACTAAAATTAATTCAACATCTTCGCTCAGACCGCCTTGTCTTCTGTCAGACGGTATCTACAACGTTCAAAATACTTCGAGAACAATAAAATTAATGACAAATCTTCGCTCAGACAACATCTATAACGTTTAAAATACTTTGAGAAGACTAAATCTATAGCTAGATATTCTCTCAGAGAGCATATATAACCGTCAAAATACTTCGAGATAACTAAATTTACTAACAAATATTAACTCAGACAGCATCTATAACGTTCAAAATATTTCAAGAAGACTAAAATTACTGTCAGACTCCGCTCAGACGGCATCTATAAGGTTCAAAATACTTCGAAAAGAATAAAACTACAGCCAAATCTTCACTCACACCACATCATTAACGTTCAAAATACTTTAGAAGACTAAAATTACTGCCATATCTTCGTTCATACAGCATTTATAAGGTTCAAAATATTTCGAGAAGACTCGAATTAGTGCCAGATCTTTCCTCAGACCGCATCTTTAACGTTCAAAATACTTCAGGAAGACTAAAATTACTGCCAGATCTTCGTTCAAACAGCATCTATAACGTTCAAAATACTTCAGGAAGATTGAAATTACTGCCAGATTTTTATTCACACAACATCACCAACATTCAAATTACTTCGAGAAGACTAAAATTAATGCCAAATCTTCGCTCAGACAGCCTCTATAACGTTCAAAATACTTCGAAAAAACTAAAATTGCTGCCAAACGTTACTTCACACAGCACCTATAAAGTTTAATATACTTCAAAAAGAATAAAATTACTGTCAGATCTACGATCAGAGAGCATCCATAACGTTCAATATACTTTGAGATGACTAAAAATTCAGCCAGATGTACGCTCAGACAGCATCTATAACATTCAAAATACTTCGAGAAGTCTAAAATTTCTGCCAGATATTGGCTAACACAGCATTTATAAAGTATGAAATACACCGAGAAGACTAAAATTACTGCCAGATCTTTGCTCACACAGCATCTATAACGTTCAAAATACTTTTAAAACACTAAAATTACTGTCAAACCATCGCTGAGACAGCATCTTAAATGGTCTAAATACTTTGAGAAGACAGCCTTTAAAAGGTTTAAATACTTTGAGAAGACTAAAAGTATGGAAAGAACTTCGCTCACACATCATTTATAACGTTCAAAATTCTTCCAAAACACTTAAATTACTGCCAGATCTTCACTCAGAGTGCATCTATATAGTTCAAAATACTTCTGGTAGAGTAAAATTAGTGCCAGATCTTCGCAAAAAAAACATAAATAACATTCAGATTACTTCAAGAAGACTAAAATTACGGCCAAATCTTCGTTCAGACATCTATAACATCAAAATTGCTTTGAAGAGACTAAACATACGGCCAAATCTTCGCTGAGACAGCATCTACAACGTTCAAAACACTCTTAAGAAGAGAAAATTATTACCCTATCTTTGCTCAGACGGTATATATAACGTTCAAAATACTTCTAAGACTAAAATTACTGCCAAATCTTCGTCCAGACAGCATCTATAACGTTTAAAAACTTTGAGGAGACTAAAATTAGTGTCAGATCTTCCATCACGCCATCTATAACGTTCTAAATACTCCGAGAAGACTATAATGATGGCCAAATCTTCGCACGGACGGTATCTATAAGGTTCAAAATACTTCGAGAAGACTAAAATTATTGCCAAATATTCGCTCATAGAGCATTATAACGTTCATAATACTTCAAAAACACTAAAATAACTGACAGATATTTGCTATTTGAGCACTTATAAGGTTAATATTACTTCAAAAAGAATAAAAGTAGGCCAGATCTTCGCTCAGACCGCATCTATAACGTTCAACATACTTCGAGAAGAGTAAAATTACTGCCAGACCCTCGCTCACGCAGCATCTATAACGTTCAAAATTCTTCGAGAAGACTAAAATTATTGCCAGATCTTCCCTTACACAGCGTCAATAACGTTCAAAATACTTCGAAAAGATTAAAAGTACGGCCTGATATTCACTCAAACAGCATCCATAACGTTCAAAACACTTTGAGAAGACTAAAATTACTGTCAAATCTTCGCTCATAAAGCATTTATAACGTTCATAATACTTCAAAAACAATAAAATTACTGAAAGATTTTTGCTATGACAGCCCCTATAACATTAAAATTACTTTGAGAAGTCTAAAAGTACGGCCAGATCTTCGCTCTGACCGTATATGTTATGTTGAAAATATTTTGAAAACACTAAAATTTCTGTCAAAACTTCCCTCAGACAGGATATATAACGTTCAAAATATTTTGAAAAAACTAAAATTACTGCCAGATCTTTGCTCAGACAGATTCTATAAAGTTATAAATGCTTCGAGAAGAATTAAAGTACAAGATCTTCGCTTACACAGCATCTATAACTTTCAATATACTTTGAGATGACTAAAATTACCGCCAGATGTACGTTCAGACAGCATCTATAAAGTTCAAAATACTTCGAGAAGACTAAAATTACTACCAAATCTTCGGTCAGACAGCAACTATATCGTTCAAAATACTTCGAGAATACTAAAATTACTGCCAAATCTTCGCTCAGAGAGCATCAATATGGTTTGAAATACTTCGAGAAGCCTAAAACTATGGCCATGCCTTCGCTCAGACAGCATCTATAACGTTTAAAATACATCGAGAAGACTAAAATTACTGCCAAATCTTTTCTCTGAGAGTATCTTGAAAGTTCTATATACTTCGAGAACACAAAAATTACTGCCAGACCTTAGCTCAAATAGCATCTATAAGGATTAAAATACTTCGAGAACACTAAAAGTACGTTGAGACCTTTGCACAGACAGCCTCTATAATATTGAAAATACTTCAACAAGACTAAAATTACCGCCAAATATTCTCTTAGCCAGCATCTGTAACTTTCAAAATACTTCTAGACGACTAAAATTACTGCCACATCCTCGCTCAAACAACATCTATACCATTCAAATTACTTCGAGAAGACTAAACTACTGACAGATTTTCGCTCACACAGCATCTATAACGTTTCAAAATTCTTCAAGAAGACTAGAATTACTGCCAGATCTTCGCTCAGACAGAATCTATAACGTTCAAAATACTCAAGAAGACTAAAATTCTGAGAGATCATCGTTCTCGACAGAATCTATAAAATTTCAAAATAATTCAAGAAGACTAAAATTACTGACAGATCTTCGCTCTGACAACATCTATAACATTCAAATACTTTGAAAAGACTGAATTACAACCAGATCTTCGCTCTGACAGCATCTATAACGTTCAAGATGCTCGAGAGCACTAAAATTACTGCAAATCTTCGGTCAGCCAGCATCGATGACTTTCAAAATACTTCGAGAAGACTAAAATTACTGCCATATCTTCGCATAAAAAAATTCTATAACATTGAATTTACTTTTAAAAGACTAAAATTACTGCAGATCCTGTGTCAGACAGCATTTATAAAGTCCAAAATACTTTGAAAGGACTGAAATTAGTGCCTAATATTCGATCTGAGAGCATCTATAATGTTCAATATACTTTGAGACGACTAATATTACTGAAAAATCATCCCTCAGACATTATCTATAAAGTTCAAAATACTACGAAAAGACTAAAATTACTGTTAATTCTTTGCTCACAAAACATCTATAACATTCAAAATTTTTCGAGAAGACTAAAATTAATGACAAATCTTCCTTCTGAAATCATCTATAACGTTCAAAATACTTCGAATAGACTAAAATTACTGCCAGATCTTCACGCAGAAAGAATCTATAAGGTTCAAAATGAATCGAAAAAACAAAAATTTACTGCCAGATCCTCCTCGGAGAGCATCTATAACGTTATAAATACTTTGAAAAGACTAAAATTAATTCAACATCTTCGCTCAGACCGCCTTGTCTTCTGTCAGACGGTATCTACAACGTTAAAAATACTTCGAGAACAATAAAATTAATGACAAATCTTCGCTCAGACAACATCTATAACGTTTAAAATACTTTGAGAAGACTAAATCTATAGCTAGATATTCTCTCAGAGAGCATATATAACCGTCAAAATACTTCGATATAACTAAATTTACTAACAAATATTAACTCAGAAAGCATCTATAACGTTCAAAATATTTCAAGAAGACTAAAATTACTGTCAGACTCCGCTCAGACGGCATCTATAAGGTTCAAAATACTTCGAAAAGAATAAAACTACAGCCAAATCTTCACTCACACCACATCATTAACGTTCAAAATACTTCTAGAAGACTAAAATTACTGCCATATCTTCGTTCATACAGCATTTATAAGGTTCAAAATATTTCGAGAAGACTCGAATTAGTGCCAGATCTTTCCTCAGACCGCATCTTTAACGTTCAAAATACTTCAGGAAGACTAAAATTACTGCCAGATCTTCGTTCAAACAGCATCTATAACGTTCAAAATACTTCAGGAAGATTGAAATTACTGCCAGATTTTTATTCACACAACATCACCAACATTCAAATTACTTCGAGAAGACTAAAATTAATGCCAAATCTTCGCTCAGACAGCCTCTATAACGTTCAAAATACTTCGAAAAAACTAAAATTGCTGCCAAACGTTACTTCACACAGCACCTATAAAGTTTAATATACTTCAAAAAGAATAAAATTACTGTCAGATCTACGATCAGAGAGCATCCATAACGTTCAATATACTTTGAGATGACTAAAAATTCAGCCAGATGTACGCTCAGACAGCATCTATAACATTCAAAATACTTCGAGAAGTCTAAAATTTCTGCCAGATATTGGCTAACACAGCATTTATAAAGTATGAAATACACCGAGAAGACTAAAATTACTGCCAGATCTTTGCTCACACAGCATCTATAACGTTCAAAATACTTTTAAAACACTAAAATTACTGTCAAACCATCGCTGAGACAGCATCTTAAATGGTCTAAATACTTTGAGAAGACAGCCTTTAAAAGGTTTAAATACTTTGAGAAGACTAAAAGTATGGAAAGAACTTCGCTCACACATCATTTATAACGTTCAAAATTCTTCCAAAACACTTAAATTACTGCCAGATCTTCACTCAGAGTGCATCTATATAGTTCAAAATACATCTGGTAGAGTAAAATTAGTGCCAGATCTTCGCAAAAAAAACATAAATAACATTCAGATTACTTCAAGAAGACTAAAATTACGGCCAAATCTTCGTTCAGACATCTATAACATCAAAATTGCTTTGAAGAGACTAAACATACGGCCAAATCTTCGCTGAGACAGCATCTACAACGTTCAAAACACTCTTAAGAAGAGAAAATTATTACCCTATCTTTGCTCAGACGGTATATATAACGTTCAAAATACTTCTAAGACTAAAATTACTGCCAAATCTTCGTCCAGACAGCATCTATAACGTTTAAAAACTTTGAGGAGACTAAAATTAGTGTCAGATCTTCCATCACGCCATCTATAACGTTCTAAATACTCCGAGAAGACTATAATGATGGCCAAATCTTCGCACGGACGGTATCTATAAGGTTCAAAATACTTCGAGAAGACTAAAATTATTGCCAAATATTCGCTCATAGAGCACTTATAACGTTCATAATACTTCAAAAACACTAAAATAACTGACAGATATTTGCTATTTGAGCACTTATAAGGTTAATATTACTTCAAAAAGAATAAAAGTAGGCCAGATCTTCGCTCAGACCGCATCTATAACGTTCAACATACTTCGAGAAGAGTAAAATTACTGCCAGACCCTCGCTCACGCAGCATCTATAACGTTCAAAATTCTTCGAGAAGACTAAAATTATTGCCAGATCTTCCCTTACACAGCGTCAATAACGTTCAAAATACTTCGAAAAGATTAAAAGTACGGCCTGATATTCACTCAAACAGCATCCATAACGTTCAAAACACTTTGAGAAGACTAAAATTACTGCCAAATCTTTGCTTAGACAGCATCAATAACGTTAAATATACTTCGAGAAGACTAAAAGTACGGCCAGATGTTCGCTCAAACCGCATCAATACTTCGGATATACTCAAATTACTGACAAATCCTAGCTCAGAGAACATCTATAACATTCAAATTATTTCGAGAAGACTAAAATTACTGTCAGATTTTCGCTCACTCTGCATCCATGATGTTTAAAAATACTTCGAGAAGACTAAAATTACTGCCAGATCTTCGCTGGGACAGCATCGATAACGTTCACAATACTTCGAGAAGACTAAAATTACATCCATATTTCCGCTCAGAGAACATATATAACTTTCAAAATACTTCGAGAATACTACAATTACTGACGAATGATCTATCAGACAGCATCCATAATGTTCAATATACTTCGAGAAGACTAAAATTACTGCCAGATGTACTCTCAGACAGCATCTATAGATTTCAAAATACTTGTAGAAGTCTATAATTACTGACAGATCTTCTATCAGACAGCATCTTTATAGTTCAAAATACTTCGAGAAAACTAGAAGTTCTGCCAGATCTTCGGTCAGATAGCATCTATAACGTTCTAAAAACTTCGAGAAGACTAAAATTACTAACATATCTTCGATCAGACAGCATATATAACGTTGAAAATACTTCGAGAAGTTTAAAATTACTGACAGATCTTGGCTCAGAGAGCATTTATAACGTACCGAATCCTTTGAGAAGAATAATATCTCTGACAGCATCAAAAAGGTTTATAGTATTTCGAGAAGAATAAACGTACGGCCAGAGCTTCACTCAGACAGCCTCTATAACGTTTAAAATACTTCGAGAAAACTAAAATTACTGTCAAAGCTTCGCTCAGACAACATCTATAACGTTTAAAATACTTTGAGAAGACTAAATCTATAGCTAGATATTCTCTCAGACTGCATATATAACCGACAAAATACTTCGAGATAACTAAATTCACTAACAGATATTAGCCCAGACAGCATCTATAACGCTCAAAATATTTCAATAAGACTAAAATTACTGTCAGACTCCACACAGACAGCAGCAATAACGTTCAAAATACTTCGAGAAGACTAAAATTACTGCCAGATCCTCGCTCAGACGGCATCTATAAGGTTCAAAATACTTCGAAAAGAATAAAACTACAGCCAAATCTTCACTCACACCACATCTATAACGTTCAAAATACTTCTAGAAGACTAAAATTACTGCCATATCTTCACTCATACAGCATTTATAAGGTTCAAAATATTTCGAGAGGACTCGAATTGGTGCCATATCTTTCCTCAGACCGCATCTTTGACGTTCAAAATGCTTCAGGAAGACAAAAATTACTGCCAGATCTTCGTTCAAACAGCATCTATAACGTTCAAAATACTTCGGGAAGAAATGAAATCACTGCCAGATTTTTATTCACACAACATCGCCAACATTCAAATTACTTCGAGAAGACTAAAATTAATGCCAAATCTTCGCTCATAGAGCATTTATAACGTTCATAATACTTCAAAAACACTAAAATAACTGACAGATATTTGCTATTTGAGCACTTATAAGGTTAATATTACTTCAAAAAGAATAAAAGTAGGCCAGATCTTCGCTCAGACCGCATCTATAACGTTCAACATAATTCGAAAAGAGTAAAATTACTGCCAGACCCTCGCTCACGCAGCATCTATAACGTTCAAAATACTTCGAGAAGACTAAAATTATTGCCAGATCTTCCCTTACACAGCATCAATAACGTTCAAAATACTTCGAAAAGATTAAAAGTACGGCCTGATATTCACTCAAAGAGCATCTATAACGTTCAAAACACTTTGAGAAGACTAAAATTACTGCCAAATCTTTGCTTAGACAGCATCAATAACGTTAAATATACTTCGAGAAGACTAAAAGTACGGCCAGATGTTCGCTCAAACCGCATCAATACTTCGAAAATACTCAAATTACTGACAAATCCTAACTCAGAGAACATCTATAACATTCAAATTATTCCGAGAAGACTAAAATTACTGACAGATTTTCGCTCACTCTGCATCCATGATGTTTAATAACACTTCGAGAAGACTAAAATTACTGCCAGATCTTCGCTGGGACAGCATCGATAACGTTCACAATACTTCGAAAAGACTAAAATTACATCCATATTTCCACTCAGAGAACATATATAACTTTCAAAATACTTCGAGAATACTACAATTACTGACGAATGATCTATCACACAGCATCCATAATGTTCAATATACTTCGAGAGGACTAAAATTACTGCCAGATGTACTCTCAGACAGCATCTATAGATTTCAAAATACTTGTAGAAGTCTATAATTACTGACAGATCTTCTATCAAACAGCATCTTTATAGTTCAAAATACTTCGAGAAAACTAGAAGTTCTGCCAGGTCTTCGGTCAGATAGCATCTATAACGTTCAAAAAACTTCGAGAAGACTAAAATTACTAACAGATCTTCGATCAGACAACATATATAACGTTGAAAATACTTCGAGAAGTCAAAAATTACTGACAGATCTTGGCTCAGAGAGCATTTATAACGTACTGAATTCTTTGAGAAGAATAATATCTCTGACAGCATCAAAAAGGTTTATAGTATTACGAGAAGAGTAAACGTACGGCCAGAGCTTCACTCAGACAGCCTCTATAACGTTTAAAATACTTCGAGAAAACTAAAATTACTGTCAAAGCTTCGCTCAGACAACATCATTAACGGTCTAAATACTTCGAGAAGACTAAAATTACTACCAAATCATAGCTCAGACACCATTTATAAGGTTTAAAATACTTCATGAAGACTAAAAGTACGGCCAGACCTTCGAGAAGACAAATAACTGCTAGATCTTCGCTCAGAGTGCATCTGTAAAGTACAAATTACTTCGAGAAGAATTTTAAAAGTACTGCCAAGTCTTCGCTCACATATCTATAACATTCAAATTACTTCGAGAAGACTAAACTTACTGCCAAATCTTCGCTGAGACAGCATCTATAACGTTCAAAACACTTTGATAAGACTAAATTATTGCCATATCTTTGTTCAGACTGTATATATAACGTTCAAAATACTTGTACAAGGCTGGAAT
This sequence comes from Palaemon carinicauda, assembly GCF_036898095.1. Classification (NCBI taxonomy): domain Eukaryota; kingdom Metazoa; phylum Arthropoda; class Malacostraca; order Decapoda; family Palaemonidae; genus Palaemon; species Palaemon carinicauda. Next base: position 69,087,439 of record NC_090731.1, on the reverse strand, counting down.
TACTGTCAAATCTTCGCTCAGACAGCATCTATAACGTTCAAAATACTTTGAAAAGACTAAAATTACTGCCATATTTTCCCTCACACACCATCTATAGCGTTCGAAATACTTCCAGGAGACTATAATGACGGCCAAATCTTCGCTCATACAGCATTTACAATGGTCATGATACTTCGAGAAGAATAAAATTACTGACAGACTTTTGTTATGACAGCACTTTTAACGTTGAATATTACTTCGAGAAGACTAAAAGTTCGGCAAAATCTTCGCTCAGACCGCATCTATATCGTTCAAAATACTTCGAAAAAACTGAAATAACTGCCAAATATTCCCTCATACAGCATATATAATTACTGCAATATCCTCGCTCATACAACATCCATAAAGTTAAAATACTTCAAGAAGAACGCAATTTATGCAAGATCTACGCTCAAACAGCATCTATATCGTTCAATATATTTCGAGAAGACGATAATTTCTGCCAGGTGTACGCTCAAAAAACATCTATAAAGTTCAAAATACATCGATAAGACTAAAGTTACTGCCAAATCTTCGCTCAGACAGCATCTATAACGTTCAAAATACTTCGAGAATACTAAAATTACTGTCAAATCTTCGCTCAAATAGCATCTATAACGTTCAAAATACTTCGAGAAGACTAAAATTACTGTCAAATCTTAGCTCACACAGCATCAATAAGGTTAAACGTACTTCGAGAAGCATAAATGTACATTTAACCTTCTCTCAGAAAGCATCTTTAACGTTCTAAATACTTTAAGAAGACTAAAATTACTGCCAAGTATTCGGTCAGACAGCATCTATAAAGTTTAAAATATTCGAGAAGACTAAAAGTATGTCCAAATCATCGCTCAGAAAGTATCCATAACGTTCAAAATACTTGGAAAAGACTAAAATTACTGCCAGTCTTCAGTCAGCCAGCATCTATAACGTTCAAAATACTTATAGAGAACTATAATTACAACCAGATTATCTCTCACACAACATATATACAATTCAAATTACTTCAAAAAGACTAAATTACTGAAAGATTTTCACTTACACAGCATCTTTAACGCTTTAACGTTTCAAAATACTTCGAGAACATTAGAATTACTGCCAGATCTTCGCTTGGACAGCATCTATAACGTTCAAAATACTACGAGAAGACTAAAATTACTGACAGATCGTCGCTCAGTCTAAATTTATAACATTAAAATACTTCGAAAGGATTAACATTAGTGCCAGATCTTCACTCTGACAGCATCTATAAAGTTCAAAATACTTCGAGAGGACTAAAATTACTGCCAAATCTTCGCCCAGACAACATCTATAACGTTCAGAAATTACTGCCAGATTCTCGCTCTGACAGCATCTATAACGTTCAATATACTTCGAGAGGATTACAATTATTGCCACATCATAGCTCAGACAGCATCTATAACGTTCAGAATACTTCGAGAAGACTAAAATTACTGCAAGATCCTCGCTCAGACAAAATCTATAACGTTAAAGATACTTCGAAAGAACTAAAATTACTGCCATATCTTCCTTCAAACAGCATCTATAACGTTCAAAATACTACGGGAAGATTAAAATTACTGCCAAATCTTAGCTCACACAGCATCTATAAATTTCAAAATACTTCGAGAAGACTAAAATTACTGCTGGATATTTTCTCAGACAGCATATATAACTTTCAAAATACTTCAAAAAGACTAAAATTAATGAGAGATCCTCGCTCACAAAGCATCTATAACATTCGAAATACTTCGAGAAGACTATAATTATTGACAGATCTTCGCTCACACAGCATCTATAACGTTTAAAATATTTCGAAAAGACTAACATTACTGCTAGATCTTCTCTCAGGCCGCATCCATAATGTTCAATATACTCCTTAAAGACTAAAATTACTGCCCTTCTTCTTCTTCTTTCTTCTTTGTCTACATCTTTTCCAACTTCTATATGGAGTCAATGTTTCTGGTCACCTTTCTTCATCTACCTCTGTCCCACACCTCATCACCGGTTAATCCCTTTGATCAAAGGTCATTCTTGATATAGTCCACCCACGTTCGCTTCGGTCTCCTTCTTCTCGTTCCCTGTACCTCCATTTCCATCACTCTCCTCCCAATATACTGTTCATCTCTTCTTATGACATGACCATACCACCTCAGTCTACTTTGTTGGATATTACCTGATAGTTTTCTAACTCCTGTGGTACTCCTAATTACCTCATTTCGTATCTTATCTCTTCTTGTCACCCCACAGATCCATCTCAACATTCTCATCTCTGCCACATCCATCTTATTCTCTTCTGCCTTCTTTATTGATCACTTTATTGCCCCGCTCCTTACATCATTGCCGGTCTCACAACTGTCCTGTGTACTTTACCTTTCAACTTAACCTCTATTTTCTTGTTGCATAGTACTCCACGTAATTTTTTCCAATTCTGAAATCCTGTCTGTATTCTGTGGTTTATTTTTACCCCCAGATCACCATGCTCTGCAACTGTTGATCCTAAATACCTGAAATTTTCAACTCTTTTCAATATCTCTCATTGAAAACTAAATTCCCCATTCTCGCCATTTTTCAATCTCAAATACTTCTAAAAGACTAAAATTACTGCCAAATCTTCGCTAAGACAGCATTTATAACGTATAAAATACTTTGAGGAGACTAAAATTACTGCCAAATCTTCGCTCACACATATACAACATTCGAATTATTTCGAGAAGACTAAAATCATAGACACATTTTCGCTGACACAACATCTATAACGTTTCAAAATGCTTCGAGAAGACTAAAGTTACTGCCAGATCTTCGCTTAGACAGCATTTATAACATTCACAATACTCCGAGAAGACTAAAATTACTGACAGATCTTCGTTCAGTCAAATTTTATAACGAACAAAATACTTCGACAAGATTAAAATTACAACTAGATCATCGCTCAGACAACCTCTTTAACGTTCAAATACTTCGAGAGGACTAAATTTACTGCTAGATCCTCGCTCAAACAGCATCTATAACGTGCAAAATAATTCGAGAGGACTAAAATCACTGTCAAATCTTCGCTCAAACAGCATCTATAACGTTCAAAATACTACGAAAAGCCTAAAATTGATGCCAGATCCCCGCTCACACGGCATGTATAACGTTCAAAATACTTAGAGAAGACTAAAATTACTGCTAGATCTTCGATCAGACAGCATCCATAACGTTCAATATACTTCGAAAAGACTAAAATTACTACCAGATGTACGTTCAGAAAGCATCTATAAGGTTCAAAATACTTCGAGAAGACTAAAATTCCTGCCAGATCTTTGCTCACGCACCATCTATAACGTTTAAAATACTTCAAGAAGACTAAAATTACTGCCAAATCTTCGATCACACATCTATAACATTCAAATTACTTCGAGAAGACTAAACTTACTGCCAAATCTTTGCTCAAAGAACATATATAATGGTCAAAATACTTTGGAAAGACTGAAATTACTGGTATGTATGCGCTCAAAAAGCATCTATAAAATTTCAAAATACTTCAAGAAGACTAAAATTACTGACATTTCTTTGCTCAGACAGATTCTACAACGGTCAAAATACTTGACAACATCTATAACGTTGAAATACTTTGAAAGAACTAAAATTACTGCCAGATCTTCACTCAAACAGCATCTCTAATGTTCAATATACTTCGAGAGGACAGATATTACTACCAAATATTCGCTCATACAAAATCTATAACAATCAAAATACTTCGAAAAGACTAAAATTACTGCCACATCCACGCTCAGACAGCGTGTATAACGTTCAAAATACTTCGAGAAGACTACAATTACTGCCAGGTCTTTGCTCAGAGAGCATAGATAACGTTCAAAATACTTCGAGGAGATAAAAATTACTGCCAGATTTTTGCTAACAAAGAATTTATAACGTTCAATATACTTCGAGAAGACTAAAATTACTGCCAAATCTTCGCTCACACAGAATCTATACCGTTCAAAATACTTCGAGAAGACCGAAATTACTATAAACTCTTCCCTCAGATCATATCTAAACCGTTCAAAATACTTCGAGAAAACTGAAATTACTGCCAATTCTTCCCTAATACAGCATATTTAACGTTCAAAGTAATTAAAAAAACTAAAATTATTTCCAGATCTTTGCTCAGACAGCATCAATAACGTTCAAAATACTTCAAGAAGGATAAAATTTACTGCCAGATATTCGCACAGACAGCATCTATAACGTTCAAATACTACGAGAAGACTGAAATTATTGTCAGATCATAGATAATAAAACATCTATAACGTTCAAAATACTTCAAAAAGTCTATGATTACTGCCAGATCCTCGCTCAGAGAGCATCTATAACGTTCAAAATACTTCTAGAAGACTAAAATTACTGACAGATCTTCCCTCAGACAGCATATAAAACGTTAGAAATATTTTGATGTGACTAAAATTACTGCCATATCTTTCCTCATACACCATCTATAACGTTCGAAATACTTCCAGGAGACTATAATGACGGCCAAATCTTCGCTCATACAGCACTTACAATGGTCATGGTACTTCGAGAAGAATAAAATTACTGACAGATTTCTGTTATGACAGCACCTTTAACGTTGATATTACTTCGTGAAGACTAAAAGTTCGGCAAAATCTTCGCTCAGACCGCATCTATATCGTTCAAAATACTGTTAAAAGACTGATATAACTGCCAAATATGCCCACATACAGCATATATAATGTTCAAAATACTTCGAAAAGACTAAACTTACTACAATATCCTCGGTCAGACAACAACTATAAAGTTAAAATGCTTCGAGAAGAACACAATTGATACAGCATCTATATCGTTCAATATATTTCGATAAGACGAAAGTTACTGCCAGGTGTACGCTCAAAAAGCATCTATAAAGTTCAAAATACATCGAGAAGACTAAAATTACTGCCAAATCTTCCCTCAGACTGCATCTATAACGTTCAAAATACCTCGAGAAGACTAAAATTACTTCCAGAACTTCACTCAGACTGCATCTATAACGTTCAAATACTTCGAAAAGACTAAAATTACTGCCAAATCTTCCCTCAGACAGCATCTATAAAGTTCAAAATACCTCGAGAAGACTAAAATTACTTCTAGAACTTCGCTCAGAAAGCATCTTTAATGTTTTAAATACTTCAAGAAGACTAAAATTACTGCCAAATCTTCGGTCAGACAGTATCTATAAGGCTCAAAATACTTATAGAACACTAAACTTAATGCCAGATCCTCGCTCAGACAACATATATACAATTCAAATTACTTCAAAAAGACTAAATTACTGATAGATTTTCGCTTACACAGCATCTTTAACGTTTCAAAATACTTTGAGAATATTAGAATTACTGCCAGATCTTCGTTGGACAGCATCTATAACGTTCAAAATACTACGAGAAGACTCAAATTACTGACAGATCCTCGCTCAGACAAAATTTATAACATTAAAATACTTCGAAAGGACTAACTTTACTGCCAGATCTATAAAGTTCAATGTACTTCGAGAGGACTAAAATTACTGCCAAATCTTCACTCACACAGCATCTATACCGTTCAAAATACTTCGAGAAGACCGAAATTACTATAAACTCTTCCCTCAGATCACATCTAAACCGTTCAAAATACTTCGAGAAAACTGAAATTACCGCCAATTCTTCACTTATTCAGCATCTATAACGTTCAAAGTTATTCGAAAAAAAATATAATTATTTCCAGATCTTTGCTCAGACAGCATCTATAAAGTTCAAAATACTTCGAGGAGGATAAAAATTTACTGCCAGATATTCCCACAGACAGCATCAATAACGTTCAAATACTATGAGAAGACTGAAATTATTGTCAGTTCATAGATAATAAAACATCTATAACGTTCAAAATACTTCGAAAAGTCTAAGATTACTGCCAGATCCTCGCTCAGAAAGCATCTATAACGTTCAAAATAGTTCGAGAAGACTAAAACTACTAACAGATCTTCCCTCTGAAAGCATATGAAACGGTACAAATATTTCGATGGGACTAAAATTATTGCCAGATCCTCGACCAGACAAAATCTATAACGTTCAAAATACTTCGAAAAGTCTAAAATTAAAGCCTTATCTTCCCTCGAAGAGCATCTATAACGTTCAAAATAATAAAAGAAGACTAAAATTACTGCAAGATCTTCGTTCAGACAGAATCTCTAATGTTCAAAATACTTCGAGAAGACTAAATTTACTGCCAGATCGTCGATCAGAGAGCATCCATAACGTTTAATGTACTTCGAGAAAACTAAAATTACTGCCATATGTACGCTCAGACAGCATCTATAAAGTTAAAAATACTTATATAAGACTAAAATAACTGCCAGATGATCCCTTAGACTGCATCTATAAAGTTCAAAAACTTCGAGAAGACTAAAATTACTGTCAGGTTTTTGCTCTGACAGCACCTATAACGTTCAAAATACCGTGAAAAGACTAAAAGTACTGCCAGTTCTTTGCTTATACCGCCACTATAACGTTCATAATACTTCGA
>NC_090731.1:69028378-69033378 GCF_036898095.1 Palaemon carinicauda | reverse complement strand
GTACTTGTCGACACCTCTTCAACCCGCCCCCTCTAACCTCGCTCTCAACATCAGCGCACCCACGGATGCCTACGCCAACCTCCTCACGTCGTACCCGGAAGTTTTCCGTCCAGAACTTCGCCAAAGGCCCACGGTTCCTGCCAAGCACGGTATTTATCACCATATCAAGACGACGGGAACCCCAGTCTTCGCAAAATTCAGACGTCTGGCACCGGAACGATTGGCAGCCGCCAAACAGACGTTCGCCGAAATGGAGAAAATGGGCCTTTGCCAAAAGGCCTCCAGCCCATGGTCGTCACCCTTACACATCGTTCTGAAGAAAGACGGCTCCCTCCGTCCGTGCGGGGATTACAGGCGCCTGAACATGTAAACAGAACAGGATCACTACCCCCTCCCAAACATTGCCGATGTGACCTCCTACCTGCACAAAGCGAAGGTTTTCTATACACTCGACCTCCTGAAGGGGTATTATCAGGTGCTTATGAACCCAGAAGACATCCCCAAGACCGCCATCACCACTCCGTTTGGTACATACACCTTCAATTACTCCTGTTTTGGCCTTCGAAATGCTGGGGCAACGTTTCAACGTCTCATGGATGGCATCTTAGGGGACCTCCCTTTCTGTGTATGTTATGTGGACGACATACTTGTGTTCTCCTCAAAAGAGGAACACCTCCGTCACCTACGCATCGTGCTCGACCACCTGCAACAAAACGGCCATGTAGTCCGGTACGACAAGTGTAACTTTGGCTCCAACGAAGTGTCGTTCTTAGGGCACCGTATCACTCCTGAAGGAGTCCATCCCCTCCTTGAGAAGGTAGCAGCCGTTCAGAACTTCCCCGCGCCCTCGACCGTCAAAGCTCTGCAGGAATTCTTGGGCATGATCAACTATTATCACCGCTTTCTGCCAGCCATTGCCGCCACTCTTGCTCCCCTCTACGCCTCCCTCAAGGGCAAGCCAAAGGACCTGAAGTGGGGTACCCTTCAAGAAGCAGCCTTCTGCAATGCAAAAAAGGCCCTATCAACTGCTGCGGCTCTCACTTTTCCTATCACACACGCCCCTCTCCTTCTCTCCACCGATGCCAGCGACGTCGCTATTGGTGCAGTACTCGAGCAGGTGGTCAAAGGCTCGCCCCGCCCATTGGCCTTCTTCAGCAGAAAACTGTCCAAGGCAGAATCGGGTTATTCTACCTTCGATCGAGAATTGCTGGCGGTGCACTTGGCTGTCCGTCACTTTCGCCATTTCTTAGAAGGTACGCCCTTCGTCATTCGCACAGACCACATGCCTCTGGTGCACGCCTTCACTCGACAGTCTGACGCCTGGTCCGCCCGTCAACGCCGACATCTCTCCGCCGTGGCTGAATACAATTGCACCCTCCAATACGTCCCTGGGAAAATGAATCCCGTTGCCGATGCCCTGTCAAGAAACACGTTGGCTGCTGTTCAACTGGGATTGGATTACAACGCCCTGGCTGAAGCCCAACAACAGGATCCAGAGTATCAAGCTTGTAGGACTTCCTGCACGTCCCTCCGTTGGGAAGATTTTCCCCTCGAAGACTCCAACACCACCCTCCTCTGTGACGTCAGTACTAGTAGACCGCGACCTTGGATTCCTGCTCCCATGCGCCGACAGGTGTTTGATTTCATTCACGGCCTTTCACATTCCTCGTGCCGTTCTACTGCACAGCTGCTGAAGGCAAAGTTCATTTGGCACGGCATTTCTAAGGATGCTAAGGATTGGGTCCGTGCCTGTACTTCTTGCCAAACTTCCAAATTACATCGACACACGGATTCAGGAGTGGGCACCTTTCCTCAACCTCAGCGTCGTTTCGCACACATTCATGTCGACGTTGTAGGCTCCCAACCCACATCACAAGGACATCGTTACCTGTTTACTGTCATCGACCACTCCACTCGTTGGCCTGAAGCCATTCCCATGGAAACTGCAACGTCCGCCTCATGTACGTCTGCCTTACTCTCTGGATGGATTTCAAGATTCGGTATCCCTGTGCACATTACTTCTGACAGGGGAACCACTTTCACCTCTCAATTGTGGACGTCATTAGCGAATCTCCTGGGCATCACCCTACATCAGACAACGGCCTACAACCCCGCTGCCAATGGAATGGTTGAACGTTTTCATCGCACCCTCAAAGCAGCTTTGATGTCTCGCTGCAAGGATTGCAACTGGTTTACTCAACTTCCCTGGGTCCTCCTGGGACTAAGGACCACTCCTAAAGACGCCCTCGACGTCTTGGCAGCTGAAATGGTGTATGGCGACCCGTTGGTCGTCCCTGCCGAATTTTTTCCTTCTATAACCTCCTCCGACAATCTCCAGCGCATACGTCACGTCGTGGGAAAATTTACTCCGTGCCGCCAGACTTACAAGCCCCCAGCGAAGCATCACATACCAACGGACTTGCACTCTACAACGCACGTCTTCCTGCGCAACGACACTAGCAAGCCACCACTAACGCCCCCTTACACGGGCCCTTTCCTTGTGATCCGACGCAGTCCGAAAGCATTCCTACTAAACATTCGGGGCAAAAAAGACTGGGTCTCCATTGATCGTCTAAAACCTGCTTATCTTCTGCCAGATGACCCGCCTACAGTTCGCCTCTCTAGATCAGGGCGCCCTATTTAACATGTGCAGTATGTCATTTTTAGGGGGGGAGCCATGTACCAACAGTGTGGCACACAATTGTACATAATTATGTTGTATATATTATGCTTGTATCTGCGCTCTTCCCTCGCACTAAAAAGAACCTGAATGATCATATCTCCGTTTTGCTCTGTAACATTGTCTGTCTCTCGAACAGGTCATGTCCTGTTGCCTTGAGGTTTTGTATATAAAGAAGAGTGTTCCTCAATAAAACTCAGTTAATTGCATCCTGCCTTTGAGTTAACAACTCCTCTCTCGGCCCGTCACAGGATGCAGAGATTTAGGTAAACACAAAGAGATTATGAAATGTATAATGCCACCCCCTCTAAAAAGAAAATTACCAGTATTAATTTATGCACCAGAAATTCAGATCCTTACTAAAGCATTATGACATCAGTAAGTTACAATTAAAAAAAAAAAAAACAACAACTATGGAATGAACTATGATGAGAATAACAAGAGACAGAAAAAGGAAAAAATGGATACGAGAGTCGAGTAAAATGAGAATATTCTAGTAGGTAAAAAACTGGACATGGTCTGGAGATAATATATGAACAAGATAAATAACAAAATGGGTTCTTAGAGATTTCAAATGAAGCAGGGAAAGGAAGAGATGATGAATTAACGAGATAAGAAATATTAATATATAGTTATAAACATAATTTCTAATAAAATACTATTCAGTGTTAGTTTTCCTTGCAATATTAGGTATAAAGAGGGAATTCCATAGAGATTAGAAAAAGAACTGAGAAGTCTATTAATCCCTTGTCTACGTCAGACTGTCTTGCTCGGAATTTCTTTGGCTTGCAAAACAACATTAATTGTAACAGCTTCAGTAATCCCTGCCAGGCATTTCCCCAATTAGCAGAAATATTAATAATCTCTTTTGAACAACGTCATTTCATAACGGCATTAGAATAACGAAATGGAAGTGAAGGAAGTAATGAGAACCTTTATGGGAAATTTACAAGAACATCAAATACTGTGCTGGTCGAAATCCTAAAATAAGAGTGTGGCATTATTATATTTGCAACTCACTCAATCGTCTAAACAGATCTCTCTCTCTCTCTCTCTCTCTCTCTCTCTCTCTCTCTCTCTCTCTCTCTCTCTCTCTCTCTCTCTCTCTCTCTAAATGGATTTTGTTATATAAATATATTCATTTATATGACATACAGGATAGAATTACTGGAATAATCGGAACAGGAATTTTCCGATTTTGTTGGAGAAAGTAAGACATTTTGCAGAAGCTCTATTCAAAGGTGAATAGTACAAGTTTAGGAGAAAAACAGGGAGCTAAATATGCGCGTTTATTATGAAGCAGTTATTATATGACTTTCTTAAAAGTAAAGGGAATAAGAAAATGATCATGACATACTGTCATCTACAAAATAAAAGTTTGATAAAATTAAAAAGGGTAAAGAGAAAGTATGGCTTTTGAAATTAAAGGCAAATGATGGATTGAAGAGCATACTGGAGTGTATAAGGAGGAAACGCAATAGTTTGGTAAGATAGTGAGTTTGAATTAGGTGGTTGTTATGTCTCCTTAGCTATTCAAAGATTTAATAATGAACTGCAGAGGTAAAACCATAACAGTGGAAATGTAAAAGACGTTGAAGAATAGGAAAATGAATAGTGAATGGAATGTAGAATGGCTGATGTTCATAGATAATACTGTTTGTAAGGGAGAGTGATGGTAAAGTGCAAAAAATGGTAAGGAAACTTCAATGTTTTCAAAAATGAGAGTTTTAAAAGTACATGTGAGCAAATAGATTAAATAGAAACGGAAGATAAAGGGATTCTTATAAGCATATGGGGATAAATATAATGAAATATTGATAGATAATATAATTTACTCATATTTCAAAAGTGTGTTAACAGCAGAAGGTTGAAAAAAAACATGGGTTGTAAAAAAGGATGTTATATATAAAAAGATTCTTAAGCCAGCTCTCCTTTGCGGGTACTTAGAGTGAATCATCGGTGGAAATTATAAAGAGAAAGGTTGAAATTAATACTAACCATTTGTAAATAAATCTTTTGAGATGAATTGTAAGATTGGGAATGTTTAAATACACAGAAAAGGTAAACAGATCTATTAATGAAAATGAATAATTATTCATAAAGGCATATTATCTTTATAAATCAAAATATATTGCCAATCCTATGAAATGCTTGAATAACATTAGGGAGATAATTGATGTCTAGATATCTAAAGCATATCAGAATTTAAGCTGCATTCTTATTATTCCTTGCATGGATTAATATAAAATAGATAAAATATTTAGCCAGATATTTATACATAAAACAATAGGTCAGGATGAAATGAATCAACATGGCATTG